>NC_080387.1:50316002-50671223 GCF_028751815.1 Salvia miltiorrhiza
ACCGGTCTTGGCGTCCGTGGTAAGGAGGCCTCCTTCCCGGCGCGTGATAGAAAGGAACAGATATGGATCATATGAAGGAAAATGATCGGCCGATCGACTTTATGAAAATGAAAGAAATGTTTTAGTAAGCGCAGGTCTTTCAAGAAAACCCCTGTGTGTTACTGTTATGGCAGTTCAATTTATATATGTATGCATGTTGTATTTTCGGCTATGCCCACTGAGTATTTTTATACTCAGCCCTGCATGTATTTCTAAATGTGCAGGTTGAGCAGTTGATGGAATGGAATGATGTTGAGCGGGTGTTCCTTTGACATTTCAAGAAATGTAACCTTGAGTATACATCTTCATATGTATATCTCACACGTTTTCCGCTGCAAAACACTTTGATTAGGATAGCTCTATGTTATGAAGTTGTTATACGTGTTATTGGGTAACCCACCTTAATCAGTTCTCATTTATGTGTATATTTTATAAGTATCCAAATAATCATATATGATCCTAGCATTTTATCTATGAGTGACATTTCCATATACTTTAATGTTAAGTAATTGTCCATTTCCATTTCTTATTGTTCACCCCAAGTCATAACCCCGGTTAACCCGTCATTGGAATAGTGGGCTGTGACAACTAGTATATATTTAGATATACCCTATAATTTTTAAAAACCCATATCCCGATACTCGTATCGTCCCAGCACCTCCGTACCTATGCAAGATACCTGTAGCATGTCTCATTGAAAATAGATCATGGCAAGATTTAGCAACTTTGGATGCTAGATCGGCCTATATATGAGATTGATTGCCGTTGTTTTTTATATTGGCTAATTATTATAATAATGTTGAGGCAGTTTTTACTTACAGAATTTAACAAGTATATTTCATGCTTTAAATTGTCTAAGAAACAAACTGGGTTGATTTAATGAATTATCCACATCAACCTTAAAAGGCCAAGGACTGTAAAGTATACAAAAATCAATCCAACATTGTTTCAATAACATTTCCAACAGACTTATAAAATTACAAGATATTGTAAGCCAAATGCAAAACACACTATAACTTTACACATGCTTTGCAAAAAAAAAATCCTAGCAGTAGCTAATCTGCATCTCAATAACAATATTCAGCATAATTCATCCATTTAGAAACAAGATCAGACAAAAAACATGGGAAATTATTGTTGCTTAAACTGAAACTAGGAATATATAGAAACATTTCCACGAACATCAAAATCTCGAAAATTACAGTTCTTCTACATCAATTTTAGATGTATATATCATAATGGAAAAATATGTTTTCAACTTTTCATAATTTACCCTTTGAGAAAATAGGAGTTTGGCAATTGGTTGGTCCTGGAGAAATGAAAACAGTCAATAATTTTATCAAAAAATAACAAGCGAAGCTTCTGTTGGATACTGATGAACAAAGAACAAACTCGTTCACATTGTTATATCCATCAAGATGCAGACAACTATTGAACTCATGAGTTTTACAAAAAAGATCCGTTTGCAAAGTGAGAGTACATATTATGTAAATATAGTTTACCTTAAAAACAGAAAATATTGCAAAAATTTGATTCGATGCACTTTGCTCAATAAGATGTCCAATGATTCAACCAACAACTGGAATTAACAAAACAAACACTACTAAGATATAAATCTAATGAAGCATTCATCAGAAACTAGACAACTTATTATTGGAACACTAGCATTGAAAGGATACTCTTCTGGGATGAACAACAGTGTGGGGCGCCGAATCAAAAAATTGAAAGGATTTGAGTTTGATTTTCTTCCAATCGAAAAATTGAAAGGATACACTGTTGTAGGAGATTTTATTTTGATTGTGAAGTTGGAAGACGGAAGAGTGAAAAAAGAGAGAATAATTAATGAGAGGGAAATTGGCGGGTGCGATCGAAATTGGAAGAGAGAGAGATGGAGGAAGAGAGAGAGAGAGAGCTGAAATTTGAGTATGGCGCGAGTTTCTCCGCCAAAAGAGATTTTTATATATTTTCCGCTTAAGTTTTAACTTACACTTAAAATTTTCAATAAATATATATGTATTTTTATTTTCGTAAAATTTTAATATATGTAAATAAAAATATATAATGTTCGATATATTCGTTTCAAATCCGAATAATAATATCAGTTAATTATTAAAACATGTTTAAATTTGTATATATTGTTAAAATCAGTTACAGTTGCAACCAAGGAGGGCATAAGTGTTGTGATGATGTTGGCTGAGAGAGAAGAGGTCGTTGCAAAAGAGGTAGATTTGCGTAAGGGAGAAAAAAAAAATCATCGCGAAAGCGAAAGAGGTAGATTTGGGCGTTTGCGCAGGGGAGAAAAAAAAATCATCGCGAAAGAGGTAGATTTGGGCGTGGGAGAAGATTGTCGTCGAGAAAATGCCAACTCCATAGGATTATTCTGTGTCATTGCAAACCAACTTATTCGCCTGGGTGGCCCTGTGAGATGGTTTTTTGTTTTGTCAATTGAGCCATAAATACATGTAATTTTTTTTTAACACTAACTCATATAATTGAACAATTTTATCTTTATAATTTACACTCATGTATGATAATCAAATTAAGAATACCCTAATGTAGGATCATTTCTTTATTTTCAACACATTCAACAACTTTTTATTAAGGGGGGTGTATTAGTTCTGGAATTTGATGGATTTCTGTGGATTTTAAAAGTCTGGGGGTATTCGTTCAAGACTTTTAAAAGTCTGCAGAAATCTGGGTGTATTCGTTCAAGACTTTTAAAAGTCCATATAAATCTGGGTGTATTCGTTCAAGACTTTTTAAAATCCATACAAATCTAGGTGTATTCGTTATTCCATTGACTTCAAATCCGGAATGACTTTCATGGATTTCATCAAAAAAATACACACGACGAAATCCGGCCAAGAACCACGAGAATTGAAATCCATCAAATTTTAAGCGAGCGCTGAAACTCAGCGCCCGCGGCCAAGAAGCCAGCGAGCGCTGGAAGCCAGCACTCGTTGAGAGGGCCAGCGAGCGCTCGCTCTACAATGTTGATCAAATTAATTATTGAACGAAGCAAATTTGCATAAATCTGCATAAATATGCAAATTTACATGAATCTGCATAAGTTGAGCAGGTTATCAAATTGACCAGGTCACCATCCACCTAATTTGCATAAATCTGCAATTCATCATTCACCAAATTTGCATGAATAACATTCATAAATATTTTGAATAAACTTTTTTGTTAAATGAACAAAGAATAGAAAATCCTAATTATTATAACTCCTACTCCATCAACCAGAAATCAGCAGTTCTGCTCTCTTTCACAAAGGAATTCTTGGGTGCAGAAGAATTTTGGAAGAGAGCGAGAGATTTATTGGCTAGAGCACGACGGTGGCTCTGCCGCTTCTGTTCAGTCGAGGACAGAGGAGATCCAGGCGAAGGCGGTGTTGCGTCGGCAATGGCGGCATCGTTGCCTAGAATTAAAGGGGGTGGAGCCGATGAAAATTTTGGGAATTTAAGGTTTGAGACAGAGATGATGGAGGTGAGTTCGAGAGGGAGATGGCTGGGACGAAGGCAGTGGTCGTGGCTTCGCCTATGGCGGCAGAGAGAGGCGGCGGCGGCGGCCGAAGCGTGAAGGCGGTGGTCGTGCCTTCGTTGGGGTAGAAGGGGGCGGTGTGCGTGCGTGTGTGTATGTTACTGTGTGTGCTGGTGTGTGTAGGTTTCATGAGGAAGATGAATCATTAATATTCGAAAATCATGGAGGAATTTTGGGATACAATATTCCCGCGATCGCTGGATTTTGGGGTCGCTGGAAGATGAATTTTGGGGTCGCTGGATTTCCCGCGATCGCTGGAACCCAGCGGTCGCTGGGTTTCCAGCGGGGCTGGGACTCAGCGGGCGTTGGTTTCATGGAATTCAATTCCAAAATTATCCCGTAAAGTCTTCGAAAATCAGTGAAAATCGAGGTGAAATCCAACCACGAATTCTTTCAAAGTCGTCTGGAATCTATGTGAATTCCATGGAATTTGAATTCCATGGACTTTTTAAATTCTGTCGAAATCCACAACGAATACACCCCCCTAAAACTTGAGCCAAAATATTTCTATATAATTTTAGAATATGGAGATATCACGATACCATTCATTTATCATCTAAGATACTCTTTCCGTCCCTAAAACATCTTCCACTCTTTCTATTTTGGTCCGTTCCTAAAACATCTTCCTAACTTATTTTTTAAAATAATTTAATTAATTATTACTTTTACAATTTCACTTTTTGTGCGACCCATTCTCCACTTTCACAAACTATTACTTTTACAATTCCACTTTTTGTGGGACTCATTATACCGGAGAAGTCATTTTTGGAGGAGACGTGAGGGGGCAGGGATGGCTATATTTCTGGGAGCGAACTCCGGGCGAATATGAAGCCCATGACCCCCGAAGAGCGGGCGATTTCGTGACATTTCGAATCCATTTATCAAATATACAACTAATTTTATTAAAATTCGTGTCATCTTTTTTTAGGAATATGTTTCTTTTTTTTTTTGAGAAAATCTTAGGAATATGTTTGGGAACAGAGAGAGTACATATTTTAACTTAAATTATATTGACATACATACCAAATGGTCCATATTATTATTATTATAAATAAATAAATATAAAGATTAAAGACTATACGGTGACAAACTTTAATTAAAATATTAGATTTTGAACATTAACCACCTATTGTTAAACCAATCTACGTTCCATATTGTTGTGTATAACTACGAGGGCCTTAAATTTGTGGGATACTTGAGGCGGCCGGCTGGGGCCTCGGCTGCCTCACGGTCCAACCGGCTCTGGTTGATTCGTGCAATTTGAGGACGTGGCGATCATCCATAACTCCATCGTGGCTCTCTACTTGATTGGGTAACCGTAGAGAAGCTAGACCCATATCCGCCCAAACCTCTTTTGTCTCAACCTCGCCGGAATCTCTCCTAACCCCCACCGGCGACGTCGTTTTCACGGTAGAATCACACAAATTCCCGATTCCTAAATCCATTAGTTGCGAAACCGACCCCTAAAAAACGTATTAATTTCACGAAAAAACAGACGAATGTGGTATCGATCAGCTTCTTTCATCCTCGACAAACAGGAGCAGCAGCGCAACGCCGCCGCCGAGAGCCGCCCACTCTCCCCTGCTTCTACCGAGATGGCTGCGGCTGCGGAGAACCCTAGCTCTAACGTCTCAATGTATTACCAGACGCGCGCGGCTCATCACGGCGTCGTAACGAGCGATTGGCTGGCGCAGGCGCAGGCCGCCGTGGCCGGAAATTCCGACGACTGCGTTGCGGTGAACAATGCGTCCAGTGGAGAAGAGAGAGGTAAGAGGTTCTCGGTGGTGGATGAGTTTAACAATTGGCGGAAACAGCCGGAGTTGGCGGAGGCTGTTGCGGCGATTAGGGCTTTGGCGTCGGTCATTCGGTCGAGCCAAGCAAAGACGATGATGGAGCTTGAAATTGAGCTAAAAAAGGCGTCTGATTCTCTTAAAGTACGCAAATTATTTCGATTTGTTGACTATTGTTTTTAATCATAGTTATAATTTGTTGTATTATTGCAACTCAATTTGCATATCATTTATCTGATTGTTATTGCTAGTGTTAACTAGCAAACCCGTAATTTGAATCAATTAGATACATGATAGAACAATGAGATCAATCAACCTTTTGAGAGATTAATTTGAGCTCAGAAAAGCATCTGATTATCTGAAAGAGGGCAAATTATATCGATTTCGTTGAGCTGATTGTTTTCTGTTTATATTGTGTTTGTATTCTTGCAGCCGAGTCTGTTAACTGTACATCTTCGCCCGTTTATCTAATTGTTTGGATCGTGTGAAGTAGCAAATCACTAATTTGAATTGAGTAGATAGACGACAGAACAATGTGCTATCAATCAACCATTTGAGAGATGAATTTGAGCTCAAAAAAGCATCTATTTATCTGAAGTAGTGCAAATTATATTGTTCAGCTTATTGTTTTCTGTTTCTATTATGTTTGCATTCTTTCAGCCGAGTATGTAAACTTCACATCTTTGACCATTTATCTAGTTGTTTGGATCGTGTGAAGTAGCAAATCCCTATTTTGAATCAATTAGACTGATAGAACAATGAGGCATGAGATATCATTTTATAGATTATTTTATGGATTCTTGCAATTTTGATGCAGTCATGGGACACTACTTCAATATCCTTAACAGCTGGTTGTGACCTTTTCATGCGTTATGTGACTAGAACTTCAGCTTTAGATCGTGAAGACTTTGGTTCAGCCAAGTCCAGACTCCTTGAGCGTGCTGAGAAGTTTGGCGAGATATCATATAAGGTGTTCATTTGATAAGACAGTTTTTGGTTCTCAGCTTTGAATTTGTTTTAAACGAATCCTTCTCATGACAGGCTCGGAGAATAATAGCTATGCTGAGTCAAGATTTTATATTCGATGGCTGCACCATTCTGGTGCATGGCTTCTCCAGGGTCGTGCTAGAAGCTTTGAGAACAGCAGCAGAGAATAAAAAACTGTTTCGAGTTCTCTGCACAGGTGTGTGTATTCCTGGCATCAACTCTATATGATCTTGATTTTTGGTTCAAGTGCTTAGCACTTCAAAAAAGTCATGTATTTCTTTCATCTGAGGTGAATATGAGAAAATATAGATAAATTTAGCAGAGTTCTTGAAAAAAATAATCCCAGATTCCCACAATGTCGTATCAATTTTCCTCAAAATGAAATTTGACTGTTTGTTGAATTGGTTTCTGAAGCCATCCATAAATTAAGCATTGACTAAAATGTTTATAGTGGACGTATTTTTGCAAGTAGTAACTGGCTTGCATATTTCTTTGGTAAGGATAGATTTTCTGTTTTCATTTCAAAATAGAAGCAAGGTATTTAGCATATGACATGACTTCGGTGTGCAGAGGGAAGGCCCGACAGGTCAGGGTTACGCGTATCCAACGAGCTCGCCAAGCTGGATATCCCCGTTAAGCTCTTAATCGACTCTGCTGTGGCGTATAGCATGGACGAAGTTGACATGGTGTTTGTTGGAGCAGATGGTGTGGTTGAAAGTGGAGGCATTATAAACATGATGGGAACCTACCAAATTGCATTGGTTGCTAAAGCCATGAACAAGCCAATGTATGTTGCTGCTGAAAGTTACAAGGTAACTATTCCATCTCCCACTAGTTCCTCACTATATTTCATTAAGACGCAAGTAGCCTCACCCGGGTGCATGCCTCATTCTTGCAGTTTGCGCGCCTCTACCCGTTGGATCAGAAAGACATGGTGCCAGCCCTGCGCCCCATTGATTTTGGGGTGCCAATTCCATCAAAGGTGGAGGTTGAAACCTCTGCTCGCGACTACACGCCCCCACAGTATCTCACCCTTCTCTTCACTGATCTTGGCGTTCTAACACCGTCTGTGGTCAGCGACGAGCTCATCCAGCTCTACCTATAGACAAAGCTCTGCAGCCCGTTAACGCACAATTTGTTCCGGTACTAGTACTGCAGCATTTTACTGTTACTTTCTTCAGTGTTATGGAATTAGCATGTTGGTGCACATGCTGAAATTTTGTTTCAAAATTAGTCATTTGTGGACGACAACACGACTCTGTTGGAATCTTTTTGGTTTGTCTGATTGTAGTTGCATAGAAATTGATCTTCGCCGAATAAATAGTGAGTGAATCCCTTTTTTTGACATATGGAAAAGTCTGTGTACAGAACTTAGATTACCAAAACTCAGTGGGATGATGTGAATTCATACGACCAAATGTCTAGATGTATAGATATCAATAGGATGATTTGAATTCATATGACCACATTTATAGATATCAATAGGATGATTAGTCTCAGTTAGTCGGAAATTTTGATTCGAATAATTATAAATTCAGCTAAAACAATAAAATGAGGTCGAAATATTTTTTAGTTCTAACTATTTTTTTAAGAATAATTCAAAATAAAAATACTCAGAAATAGTAAGTGCATCTTTTATGATAGTGATGATTGGAGACAGAAAATGATAATTCATCCATATAAGTATTATATATCGACAATTATTCAGTTAGAGGGTGATGAGGAAGTGGTCTTCTTGGAGAGGAGCTTGGATCTGAGTTCTGCAACATCAACTTCTCCGAAGTGATTCTCAGGTATCCAGTTTCCTGTGTTGGGATCTCTCATCCAAAATGCTTCTTTAGCCACCGTGTTGCCCTCGGCCTCTACCGTCGCCGCCTTTCTAATGGCCGGTGCCATCAGCCCGACTCTTACATTCTCCGCTGTGACGGAGTATGCTCTCCTGCAGCATTTTGAAATTTGACTTTCAGTAATATGATAGCAGCCGAGGGCGAAGCTAGGATTTTATAAATGAACGAGCAAAATTATATTTTTGTATTTAAAATAAGTTTGAATGGGTGAAATTATATCTTTAATTCTATAAAATGAGAAAAAGTAAAAAATACAACTCAAATATATAATAACAACAACAACAAAAAAAAAAATGGCGCCCACTGATAGCAACTGCAGACTCTTAGAAAAGGGAGACAGATATATCTGCAGACTCTTAGAAAAGGGAGACAGATATATCATTGGACGCTTGTGGTCGACATGAATTATAACTTGTATATGTATTGCGAATTTAATTATGAATGTCTTCTTTTTTTCTCTCTCTCTCTCAAGACAAACTAAGCAATGCTAAACATTGGAAATATATATGAACTTGTAATGATCTTATGGATTTATGCTTATGGATATCTCTCTCCCATAAACAAGAGGAAGTACATCAGATAAAGAAGGAGAAATCTATGTGCATATCCATCACAAACAGATTGTATATACATTAAACGAAATATATAACATGCATTATACCGTTTCAACTTGAATATTACTCCAGTATTTGTCTTCTTCTCAGTTTTACAGTCTACTTAAGAATCTCTCTCTCACACACACACACAACGCAAAAGGACAAAAAGGGATTGCAATTGCAATGCATGAGAAATTAAAGTAGTACTCCACTAATTGGTTACTAACCTCGTCAAGAAAAGGCTGCTCAAAATCTTCACCATAGTTGCAGACCAAAAAAATGTAGATGGTGGCTGATGATATATATTATAATAAGTATATGTTTGTATAGAGTTTCTAGGGTTTAAAAGGGAAATGGTTTATTTATACATAGATAATGAGATAGAGGGGAATTTTGAGTTGTATATTTAATGCAAAAAAATCTTATATATTATTCCATCAATTTAGATATGTCTTGTATTTGAAGGTGTTTTGTATCGAAACTTATTCCCCAGCTGAATCCGTTTCCAAAATTTGAAATTTATTAGTAATTTTTTACTTAAATCACGTGCCAACACTCGTGTATATTTTTTGTTACTTGGCATAAGCATCTTATTTATTTTATTATATTTAATTTAATGCGATATATGGCCATTAGGACTTTTATGGTAATGGGACGTGATGGAATCATGGAGGAAGAACAAATGAATTATTCTGATTTCTTGAAATGAAAGAATAAAAAATTTAAATGTTTTTGTGAGGTTCGAGTTGTCTAGAGAATTAGCGCGTGAGTGTGTTTTTATTTATTTGATATTAACAATTCAAAATAAATGCATATATATCCCCCTAAAAGAATTAAGATATGATTTAGTATTAATATAGATTCATCTCAACTAATTCGACGCCTTCATGAATTTATCATTAGGAAAAACATTGAATTCGTTATTTATTATACTCATGAATTTGTCATGATTAAAAAATTAATTGAAACAACAAAAAGTTTCAAAAAAGGAAAAGCTTTATTCAAAACTTTCCACGATTACATTTAATCTACGAAAAGCTCTTTTTAACTTATAGATTCAAACTTAAGTTACAATTCTTATCTGGGAAAAGGTGCAAATTGGCCCCGAAGTAGTAGCCCCTATAGCATATAACCCCTCTTACTTACTGTGTGTGCAACTAAACCCCTAAACTCCGATAAAAGGGTGCAAATTCCTCCCTCTGACTAACGGCTGTTAACGACGTTAGGTCAGAGGGGGGAATTTGCACCATTTTCTCGGAGTTCAAGGGTTTAGTTGCACACACAGTGGCTAAAGGGGGTTTTACGCTATAGGGGCTATTACTTCAGGGGCTAATCTGCACCTTTTCCCTTTTTAATTAACTCTCATCTCTCTCACTTAGCCCTCTTTCTCTCTCGGCCACTGCACCGCCGCTAACGGTGGTTGAATCAACAAGTTGTAGGATCATCTTTTATCAGCAACACAAACGATTAATCCATCAAATCGACATTATATAGAAATAGCAAAAATAAGTAGGTTATGATCGTTACATTGTGAGAGGCGTCAAATTTGGCGATGGCGCCGACGCCTTGCCAAACATCACAAACTCGCGAAGCTTCGAGGCGGCAAGCTTGCTTCTGCGGCGTGATTTGGGGGCGACCTTCGCACTGTCTTTTGTTGAAGCAAAGCACAGAGGATGACCGCAAGTTTGAGAAAGAGCAGCCAGTGGTGATGGAGAGCGTGCGCGGCGCTCTTCGTTCGAGATTCGAGCGGTGGAGGCACGCCGGTGCTAAGGTTCAATCCTTCGTCCTCTTTAAAGGAGAATCGAGCAGGAGACGGCTCTCCGGCCGGGTGCGGCTGCACTGGAGCCATGGATTGGCTGCTTGCCGGCCTTTTTGCAGCGGTGGCGGCGATTTCGCCGTATTTGAGAGAAAGAAGCGACTCCTCATCGAGAAAAGCTAGGGCTCGCGATCTATCACAGATTGAGATAGAGAGCATGTGGTGGGTGTCATTGGCGGTAGGCGGCCGGTTTGCCGGATATCGCGGCGGCGATTTCAGACCGAAGGGGGGAATTAGGGCTCGCCCTTGACGTTGAGCGTGTGCAGCCGAGAAAGCTCCGGGGTTTAGGGCCCAGGAGAGAGGGAAATGGGTGGCGCCCTCGGCCAGCCTCGCCGGAGCTTAAATCAACGGCGGCGGCGATCAGATTTTGGAGGAGGAGGGCTTCCTGTTTTTTTGTGCGTGACTTTTTGAGAGAAAAGAGAGATGAGAGATAATTTAAAAAAAAAAAAAGAAGGAAAATGTGCAGATTAGCCCTTGAAGTAGTAGCCCCTGTAGCGTAAAACTCCCCTTAGTCACTGTGTGTGCAACTAAACCCCCGAACTCCGAGAAAATGGTGCAAATTCCCCCCTCTGACCTAACGTCGTTAACAGCCGTTAGTCAGAGGGGGGAATTTGCACCATTTTCTTGGAGTTCAGGGGTTTAATTGCACACACAGTGAGTAAGAGGGGTTATACGCTATAGGGGCTACTACTTCGGGGGTCAATCTGCACATTTTCCCTTCTTATAAAGTTGGATTGATTCACAAACTTAATAGCTTAATTTGCAATATGTGTGGTCCACGAGGGGACACCAAACGGTGTGATCTCCTGTCTACGAACAGTGAGGTCTAGGGATCAAACCCCACCGCTCCCCCTCCCTAAATGTCAAAAAAAAAATTGCAATATGTGTGAATTTACAACCTCAAATATTAATAGTAATAATAGATGGTCTTGGGCACAATGTGTACCGTACAACCGAATTGATTGCACCATCACTTAGACCATGACTTGCACCCTGATCCGAACCTTATAAATAATACTCCTATTTTAGGTGCGAATCAACCCGATTGTACGGTACACCCAATTGTACCCAAGCACCCTGATCCGAACCTTATAAATAATAATCCTATTTTAGGTGCGAATCAACCCGATTGTACGGTACACCCAATTGTACCCAAGTATTTTTTGTATAGTAATAATAATAGAACTTTTTTTTTTCTTTTTTTGGCTTGAACTTGATTTTTCATAGAGTATCAATTAATATAGTAATATATTTAAAGACGTAGTTACAATTACAAATGTATTGTATATATATGAATTTAAATTTGAATATTAATTTGTTTAATTCATTTTTATAAATTATTTATTATTTCCCTAAAAAAAATTATTTATTATTAATATGATATTGCGTCTTCCACATATTCCCAAGGGAAACGGGAATAAGGTTCTGGCGATATATATTCTTGACAACCAATTTACAAATATTGATACTTCTTTATTCCAACCACTAGCATTTGCACCCCGTGCGATGCACGGAAAACGTTTTTATATTTTTATATATATAAATTGATACCAACTCAATTATCATATTTATAAATATAAGGAAAAAAATAATTTTCACTTAATATATTTGAGTTGAATATTAAAAAAATAAAAAAAATAAAGAAAACTTCACAATAATAAAAATTGATATTGTGAAAAGGCATAAATAATAAGTAAAAAGAATAAAATAGAAAAAATTGATTTATTCAAAAAAAAAAGAGGAGAGATGAGAGAGAATTTTAAAAACCATTAATCTTTAAATAAATATAACTTTCCATTTTAAATCAAATATTTACATAAAATATATCAAATTAATGCTCTTATCATGATATTTAATTTGATATATTTTATAAATAATTTTAATTTCACAATTTTAGAAAGAAATAATATTAAAAAATAAGAACACAAAGAAAAAATTATATTGTACAAATAAAACTTCAATTTTTTATAACTACAAAATTGTCACTTATTAATTTTGAAATCAATTTGAAATTGAAAATTATCTTCTTAATATATTATAAATTATTATATAAATATAAATTTATAAATTATTTATAACCAATGCCTTATAAATTGTGTATATATACACATATAAACATATCATTCATTATGGAATTATAAACGTGGGTTATGCAATTTTTCTTTTTAAACGTGGGGTGTGCATTTCTAAAAAAATTATGGGTTATACAATTTTAATTGAGTTAGTTACTTAATTTTTGAATATGTACAATGAGTCATTATTTTTGTAAGAAATCACAAAATTGCCATTGAAATCAATTTCTAATTGAAAACTGTTGTTTTAATATAGTATAGATTCCAAGAAAAATATTATACCTTAATCTGAGTGTGCGTGATTGTTACGTGACAAGTATAAGTAAATAAATAATCGTCGATATAGTGGATTGTTTTTTTTTTTACAGGAAACGATTATATTTTTTAGTAGTTAAATAATTTTAAAACGAATAATATGATCTACTTGCAAACTTGATTCATTTCAACTAATCTGTCCACCACTTAAGTGACTTTATATGCGGATAATGTCCTTTTATTTTTAATTCTTGGAATATTATTAGAAGAAATAATTTAAATCATTAAATTTTTGTTGACCAAAAAATTATTATCTTATTAGACGGGAACTCCAAATAAAATATGAAAAGAAGAGCACATAATATAGTGTTAATTGGCCAAACAGGCCTTGTTTTATTAAGTGTACTGTGTATACGAAGACGAGCATCGTCTAATAAGTAACTAAGTATTATATTTGTAAGATAATATTTCATATATTCTGAAAAAATTAACGATTTGATAGTAATCAGACTATATTTATCAATAATCTTTATCAACTTAATTTTTTAATAAAAAAATAATTTCTTTATCTAATATTGTAAATTTATCAAAACAAAAAATCCATTTCTTCCACATATACAACCTATAATTTAATTCAACTTTTTATTTTTTTACTTTATCAATAACCCACACCAACCAAAATATATTTTATTCTTTTATTATTGTTTATTGTATTTTTTTCAATAATAAAATGCCAAATGGCATAACTCCATTTGACAAATTAGGTTGTGGTACAAGTCGTTTATAACATGTTTTTTACAATCGACTGTGATGTTAAAAATATTTGATCATTTTATTTTCAATCAAACATTTTGTCTTATCTGTTGACCGGTCGGTGGAGTCGTGAATAAAGATGGTCTCAGTGATCCGATCGACTGACCGGAGATCTAGCCATTGTCAGGCGATTTTTAATTAATTATTGTTAAATTGATCACTTGTACAATTTTTTTCATGCACATCTGTTATACAATTGTATTTGGATAAAAAATGTATAAAACTTTTTCACAAAAATCAAACAAAGCTATCTATCAACATCTTTGGGTATTTAAGATTGTTTACTTTAATGTGGACATAAGATGCTTGTGTTTATAAAAATGAGCATTTTTTTATTTAGATTCAATAGATGTATATTTTCAATTTTCACTATATATGTATATATATGTATATAACTGATACTATTTATTTAGAGGGGGGGAAATTTTACATGTATACTGTCTTATTCATTATACTCATGGTATCACAAAAAATAGCAATGGCGCTAGAACATATCATTATATTATTTATATATATATATATATATATATGTGTGTGTGTGTGTGTGTGTTAATTTTTTTTTCTGTATAAAGTATTGTTTAAAATATATATATATATATATATATATATATATATATAGGGTGCGGTTATAGTGAGAACCACAATTATCGTGAGAACATAAGAACCAATAAAATTACTACATCTGCTATACAAATTAGTGCATCCGCTATTAAATTTAATGCATCCGAAAAAAATAATTTTTTTGCTCCCTTCAGGATTCGAACCCAGCACCTGCATCCATCCACCAAGATGATGCATCCACCGTAGATCTTGATGATCGAATGAGTTAAAATGGTTCTCTGTTCTTATTTTATTAGTGGTTCTTATTTGAACCTCTCCCTATATATATATATATATATATATAAGGGTGCGGTTATAGTGAGAACCACACTTATCGTGAGAACATAAGAACCATTAAAATCAATGCATCTACTATATAAATTAATACATTCGCTATTAAATTTAATGCATCCAAAAATAATAAATTTTTTGCTCCCTTCAGGATTCGAACCCAGGATCTGCATTCATCCACCAAGATGATGCATCCACCGTAAATCTTGATGATCGAATGGTTTAAAATAGTTCTCTGTTCTAATTTTATTTAGTGAACTTCTATATATATATATATAAAGAAATCCGTACTAGACCGAGCACGACACGTAAACAAATGAAAACGCCACGTTTTTAGTTTGTGAAAAATTGTGACACCATATATAAAATATCATATAAAAAAGACAAAAACAATATTTTTCCATAATAACGACAATCAATCAATTATGTCCAGCTCAAAGTTTCCCCACTGCCACAGAAATATTAGCTCACGTTTAATGTATCGCATAGTACACACAGTGCCTCCTCGTATAATATAAATTCAACTCATCATGCCTTTTGTTGAGGCACGATATACATTCAAAAATTATTTAAAATCACAGAATTTTCCCCAAATTACACATTGTGTCTCATATTTTGGCAGAAAACCAGCATGCTATCACTAATGTGGAGGACCAAGACACGAGAGTCTTCTTCTCAAAAATCAACCGTTTTTGAAAATTTTCCCAATAACAGAAATTATTTGAGTGAAAATAATTTCAAATCCGAAGAAGATGGATTATCTTGCAACCATTATCAATATTCTTACAATTTTCTCAACTCTTGCCACCTTTGCCACAAGCCCTTGAGTGGTAAAAATATTTACATGTGCAGGTAATTATTATTGAAATATTCATTACATATATATATATATATATATATTTTAGTAAACTTAAACATTTTTGTTGTTATTTTAGCTCCTCCCATGGTGGGAAAAATTCGATTTTAACTTTTCCAAATTAATTAATTTTGTGTGTCCACCCCCTGCACCTGTGATTATTTAAAATCTCTGAAACGAATGTCATTTTGGAATAGAGGATCTCGTCTATCCGTCTGCCTGTTGTATATGTTTGGTTCGAAATATTTTAAATATTAAGGTGTAATATTATTTTTTTAATGTGGAATTTAATTAATACATATGTATGTTTAATTGCAGGGGTGAAGTGGGATTTTGCAGTGAGGAGTGCAGAAGCAGGCAAATGTATTTGGATGATATGAAGAAAATCGAGGTCTCTACTAGAAGAATCTTGGCATCTTTTCATGAGCGCCGCCGCCACGGTGGCGGCTGGTGCGAGACTAGAGCAGTCCCTGGCGGCACCGCCCATTTCATATCGAGGTTTTGAGTTTGTTGTAGACAGTTAGAAAGGTGGTTGGAAGTTGGGTTATACAGTTTTCAACATATATAGCTATAGTTTGAAACGTGAGGTTTATAATAAATAGTCACAAAATTTTGTAGGAACTCTCTCTCACTATACATATATAAAAGTGATACTAGTATTTGTGTGCATGGGCGTTGACTTAGTTGGACGTCACTAGCTATTGTATGAGATCAAGGATTTTAGATTAAAATTAGTCGTCATATATGTTTCTAAAATATTTGTTTATCCTAAAACAAAAAAGGTTTATTTTGTTTTAAATAGTGTCGGTTGTTGTGAATTAAAGTGACGAGTTTTATGAGTCATGATATGCACATGGCGAAGGAGAGTGTTCTCATAAATAATTACTGCTTAATCTTATTTTGTGTATACGATGACGAATGTGATCCTCTAATTCACAATTTCACTATGTCTCATTGTTAGATTGACTATTTATTACTCTATCCGTCCACCAATTAAAGGCCTATATGAAAAAACACGGGTTTTAAGTAAATGGTCCCACTTTTTAAGAAAAAATGTATTTTTATTAGTTGAATGGAGAAAGGATCCCATTTTTTTGTAAAAAATCTTTGACTTTTTTGATTAAATAATGAATAAAAACTTACCAAAAATAGGTAGGCCTTGTTTTTGTGGACGGACCAAAAAGGCAAGTAGGCCTTGAATTGGTGGACGGAGGGAGTATATAATTAATATACTTCCTCCCTCTAATTCACAATTTCACTATGTCTCATTGTTAGATTGACTATTTATTATATAAATATACTTCCTCCGTCCACCAATTTATGTCCTACTTTTCTTCGTCCATCAATTCATGTCCTACTCATTTTTAGTAACTATTTATACATTTTTTAATTGATGGGACCCAATAAACAATATATTTTTTCTCCACTCAACTAATTAATAATATACTTAGTGAGTCCTTTTCTCCACTCAATTAATAAACAATACACTTTTTTCTTAAAATTCGTGTTTTCTCCCGTTGGCCAATGAATTAGTGGACATTGGGAGTATATTATTATATAATTAACTTTAATTAATATTGATCACTAAAATTTGAAACTTGGGATATGATATTCACCGTTACTCCAAAATAAGTATTGTCCTCTGTTGTCAAAAAACGTATATTAAGCATGAAAAAAAAAATACATGTTTTATTCCTTTTCAGGGTGCTTTTTCTTTAATTGTAAATTTATCATTGAAAAAAAAGAGATAAGAAAATATCGATTTCTTTTATCACACCACTTCTTTTAACTCATGTTCTCTAGCAAGGAAAAAAATATTATCATGAATTATAATAGAAAAATAAGGCATGAAAATTACTCATACAAATGAGAAAAAAAAAGTTAAAAAAATTGTGAAAATATATATTATAACTAAAATTCTTTTAGTAAAATGCTCAGCTAATTCTTTTGCAAAACAACACAAATAAAACAATCATCTTGGATAATGCATTATCAAATCTAAGCTCAACTGTTGAAATATGTGATTGAAGTAAAACTAGTTTTAAAGCCCACGAATTAAGCTGGCCTAATATCACAACAAAATTGTCCAATTTATAGTTAATGCTATTATTGTTCAATTAGTGTGATATCATCATCAAAATTGTCCAATTTATAGTTAACTAGTGTGTAACCCGTCGAAATTCGACGGGAAATTTTGTACATTATTTTTTATTATAGTGTATGAAATGGTATTTATATAAATTATTTTTAAATTTTAATTTTATTTGACTAAGATAAACTGTTGGTACAGTTCAAGCTATAATAATCTCAACAATTTTGATCAGTAATATTTTGTTGAGAGTTAAAATAGATTGTCTTTTTATATAAATTTTTATTTAATAAAATTTCACCAAAAATTAATGTGAGGTTGGAGATTTTAGAAAAACAAAAAGAAAATATTTAAGTATTTTTAACATAGGATATGATGAAGGATTGACACATCGTATTTTTTGTTAATCGTATATAGGAAATCTATCTTATACATGAACATTGTCTCATTCGAACCTTACAAGATTTTGAGATCATCTTGTTTGTAACTTTAAATATCATTATCTCATCTGAAGCTTGTTATATGAGATTTGGCTTACGAGTATCATCTCATCTTCAACTTGAAAAATAAAACATGACTTATGAGCAGACTATAACCGACTTGTGAGCATCATCCCGTCTATAATTCGATAGACCGGAGCTGAGTTCTAAGCATCGCTCATTTGGAGCTTGTATGACCGGAGCTGAGTGTAAGCATTATCTCATTTGAAGCTTCAAAGGTCGGAATTAGGTTATGAGCATCATTTCGTTTGGAGCTTGACAAACCACTTCTAATTTGTGAGCATTATATTGTTTAGAGCCAAAATACTCGTAAGACTATAACTGACTTGCGAGCATCATCTCGTGTGGAACTTGAAAGACTATAATTGACTTGTAAACATCACCTCATCCATAGTTTGATAGATCGGAGCTGAGTTCTAAGTATCACTCATTTGGAGTTTGAAGACCGCAACTGAGTATTTGATTTGAAGCTTAAAGGATCGGAATTTAGTTATAAGCATCATCTCGTTTGGAGTTTCCCGAACCACTTCTAACTTATGAGCATCATATTATTTGGAGCAAAATCAACTTTTAAGTACATCTTGTATGAAGCTTGATAAACCACCTTTGACTTTTTAACATTATCTCATCTGGAGTGATGATTCTCAAAGTTAATTTTGAGAATCATCTTGTCTACAACTATTAAAAAAAAAACATATACCCAGTGGAAATGATTACAAATCAATTGGTCAATTTGATTGTCATTAATTTAATATAAAATATAATTTTGCAACGTTGAATTAATAAAAAAATTATGCAGGCATATCAAGATGAATTAGTTTTAAATATATTAAGCCAAGTTTTACTATATTTTAATTTATTTTATATACAAATATTAGTATTTATAAAATCACCTTATGTTTAACAGGCAATTGGAATTTTTAAGTTTCTCAATGTTAGTATTGTGGTAAACTCGTCATTTTTTTAAAATTGAGTTGGATAACTAACAATTAGACTTTCCACATTTACGCCAAATTGAATTTCCTTCAAACCTACATCAAATAATTTAAATTTTCAATCTGATTATTGATTAATCCAGTTAAACAAAGTAACATATTTAGTTCTAAAAAAATCAATAATAATTAATTCGTATTGTAGTTGGTTGATTTGATTGTATAATAAATAACAACGCTCATTTATTTGATCTATTTTAAATATAATTATTTACTGGCCAACTAAACATCTTCTTTACAATAAGATAACTTGACTAATTAATTAATTAGTTAGCCAAATATATAATTATAATTTTTTTTATCAAAATTTTAATTTAGTTTGATTAATAGTAATTCAGCCAATAACTAAGTTTGTCAAACAATAGAAGTCCATTTATTAACAATGAACTTTTTTTTTTTTGATCGGGCAAAGTCATGTTTCTTATATATAAATTTCAATACAACACAAATTCGACGGGTAATCACTTTAATTGTGTTTATAGTTATTGTAAATGAAGTCATATCATATCGGAGTCACATATTTAAATTTGATATATAAAAAAATAATTTGCTCCAATTTCTTTAAACTAGTGTGTAACCCGTCGAAATTCGACGGGTAATCACTTTAATTGTGTTTATAGTTATTGTAAATGAAGTCATATCATATCGGAGTCACATATTTAAATTTGATATATAAAAAAATAATTTTACTATTTGTTTTTTTCATAAAAATGTATAGTGATACGTGTTCACTATCCACACATAATTTACCTGTTTTAATAGAAACTCGAACAATTACATAATAAATATTAATATACAAAAATAAAAGATTAAAAAATAAAAACAATTATTTAGACATGTTGATAAATGTCTATGCCCGTCAAGAATGTATACAACTCATATCCAAATACTCCCCCCGTCCCACCTATCTTGAGACACTTTCTTTTTTTGGACGTCACACCTATCTTGAGACATTTCTTTATTTGGCAAAAAATTTATCATTTATTCACATTTTCACTTACACACAAAACACTATTTTCTTAATTCTCGTGCCCAAAAAAAAAGGTCTCGACATAGTCGGGATTGAGGGAGTAGTTTAAATAACAAAACACTTAAAATTGAAGAAAGTTCCATGTAGACATGTCGATAATTAAATGTTTGTACCTGTCTAAAATGTATATACTCGTATCCGTCTCAAATTTAAATAATTACTCGAACCCGTATGTAACACGTGACAACTACAGACAAATTATAACACATTTATCAATTTCAAGAAGACTTATTAGATAAAAAGCTTACAATTGCTGAAAATGAAGTTGTCCATTTATCATTATCACAAATATATATACTCCACAAAATACTTTTCAAGTAACTTGCTGCACCTAGAAATATTTTTAAAAGTTACAAATCCATCGATAAAGAGTGCATGAGTTACTTGTGTTGATATGCTGATAAATTTATCCAATATGATTAACTGTTGATATGCGGAATCTAATATTTACATTCGATAGAATTTTATCCATGAGAAACATTATGTCATTTACTCATTTTTTTTTTAGGTAAAAGGTTATGTTCTAATATAAGAAAAACAATGACAAAAAAAACTTCCATATTACATAGTATAATACAAATTGTAAGGAACTTTTTTATATATGATCGAATAAGGATGAACTTCGTGAGCCTCCATATCACCAAAGAGCTTCCAACGCTCTTGCAAATCTACCCACACACAACCACTCTTTTATCATGGCGTCATAGCTACACATCGTGTCCAGCAGATCTTTACCAGGAATTGCATTGTCTGCAACTTGGTCTTTAGCTGTTTGCTCTAGTTCAACAAACTTTTGCAGCAATGTTTCCATAACCTGCATATAATCAAAATAGATCTCATGTCATCTAATTCGTGCTGCAGATAAAAAAATCAACTATGATTCATGTAAAAGTTTGTTTAACAACTTGCCTCATCAATGGTGGAGCAATCTGCCAGAATTTTTTTAGCGGTCAAATCATTCAATTTGTATTTAAATATGACTTTAATAAAGTCTAAAAATAAAAATAATAAAAGTATATTTGTATTTACCTCGCCCATTGCATTTTTCTCGGTGGAATTAGTAGAACTCTTATATTTGTGGATGCATTTAAAACTATTTGCTCCAATTTCTTTAAACTAGTGTGTAACCCGTCGAAATTCGACGGGTAATCACTTTAATTGTGTTTATAGTTATTGTAAATGAAGTCATATCATATCGGAGTCACATATTTAAATTTGATATATAAAAAAATAATCAGCTAATTCTTTTGCAAAACAACACAAATAAAACAATCATCTTGGATAATGCATTATCAAATCTAAGCTCAACTGTTGAAATATGTGATTGAAGTAAAACTAGTTTTAAAGCCCACGAATTAAGCTGGCCTAATATCACAACAAAATTGTCCAATTTATAGTTAATGCTATTATTGTTCAATTAGTGTGATATCATCATCAAAATTGTCCAATTTATAGTTAATGCTATAATTGTTCATCACAGTACAATACACACACATAAGTCATCGTGTGCATGTATTGATTTAACGATAGGAACTAATGCATAAGATTTAATGTCCCGGATTTGAGTCATTCGTCGCGCGGTCTTTAATTTTTATTTATTTATTTATTTATTTATGTATTTTATATAAAAAAATAGTTGTAATCTAATTAAGATGTAATACAATCATTTAGTATATTTATAATAATAAATAAATTATTCACATGTACTGTTTAAAATTAAAATTCCAAATATAACTGCCCAAAACCCCTTCTGTTACTTCTCTCTCTCTCTCTATCTCTAAAAAAAGACCTTTCTTACATTATCAACTTTTGGTGAGTCTGTCAAAAAAAAAAAAAAAAAAAAAAACTTTTGGTGAGGTACCTTTGAATTTCCCAGTTTCTTAATCCATATCGCAAGCCTACCTATGATAAATATTTAAAAACCAAAAATATAATTAATTTTCAGTAAACATACAATTAAAATCTCAAGTATTTTTAAGAATAAAAAATATAATTTGGGGAAAAATGAAGTAGAAACAACTTATAATCTTCGAACACATTGGCATTGAAATATCAACAGAATTTCAGAATGTATGAGACTCGATAGATCATAAACTATTCAAAAATACTCTTTAGTATTCAATTTGTTTATTTGGAGGCAATATTCTAAACCCCAATCACACATATACCATTAATATACTGAATATAAATATTTAACTTTAAATTATAAAATTAAAATTCACATGAATCCGTACAACATATATAACAGATTAAGAAACTCACTGAAATAATTATGAGAAAGGAGAAAAAAGAACCAAAAGAAACGAATCCAAAAAGAAATGCAAAAAGAGAGGAAGAAACAAGATGACAACAATACGACACTCGTATTCCTCCAAGCGCCCAGAAATTTCCTTCAAAATTCCTAACTTTGCTTAATTATAAAATTCAATCAAACCACGAAAAAGAAAAAACGGGAAAAAGTGGAGAAGAATTTAAACAGTGTTAAACTCAAACATAAGATTTGGTTGGCTGACGAAATTGAAATGTAGTTTGACTTTGATAATCCAAAAATATTGCTGCATTAAAGCTGACACAATAATAATAGCACACAAATTCAACTTAACAAATACAGGATTCAAGTTATGAAAAAAATTTAGTTTATTGCCACATTATATTAAAGATTAAAGATTTCCCTTTTTTTTTCGGAGGGTGATGATTTAGCGGTGGATAGAGATAGTCTATCACTCATCTCTAAGATCAAATTGATAAAGATTCTTGAAACACACGATTTTTCTTTTTATTTTCCCCCTTTTCCTATTCTTTTATGGTTTGATTTTTATTGGAATTAAAAAGGCAGTGGCATTAGGGTTTTCTTTTTCCCCCCCTTACCTCTTTCTGCGATAGGAGAGATTTGTTGTGTTGTGTTGTGAAAGCGGCGATCTTTGTTGATTTCTCCATCTGGGTTGTTGAAGTTGCTCAATTTCTCCATCTGGGCCGGTGAGTTTGCTTCTTTTCTCATATGCGTTTTCTCAATCTTGATTTTTTTTTTCTTTTTCTGCAGATTTAAGTCCAAGTATTTTGTGTATGATTTTTCTAAGTTGTGATTGCTGGTGCTGCAGAAAGTTCTTTGCTTATGTTTGATTTTGGTTCAGTTGAATTTAAGCAGATCAGGGCTCGATTTATCTTTTCTGAGTTTTTATGTTTTTTCTCCTTTTTAAAGGAAATAAGTTGTGAATTTTGGTGCTGGAATTGAAGTGAAGTCTCATTCATCATGCTGCTTGAATGTGGTTTTGAAGTGGAGAAGTGGATTTTGTGAGAAATCTTCTGTCATTATAAGTGAATTTTGTAAGGCAAAGTGATTTGGATATGTTCCACACCCAAGGAGCTCTGAAACACACTTGCAATCTCCTCGCCGTCGTGTGCTCGGAGCCAGCAGAGAGTAAGCGGCATAATGATGCTTTGGAGGAGGAGAAGAGGAGGTTCCCCTTCCCGGAAATTGCATCTTCGGGGCGTTTAGAGGTGCAAGACGATGCTTGTTAGCTTGTCCATCTCGATGATGTTGATTTCCCTGTTCATGTTTGCTGAAAATTTACATATTGCATTATTAGGTCCAAACGTTGAAGAATCCATCACCGGATGAATTCCGCAAGGCTCTTGATTCGTGGCAGCCGAATCTTGTGTACTTGCAAGGGAAACAGTTGGAGAACGAGGAGGTCGGGTCAATCTCTTGGGGAGGGGTGGAGCTATCCTCTCCTGAAGCTGTTTCTGGTCTTTTTAGCTCGACAATGCCGACTACTGTATGTTGTTGCAGTTTTTGTTTCTTGTGTTAATAAAATTCCCTTTAGTTATGCAGTCTATTTTAAGTTATTGCAATGCTTTTATTGATCGATTTTAGGTTATATTTCGTTAACCTACTAGTGTCTTTTCCTAGGAATTTAAGATATATATATTGATTGATTGTGTTAAATAGGTTTTATGTCTTTGTTCAATGTAACCGAAGCTACTGAATTTCAAGTTGGAATACATCTGGTGCCATATATTCAAAAAGACTAAAGTGTTTCCTACAGGGCGACTTCAAATGTGAATTTAGGATTTCGAAAAACCATGTATTGATAAAGAGGCAGAGAGGCTAGTGGAAGTGCTATAAACTGAACGCAAATTTACACCAACATGAATTCGATTTATTTTCCTCAGAATATAAACAAGGCTAATGACATCGAGTAGCTTGTAGTTCATATGAAGTTAAAGAGGAACTTGCGTTGCATCCTTTATCAACTTAAGAAAAGAGTTCCAGTGATTAAATGTCAGTTTCTCCTTTGTAATGCATCATTAGTAGGGAAAACAACTCTGTAATTTCTTGTTTGTGGCTTTGATTCTTATTTTCTGTCATTACCGCTTTGCATAGTCAGTTTTTAACTGTAATATCTCTAAATTCCTCGTGTTAAGTCTGATTGGAATTAAACACTTATTGAAGGTTTATTTGGAGGTTCCAAATGGTGAAAAGTTGGCCAAGTCTCTTCATTCTAAGGTAAGCAATGAGGTGTAGATTTGATTGTCGAAGCATATGTGAATAGTTCATATATGATTTTCCTTTCTGCTCACCGTTTTAGTCTGTGCAGGGTGTTTCTTATGTAATATACTGGAAGAACTCGTTTTCATGCTATGCGGCTAGCCATTTTCGCAATGCGTTACTCTCTGTAATACAAAGGTAAATTTATTTTTTTACGAATAATTCACCATTTCATGACATGATTAAGTGTTCCACACCACCCTCTTAACATAACAGGCCATATACAACGTATTCATGTACATTAGGTTTCTTGTGCATACGAGAAAACAACTCAAACACGAGCATTTTGGTTATTAAACTGAATGCACTTTTACTGCTTTGTCGTCCCAACTTCATTTTTAACAGAAGATGGTTCACGCTTTTCGATATAAATTGCTAAAATTTTGACCCGGGGCTATTCATTTTATCTACGGTAGCTCATCGTGCCATACTTGGGATGCATTTCAACTAGCCGATGCCTCCTTTCGGCTTTACTGTCTCCGAAATAATTGTGTCCTCCCTGATGGTGAGAAAGTTGATGATGAGTTGGGTCCAAATCTTTTCGGGGAGCCTCCTAGGATAACCATTGACATTCCCGAGATTGAGGATGCCGGGGAAGATGAAGAAAGCACTTCCGGGTCCCTTCCTGCAATAAAGATATATGACGATGACGTCAACATGAGGTTTCTCATCTGCGGAATGGCTAGTTCCTTGGTAATAACATAAACTAAACTTTGAAATGTTATCATTTAATGCGTCGTTTGAAAAGAAAACTTGGACCCAATGGATTATTATTTTTTCAGGATGCTCGCTTGTTGAGTCCTTTGGAGGATGGTTTAAACGCCCTCCTCAGTATCGAAGTAAGCTCACTTAAAACAATGAAAAAATGGATTTTCCATGATTGCTAATTTTTTTTCTTTAAATGACAATCTGTTCGAGTACTCATTTGGTATTTTCTTTTTGTTGTTTGGTGCTAATTCAGATGCGAGGGAGCAAACTCCACAATCGGGTTAGGTGGGTTTCGCTTACTATTCATATGTTGTTGATGTTCCTTATTACTCGTTTCATCACATGTGCCTGCTTTAATTGAGTCTCGTATGCTTTTCTAAATGAAAAATTTGATCCATAATTTTGAATCGGTGTGCGAGTTCTGAAAGACCCTTGTCTTATCTCAGCGCTCTTCCTCCACCCCTCCAAGCCGGCACATTTTCTCGGGGTGTCGTTACCATGCGATGTGATTTGTCGACCAGTAGTTCGGCTCACATTTCTCTTTTAGTATCGGGGAGTGCTCAGACATGTTTCGATGATCAGGTGATGCCTTCGAACTTTTACTGATATCGCAGTCGTTAACTTCACAGTTTTTCCTTATTTATGTATTTTGGCTGAACTCGGACGATACTCGACCTATTGTTATAGCTGTTGGAAAATCATATAAAGAGCGAACTCATCGACAAGAGTGAGCTCATCCACGCACTGCCAAATACCGATGAAAACAAACCGCCCACATCCGAACCTCGAAGGTCGGTCTCGGTAGCGTGCGGAGCAGCCGTATTTGAAGTCTGTATGAGGGTCCCAACGTGGGCCTCACAGGTTAGTTGTTATTCTTGTTCCCCGTTTTTTATATATATATCACCCCAAATTTGTTAAGTATGCCAAAGAACAATTTGATTTCGCTAATCTTAATTTCGATTTCAGGTTTTGAGGCAACTGGCACCCGATGTTTCATACCGTAACTTAGTGGCCCTTGGAATCGCCAGCATCCAGGGATTAGCGGTAGCTTCGTTTGAGAGAGAAGATGCTGAGCGGCTCCTATTTTTCTTTTCGAGGCAGGGGAAGAACGGTTTCTCGAATAATATAAAAATTAGCAGCCCTCCATCCTGGTTAAGGCCGCCTCCTCCTAGTCGAAAGCGGCCCTCTATTTGCCAGGAAATAAGCACCAGCGCTGTAAACGGCCGGATCTTTGTCAAGAAAGAAGATAACGGGGACAAGGAACTTGTGTTATCGAATGGCATCAGCTTGCCGAGTATGACCCATAGACGAAGGATTAAGATAGCTGCCTTGAGGCCCATCCCTCACGTTCGTCACCAAAAGATGCTTCCATTTTCTCGAATTTCGGATGCGGATGTGCACGACGGAGGGGGCCAGGTGAAGGCTAACCTGCCCGCTCCTCCGGCAAAACATAACGCTGGAACGACTCCGGCATCCCATCGGAAATCAACTTCCAGTTCGTATCAAGCGAAGCAGGTCATATCGTTAAACCCTCTTCCTCTAAAAAAGCATGGTTGCGGGAGAAGCCCGTTGCACGTGTGCTCTGAGGTAAATTTCAACTTACAAGCCATTTGTTTATGTTTTACAATTACAACATCATTTCACTTTGAAAGTGAAAAATTTATATGGATGTGAAAACGGAACAATTGTCTCGTAGTTCTCATCTTTCTGCTTCTTGTTTTGCGAAGGAGGAGTTTCTCAAGGATGTGATGCAATTCCTCATTCTCCGCGGGCATAATCGTCTTATCCCTCAAGGGGGCCTCGCCGAGTTCCCAGATGCCATACTAAATGCGAAGCGTCTTGACCTATTCAACCTCTACCGGGAGGTAAGACTCCTTCTAGTAATGCTTTCTTGAAGGATCGGAATAAATTACAATTAGTAGCATAATTTGATGACGTTGCTGGATCGTGATCAGGTCGTCACACGAGGGGGTTTCCATGTTGGAAACGGCATTAACTGGAAAGGACAGGTTTTCTCAAAGATGCGCAATCACACGGTGACCAATAGAATGACCGTATGCCCTAAAACTTGATCTCTCAATTTTGATACTTTCTACACAGTCCCCCCGAGTTTAATCCTGAAACTTTCGTATGTTTCTTGAACCAGGGTGTCGGAAATACGCTCAAAAGGCACTACGAAACTTACCTTTTAGAATATGAATTGGCTCATGACGATGTTGATGGAGAGTGCTGCCTATTATGCCACAGGTTCTTCGATTTCTCTTTTCTCGATTTTATGCCCTGCACATTTATAGCTACTAAGGATTTTTTTAGCCCTCAAATCGAGCTTTAGATATTCACCACTTGCCACTATTCCCCCTGATTTCAAGTTTCTTGAATGTTATTTTTTTGATGCACACACCTCACACACGAGCCTACTACGGTCGTGTAGCCCTTGAGTCGATCACTAATGCTTGATGCTTTGAAAAACATTCACCGGTTGTAACTATTACCTGGTTTCTCTTTTCTTGAATGTTTTATTCAAACTGTCGAACAAATAATTTTAAAGATTGCGTGACGTTGGATTTGAAACCGAGGGCTTTGGCCTCAGGCATTAACCACTTGTAGTTTCTTGAATGTTGATGTTCTACTCAATAACGACTTATGTTTAGCCCTCGAGTCGATCGCTAATGCTCGACGTTTTTAAACATTTACCAGTAGCGCGCCCGGGGATTGGGTCAACTGCGGTTTGTGTGGGGAGTGGGCCCACTTCGGCTGCGACCGACGGCCTGGTTTGGGCGCCTTCAAAGTAAACATCTCAAATCCTCAATGCCTCTACAATTTTTTTAATTATTTGCTTGTTTCAAAAACCACAAATTCTTGATTTTTGTTCTTGTTTTCAGGACTATGCCAAGACAGATGGGCTGGAATACATATGCCCACAATGCAGCGTTTCAAATTACAAGAAAAAGATGAACAAATCAGGCAATGGATATTCTTGAAGTCTTTCATAATTCTTTTATGACCCCATATATTTCGGGTTATTGCGAATTGGACTCTATTTTCTGTGGAGGAAAGGTGTTTTTCTTCTCTCATTTTACTACAGGAAAGGGAGGGGTGAAAGTATTGAGTTTGCGGAGAGATCGCTGCGGGAGGGGGTAAAAGATGAAATATTTGATACTTTTGGGGAGGAAAATGTAATTTGGGAAGGAATTGTAGGTGGTAGGAAATGCTCCCAAAAGAGGAATTTGTGGGGGCTAATTGGATATAATAGCCAAATTAGTTGTTTTATGTGTAATTATATGGTTTCTAAGCCAAGACATTTTGTAGCTCTTGTAGTTTTATGGAAAATGTTTATTTACCCATCTTGTGCAATTGCACATTTGCACTTGATATAATATTTAGAGAGAATGGATAAGTGTGGCCAGAAATAAGAATATATAAATACATTAATTAAATTCATAGACTCTGGACGAACAAATTCGTGAAATCCGCAAACAATGCATTTAATTTATATGGCTGTCCAACTTCCATAAAAAATTATATGGCTGTTCATATAGTGTTTGCGAATTTCATAAATTTATTCATCAATTTATAGATTTATTTATGTGTAATACTTTTTGGATCCCAGCCTTATTAGTATTAAAGCATTTGCAGCGGGGCTCTTTGCGCCGCATCGAGCCTCGCTAGCGCCCCCTCACCACTGTCGTGCCCGAGAGACTCGTACTGGGCTGGAAAATTGGAGCCGAGCGTAAAAGGAGTTATTTAAGGCGCGTATTATGCACCCACCATTATTAAATAAAAAATACTCCCTTCGTCCCTGAAATAAGTTCCTCTTTGTTCTTTTTGGGACGTCCCCAAATAAATTTCTCTTTTTTTTTTTTTGGACAACTACCCTACCACAAATAATACTTTATTTATTATACTTTTCACTTTTTCACCACTCTCAATACTAATTATAATACTCCCTCCGTCCCGCCCAAGATGCTACATATTCCTTTTTGGGCCGTCCCAACGAAGATGCTACATTTCTATATTTGGCAAAAATAAGGAATTTTAAACACTTAATTAACACTAATTAAGTATTTCTTTATTACATTCTCTCTCCTACTTTATCACTTTATTATCTTCTCTTTCTTACTTTATCACCTTCTCTCTCCTACTTTATCACTTTATTACCTTCTCTTTCTTACTTTATCACTTTCTCTCTCCTACTTTATCACTTTATTATTACACACTTAAAACATTAATCTACAACTCCTTAAATCCCGTGCCGAAAGGTAAATGTAGCGTCTTGGCCGGGACGGAGGGAGTACTTTTTGACCTTTTCACCACTCTCAATACTAGTATAACACATTTTTCTCCACTATCAATACACTTTACCACTTTTCTTTAAAACTCGTGCCGTTCCTAAAGAGAAACTTATTTCAGGAACGGATGGAGTAGATTTTAAAATTGAATTGCAATGGCTATTCAGCCGAAAAAACAATATTTTTTTTAAAAAAATTATAGCCATTGGTAACGGATATTTCAATAATTTATTTTTTATTTTTTTTATTCTATTTTATCTATAAATCCTACTTCTTCCTATTATATTTCTCACATCAGTTTCTACTCCAAAAATGTCTTCATCTTCCCACTTATTGTATTTTATTTTATTTAATAAAGTGTTGAATTTTAAAATTGAAGAGGTAAATTGTAATGAAATGGAAATGAAATAATTAGAGCGACAATTAGATCCCCTTGTTGTGGACTTGAGGCTCTTAAGTGGGGATCATCCCTTTAAAGCCCCAAAAGGGCTCTACCATTATGGATACTCTTAGATAACTCAAATGTTCTAGCTCTTCTCATTTTTCTTTTACATAAAATATTGTCCAAATTTGGTATTTTTCTAAATGTAGTATGTTAATTTTGTACTCCCTTACTCTTTCTCATCTTGGAAGGTTTTGGGTTAAAAGTAATATGGACTTTTATTCCCCTTATAATTTTCTTAGGGTTGATGAGAAGTTATTATTAAAAACAAAGATAGATCATAGATTGTAATAATTTGAAGATAAAAAAGTAGATAGATGAAAGAATATGTGATTGATGGAAGTGTTTTTTGTGAGAATGTCCAGATTTGAATATGAATTCATATTTATTAGGGTATATTTATAATTACAATACTAACAAAATTATAAATATGTTATTGAATATAAGTTTGAATTTTAATATTAATCCATTTCACAATGAGATAATCTCACGTATGTCCTTTAAAAAAAAATCCTTAAGTATATCTCAGAAAAAAGAGCATCATATTTCCATTTATTTTTTGAAAAAACATAGTTGAGAAAAAGCGGATAAATTTTCAAGATAAAGTTGCATTCAAAAAATTTAAGGGCCATATGTTGCCATCATTAAAGTTGTAGTTTGTTTCATATCCTACTTTGGAGGGCCTTCAAAGTTACATCTTTATCTATCTATCTATCTATATATAAATATGAATATATAAGTCCCCACAATAAATAAATGAAGGCTTTAATTTATTTGAATGCAAGTCCCCATTATTTAAATGAAGTCCCCATTATAAATCAAGGCTTTAATTTATTTAAGTCCCACCTCTTGTCTTAATATGAAAATAAATAAATGAATAATGCATGTAACTATATCTGCCCACCCACATTTGGCAAGGCCCCCCATCATCCTCATACGTGAGAATATTTGTTTTTTCTGAGTATAACAAATTCGAGGGATTTAAGCAAATGATGTTAAATTAATATATGTTTATCTTCTCGTGCAAGAATAAAATACAGCAAACATTATATTTCGTTTTATATCAATTCAACATAATTGTTTTTCTTGTGAATTTGTTGGTTAATCATGGTCAAGTTTGGGTGATTTTTTTAATCATGGTTTGTCTTGTGATTTTGTTCGTCTTTCTATATATATATATATACACCTAATTTCGTTCTTTTTCTTAATTTAGAAAATGATAATTGCGTTTATATACACGGATATTCATCAAATTCTAATTTTACAATAAACTAAAAGTTCCTCTTTCAAGTACATGGCCTAAAATAGTTTATATACTGGGCACTACAACTAGTTATATTGATATTAATTTGTCACTTCAAATAGCAATAATGACATTAATTATTCGAAAATGAATAACCTTATGAAATATTAGATCAATTTAAAGTTCATGTATTTGGAGATATAATTTTTAGTTCGACCAAAATTAGATGAAAAAATTCGTTTAGTTAAGCGAATTAATTAGATTTAATAGAGATGAATTAGATTGAACCGGGAAAGGGTGGAAAGGGTAAAATAGTAAAAGGAAGGGCACGTGTGGGGTTTTGTTTTACTGTGAAGAAATTCAGCGTCAGAGACGACGACAAGTCTTCGCGACATACGAGAAACCAACGTGTCCCGACACCACCACTTTTAGATTTCCTTCTTTTTTTTAAAAAAAAATATTATATTTACACGACATTCCATGTAACAAAACAGTATTTTAAATGGAGGTATCTGTTTTAATAAATCAGATAAACTAAATTCTAAGTATATGAATAGAATTAAAATTAATTAATACTCGTTCCTGTACACCATAAAATAGAAATACTCACTTTATCATTTTAATCTATTCATAAAATTATATTCATTTATTTATATATCTTTTTCTACTAAGTATACCTCTTTAATCATAACCTTTAGTTACTATTTATTTATTCATTTATCTATCAGTATTGTCATTATTGGACCAATCACTCAAAAATTAATCAATTTAGAATTATACTAATAAAAAAAACTCATATTTCACTCACACGGCCCACTTAATTATAAGTTGTATAACTCTTAATATTACCCCTTATTTACTAATATTATCATTTTGGAGTCATCATTTAATTAATTTAAAACTATAATAAAAATGAGATTCTTATTATACTCACGTCACATTCAATCAATTTAATAAAACATGTATTATTAATAGATACAAGTATTATCTCTTCAAAAAAAAAAATAGATACAAGTATTATTTCTTAGTGGACACAGTGAGTATAATCTATAATTAGAAATATAGTATATTAATGTCCCCTTCAGTGTGTATTTAGGTAAGCACGACCTACTAAAAATAATTTACATTCTACAAATTGGTGAATCAATTGAATGCTTCCAGCATATTAAATTGTTGTTTTAGTAGTTTTGTATTTGACTTACTTAGGCCTTCCATGATTAATTTATTATGCTCCAAATTTTTTAGTTTATTTTTTATACTTTACTATTATTTCTGAATATTCCATTGTCACGGACCAAATAACATTCATCAGATTCAAACAGAATGTCACCTGAAAGTCAGTCGATCATGACCTTGCAAGTGCGGGGTAAAATAGACATTGTGATCTTAATAAAGTGGCCTTAGCTGGGAGACTAAAGTTTCTTCTTTCCTATTTTATTACTGTAGTCATGTCAATTGTGATAATATAATGCAACTTTAAGGACTAGAACAATGATTTTAAAATAAATGGATTAAATTATATTTTTATATCTAAAAATAATTTTATGTACGGAATTATAATTTTACATATAAAAATATATGAAAGTATAAAATACAGTGAAAATATAATTAGAAAAATTATCGAGTAATTGTCGGGCTGTGCTTGGGGCTTAGTTCTGTCTCTGACAACCGCAAACATTATCAGCATATGGGGCTAACTTTTTTTTTGATCAGGAAATAGGAAAATTTTATTAACAAGGGGTGAGGTACCAGCAGTACCAATAATCCCTCAAAAGAGCCAAACCATCAGAGTACAGAGGAAGCAATCCGAGACCAAGGCTATTCCCTACAGCATATGGGGCTAACTAATAACATTTTTTTTTTAAATAAATACTATTGAATTATTATGTATCTCCTAAAGAAGTTAGTACATGTATTTGTTAATTAGTGATGTGTATCGAGTGTTATGGTTAAAAACATTCAAAATTTGAGATGTTGATAATGTAAGCATAAAATAAAAGAAAAAATATTTGTTGCTTTCATAATTAGAGAGCATCTACCTTTCATTTTTCTGTCCCCTCTCAAAATTCAACTTTCACCTTTTCAACCTCCTTCAATTAAATCAAGAATTTTGACATTTAAGATAAATTTATTTTAAAGCTCAATATTTTTTTTTTATCAGTAAAAATTCATTAATAAACGTGAATGGTACCAGGAGTACCTAAAACATCATACAAATGGTGAGTACTCGTTAGAGCACCACATAGAAAAAGAAACATTAGACTCAACAATATGGAAAATTTTGTTCCAACTCCACAGCCTTCCCTTGATATCTTTAACCGCATTGGACACCTCCCAATTCTTATTCTCGAACCTACTCTCATTTCTATATTTCCAAATCAACCAAACAGTCCCAATCCAAAGCGCTGTAAGAAAATTCTTGTTTCTCTTACCTTTCCTTCCTCCGATGAAAGACTTGAAGTGATGTTTGACTGTTTGTGGTTTTGCCGTGTCAATTCCGATCCATTGATTGATTTGATCCCAAACGCGGTCGACTTTCGTGCAATGTATTAGAGAATGGTGAACTGTTTCCGCCCTCCAAAAACATGAATTGCACCATTTTTCTTCTACTGGTATCGGTACATTTCGTTTGAGAAGGTTTTCACAGGTTGGCAACCTGTTACAGATGCTTCTCCAAGCTGTGACTCTGGCTTTGTGGGGGGCCTGTGCCGTCCACAGTTGGGAGTTAGCTTCAATGTATCTTCCGGAATGTTCACCTTCCGCCTTAGCGCACTCTTCATATGCTGCTTTAGTCGAGAAGATTCCCCCCGTCACACTCTTCCATTTCCAGCCGTCCTTAAGGTTTGGGCGAGGATAAATGACCCCAATGACACCCCTCAAATTTGCCTCCATCTCCTTCTCCCTCTCTCTCAACTCCCTTCTCCATTTGAATTCCCACCCCCACCCTTCCTCCGTCCATTTCCCTGCCTCCTCGACTTTACCGTCTTTACAAAGACTAAGATTAAAAAGCCTAGGGAAGAGGATCTTGAGAGGACTGTCTCCCACCCACGTGTCCCCCCAAAACCGATCTCTCTACCATTCCCCACAAATCTTTGAATATTGCCCCTAAACCACTTGGCTTCCTCACCTCCCGCACGCCCCACAATTTTTGACCACCAACCCTTCATCCCACCCCTTTTTTCGACCTTCCACACTCCCCCTTCCCCCCTGGACATTTCCCCATACAAGGATTTAATCACTCTTACCCATAACGCCCCTCCCTCAATCAAGTATCTCCAAATCCATTTAAACACCAGAACCTTGTTAAACCATTCAATGTTACGAAAACCCAAAACCCCTTTAGACTTTTCAACACACAAGTCTTTCCATTTGAACCAAGCAATAGACCTCGACATGTCACATCCCCCCCCACAAGAATTTTCCAAAAACTGAGTTAAGATCGTGGATTACCGATTTAGGAATGAAGGAAAAAGAGAGTTGGAACACTGGTATTGCTTGAAGAACGGACTTCACAAGCACGATGCGTCCCGCCAAAGATAGAGATTTCTTGTTCCACCCTCTGATTTTCCTCTTAACTTTTTCCACCACGCCACTCCAGTCGACACTGCTCTTCATTCTTCCCCCGACTTTGATGCCGAGATAATTGAAAGGAAAAGATCCCTCCTTACAGTTAAGAATACCTGCCCATCTTCTTAAACACTCGTTTTGAACACCAACGGCCATCAAGCTACTCTTGTCAAAGTTTATCTTTAGCCCTGAAAGAAATTGGAAAAGTAGGAGGATCCTTTTGATAAAGGTGACATTTCCCTCGCACGCCTCCAGCACAAAGATTGTGTCATCTGCATATTGTAAATGTGAGACCTGTATTTTATCCATCCCCACCACAGCCGGACTCAGAAGCTTGAAATCTGTAGCTCTCTCTATCAGGGCATTTAACCCTTCGGCAATGATTAAAAAGAGGAAAGGTGACATCGGATCCCCCTGCCTAAGACCCCTTTCCATGTTGAAGTCTCCGGTGGATGATCCATTCACCAGAACGCTACCTGACGCCGATTCAAGGCATCCCTTTATCCATTTCCGCCACTTCTGATCGAAATTCAAAAGACCGAATAATGCATCGAGGAAATCCCATTGGACGGAGTCGTAAGCTTTTGCGAAGTCAATCTTAAAGAATAAACGACCGATTTTCTTTTTCTTTGCTTCCGCAATTGCTTCATTAAGGATAACAACCCCATCAAGAATGAATCGACCTTTGATAAAAGCACACTGTTTGTCCGAAATAATAGACCCCACCACCATTTGCATCCTCCCTGCGAGAATTTTTGCAATGATTTTGTATAAGCTATTGATCAGAGAGATCGGTCGAAACTCATCCAGATTCTCTACCCCTTCTTTCTTCGGTATGAGCACAATGAACGAGGTGTTGCTTCCCTTAGGAATACTCCCGTTCTCATAAAACTCTTTCAGGACTTGGAGCAGATCTTCCTTGACCGTTGACCATGCATTCTTCCAGAAGCAAAACGTGAACCCATCTGGACCCGGGCTCTTATCTCCACCACAGTTCCACACCGCCTCCTTAATCTCGTTCATCTCGAACTCCCTACTCAACCAAAAACGCTCCTCATCAGTGAGTTTTTTCTTAAGGAAGTCGTTGGGTATGTTTGGCAGATAACGTTGCCTTTTTTTGAAAAACTCTTTAAAGTGTTCCCTAACTTTGGATTTTACCTCCCCTGGATTAGACACCCATTGGTTTCCGAAATATAAACCCACGATTTCATTCTTTTTTCTTCTCCCCCTAATCGCTCGATGATAGAAACCCGTATTTAGATCACCGCTTTTGAGCCAACGGACCTTGGTTTGTTGTTGCAGAACCCTTTGTTTGTCTTTCAACTGAAGAAAAAGATTCGCTTGAATCTCATTTCTTCGTATAATTTCAGAGTCTACTATCCCCTGTTCTTCATCTTTCTGATCCAAACTTTGCAGTTCTGACTTGAGTTTCTGGATCCTCTCATCAATATTCCCGAAAGTGGATTTATTCCAATCCTTCAATTTCATTTTCAGTTTCTTGAGTTTTTCACTAACGACAAAACACCTCCATCCTGTCACTCCGTCCGCTGTCCACACTTTCCTAACCTGTTGTTCAAACTCCGGGTGAGTCGCCCACACATTGAGGAAACGAAAAGGCCTTGGTCCCCAGTCTTCAGCTTTTGACAACATGACAATCGGGCAATGATCCGAAATAGTGCGCTGAAGACCTCATCCCATCGACTCCTCCCATTGTCGCAGCCACAAATCATTAACCAAAAACCTGTCCAATTTACTTTTACACATTCCGTTCGGCTTGTACCAAGTAAATTTGCGTCCTTGGGATCTGATTTCTGTTAGGCCGCTTTCAAGAATGAAACTTTCGAAATTTCTTGCATCTGCTACACCAAAAGAGTCCCCACTGCCGACTCTTTCTTCCCGCTTCCGTACCGCATTAAAATCCCCCATAACGCAAACTCCGCAATCATCATTTTGTTGCACAATATTTTTGAGAACATCCCAAAGTCTAGATTTTTCCTCCGTACTTGCTGGTGCATAAACATTAATGATGCAACACTGAAAATCACCTTGAACCCATTTTCCATTCACCACCACAGCTCCGTTGACATCCCATTTGCTAGAAGCTTGGAAGACATCATTATTCCACGCACTCACTAAACCCCCTGATCTCCCTTCAGAATTACGAACCGCAAGATCAAACTTCTCTAAACCCCACCAATTGTTACAGATCGAATGATTAAACTCAACCATTTTTGTTTCTTGGAGGCAACAAAAATCAATCTTTTGCATCTTGACAATCTCACTAACATCTTTCTGTTTCCCTAAACTCCCAAGGCCCCGAATATTATAGGACAAAAAATTCATAAACACTTACAAGATTGACTCCCAGCTTCTGTCCTCACGTTTTGTTCTTCATGTCCCTCAATTTGTGCTTCCATCTGCTGATCCGATAGTTGACTTGAGAGCCCCAATTGTTTTCCTAATTTCCAGATTTCCACACTTTCGGCTTCCAAACCAGAAATGAAATTTTTCCATCCATAATTTTGTTCCTCTTTTTCTCGCCTCTTCTTCGATTTCTTACTTTGATTCTTTTTGTTTTTGCCAAGAATTCTACCATCAATCTCCTTGTCATGAGTTTCCTGAAGAGAGCTCATTCCCCCGTCGCCTTGTGACTGCTGTGAAGATGCGTCCCTGTCTTTGTCCTCGTCAATTCCAGAATCGACGGGAAAAATATTTTCAGCCGCAACAATACTTGTTGATCTCTCTCTCTCCTGTCGTTTCTCCAATCTTTCTTCCCTCCCCTTTTCCACTTCTTCCTCATAAAGTTCTGCGTGTATACTGTTTGATAAAGACGTAGGCTCCACCATTATGCAAGGCTGAAGAGAATGTTGAATTGAAAAGCCATATTTTTCCCCTGGGCCGATTTCTTGAGTAGATAGGCCTACAACTTCTTTACTTAGCTGCTTTGGTTCCTTTGTGCTCGACATGGGCCTCCTAAGTATCGGCCCATCTTGATTTTCTCTTGCTTTATCTCCCAGAATGTCCTTATTCGAATTTGTGACAAAAAAGTCACCCTGCGCCGACTCTTTTTCGAAAGTTAACATGGCCTCGGTTCTACCCCTCTCACGCGTAGCGTGATACGCGGAGATTTTTTCTTGAGATACTGAAACGCCATCATCGTAATAAATTCCTTCATCCTCGATAATTGCGTCTGCAGGTCCTGTTGATTCCTCCTCCCAAGACTCGTCGGAATCCGATTCCGTCCTCTCCTCGTCCGCCTGAGTTCCGTCGCAGGGATTGAATGAATGTCGAACCTCCTCGACTCGGATTTTGAAACATATCCCGTCGATGAAGCAATCTACAATTCTGTCACAAGAATGGAAGCCCGTAGCAACCTGTATTAATGCCTCGTCGATCTTCTCTTTAGTCTCCGTTCCTTCGTAAATTTTAAGCACCGCATCAAAGCTAGCGCTTGCAGCTTTGAAAAAGCGAGGATTCCATGCATGCAACAGCACGCCTACCCATTTGGTCCATACCGATCTTTGATGCGAAACATCCCCGATCTTCCATTTCCTACTCCACTCGAACCAAAACCGGAGCCATTCATCCATCTCTTTAAGGGTTTCTTCAGTTGAGTTCCCGCAAGTACTCTGTATGAGGACTAGATTCCCTCCCAAATTCGACACTTTCAGTTTCCCCGAGCATTCTCCAGTGATCTCGTCTTTGATCTCGTCCCACCGATACTCCTTTTTCAGGGAACCCGTAATTGCTCCTTGAAGCCAAGATTTCTCCTCCTCGGATGGGTAAAAATGGATCACTTCATTCGGTCTTGTTTCCTTTCCTACGTTCCCCGTAAGTATGTCTTTGAAGGAGACTCCATGTTTCCTATCCGCTCCCTCCAAACGATGGCCTTTCTCCTGTCTTCTATCACCCAAAGTTTCAAGCTTCGAACCTTCCCGCTTCTCAGCCCTCCGTTGTCTCTCGAACCTTGGTTTGTATACCCTTATTTTATAGCTACCAATCCATAAAGTATTCAGATCGGCAAGCAGTTTGTCGGGATTACCCACCCCCGCGAACCTTACAAAGCCGAATGCTTTCCCACGCATGTCCTTCTTTTTTGGACATACAACTTCGATGGGTTCCAACACCGTGCCAAACTTTCTTCTCAAGAAATCCGGGCTACATCTATCCGGCAGGTTGTTAACGAAGAAAGTGGTGAATGCCTTGTCTCTCCCATTCCGATCCATGTACTTCGGTTGTCTGTCATCTTTTCCACCTTCTCCATTGAAGGTTGTCCTTGAGCGTGGTGTTAGGATTCTAGGTTTTTGGTATCTTTGGTGCCTTACCGGATTGCTCTCGGAAAAAGGTTGACGTACCTCTCGTTTCCTTACCTCCCTCCAAACGCCCTCCATTGTAAAATTGTACGGCAAGACATCTACACCACATAAAGATATTTTAAAGCTCAATATGTCGGTACAGAAATAGAACATTTTTAATTAATATAACCCAAACCAATAAATTTAATTTCAAATACACAAAAACTTGAGTGCAACTAGTTGCACCCTGCAACCGAGTTGACCTCATCTAAAATAGTTATTTAAATACGGTATAGATTCAAGTTAAGGTACAGATCATGATTTAAGTGAGGGTGCAACCGGTTGCACCCAAGACCACCTCTTTGAGATAAGCTTTTCATGGTCATTTCCCAATTTTTAGTTGTGTTTGGGCTATCATGACCATCAACATTAAAGGCCAAAATAGATTATTCACTTAAACTTAGACATAAAATATTTAAGTTTATAAAATATAACATTTTTCACATATAACTTCAGAAATATAACATTTTTGCCTATTAACACTAAAAACAATATACACATATATACATACAAATTGTAACAACAAAAATAAAGTAAAAGAAATTAATTATCTGGTGCCTTTAGAGTGTCCAAATTGATGGTTCATGATATTGGTACGTCTCTATTATAATTTTAAAGTATATAAATTAAAATTATAAACATATATAACACATTTTAAAACCTTTCTAGAGCTTTCAATTATTTGTGTGTAAGAATAAAATAGAAGAAGTTATATCTTGATCCTAACTTTTTTTTTTTTGATCAGGCAAAGAGAGGAAGTTTTATTGAGAGAAGGTACCAGAAGTACCCAAAGAGAGAAGAAGGCAGAAAACAAAGGCAAAAGAGAAACACAAGCAAAGGAACATCAGGAAAACAAACCAAATCAAGACCGAAAACTAATCGGACAGCTTGACCATTGCAAACCAACGCCTGAAATCCGTGGCAGAGATTGGGCAGTTGAAAGCCGTCCTCCATCCCCACATTCTGGACTTAATTTCAGCAACCAACTTATCTTTACTCCACTTCTTTTGGTTAAATTTGCATTCATTTCTCTCTTTCCAAATGCACCATAATGTACAAATCCAGACTCCGGAAAGAAAAGAAACATCCTCCTTGTTACCGAGATTGGTGAAAGCAAGCAAATGTTCCTTCGCTTTTTGTTGGCTTGCTGTTTGTTTCCCAATCCAAAGGAGGATCCCCTTCCAAATTTCTTCTGACTTGGAGCATTCAAAGAAGAGGTGGTCAATAGATTCTGCCTTCGTTTTGCAAAGAACACATGTCGCCTCCATGTTTGTGATCGCCACATTTCTTTTTTGAAGATTGTCGCACGTTGCCAACCTCCCTTTAAGCACTTTCCATGCTGTTGTGGCAGCCCTAAAAGTAGCTGGGGCTTTCCAAATCTGTTTCCATTCGAACACTTCTCGGCTAGAGCTTGAGGGGATTGTCTGAAGACTCAATTACTTGTAAGCCGTCTTGACGGAGAAAACTCCGTTTGGAGATGCTTTCCACCTCCAGCCGTTTGTTTCACCTGCCACCACTTGAAATTTTCTGATGATAGAAAAAAGGTTAGAAAGTTGATCAAGTTCTCTCCCCGAGAGATCCCTATTCCACGAAAAATCCCAACACCACTGCCCCTCAACCCAGACTCCCATATTGTTAACAAACCCACCTTGATTGCTACTAAGATGGAAGAGTCTAGGGAAAGCCTCCGCCAGACTCCTCTCCCCTGCCCAATGATGGTGCCAAAACAGAATCTATTCTCCCTCCCCAATTTTCAAAACTAAATTATCCCTAAGCCACTTCCCTCCCTCTCCCCAGCTGAGACTCAAAACCTTTTTCCACCACCCATTTCTCATTCCTCTGGTTTCCCTAGCTCGAAGGCCCTCCCCCTCCCATTCAAAATCCCCCCGACTCGCCTTTAACACCCGTACCCACAACTGATCTTTTTTAGTAAGAAAACGCCAAATCCACTTTGACATCAAAGCAATGTTGAACCAATCCAGATTTTTGATACCCAAACCTCCTGAACCAAGATCAGAACACAACTCTTCCCACTTCACCCAATGAATTTTTCTTGCCTCAGACCCTCCCCTCCAAAGGAACTTACAAAAAAGGGATCGAATTTCAGATAACACACACTTGGGAATTTTGGCAAAAGAAAGTTGATAAATCGGCAAGGAGAGCAGAACCGAACGGAGTAAAGTTAACCTGCCCGCGAAGGAGATTTTCCTGTTGGACCACCCGGCTATTTTCTTCTTAATCTTTACAACCAAATAACTCCATTCTGTTGCTCGAAGTAAGCTTGCTCCGATCTTCATCCCCAAGTATTTGATTGGGAGTTCCCCAACAGTGCACCCGAGAAGCTCTGCCATCTCTTCACATTTGGCTCTTTCAACACCAACTCCCAAGATGTTACTTTTATCAAAATTGACTTTCAGCCCCGAGAGGAGTTCGAACAGCTTGAGGATGCATTTGAAGGCCCACGCATTTTCAATCTTATCAGAGGCAACAAAGATTGTATCATCCGTGTATTGTAGATGAGAAACAGCGATCCCTCCTCTCCCAAAAGTGAAAGGCTCCAGAAACCCGTTTGAAACTGATTTTACCACCAGGGAGTTAAGACCCTCCGCAACAATGAGAAATAGGAACGGAGAGAGTGGATCACCTTGTCTGAGGCCTCTCTCCAGTTGAAAATCACCCGAAGGGCTACCGTTAACCAAGACATTTGTTGTTGCCGAGCTGAGACAGCCACCAATCCATTTCCTCCACTTTTGTCCAAAATTCATGATTTCCAGCATTCTATCGAGGAAAGCCCAATCCACAGTGTCGTAGGCCTTTGCAAAATCCACTTTGAACAGGAGAGTGCCTTTCTTCTTTCTCTTGGCCTCTTCAACAATTTCATTTAAGATAACAACACCATCTAGGATGTATCTTCCTTCAACAAAGGCGCTTTGGTTCTCTGAGATAATGTGGTTCATCACTTTTTCATTCTAGATGCGAGAACTTTTGCAATTACCTTGTAGAGGCAATTGATTAAGGAGATAGGTCTGAAGTCTTTCAGATCCGTCGCCTCATCTTTCTTTGGTATCAACACCACAAAGGATGGGTTGCAACCTCGAGCCAGTTTGCCGTTCGAATGAAACTCCTTCAAGACGTTGAAGAGGTCATCTTTGATGGTCTCCCAGCATTTCTTCAAAAAAAGGAAGTTGAAGCCGTCGGGTCCGGGGCTCTTCCCGCTATCACAGTTCCAAACTGCAACTTTTAGCTCTTCAATAGTGAACGGCGCTTCAAGCAAATCTCTAGATTCATCTGAGATTTTCTTCTGAACAAAGTCCTCCGGGATGTTTGGGCACCTTCTAATTCTCTTCCGGAATTGGGCTTGAAAATGAGCTCTTACTGTTCTTTTCACCTCGGCAGGGTCGTCGATCCAAAAGTCCTCCGAAAATAGCCCCGACATCTCGTTCTTTAACCTTCTTCCTCTAATTACCTTGTGGAACAGACTGCTATTAACGTCCCCTTCTTTGGTCCATCTGATTCTTGATTTTTGAGCAAGGAGACTATCTTTATGATTCAGTTGGGCAAGAAGATTGGCCTCTGCTTCACTTCTCTCAAGAGCTTATTCCTCCTCCAAACCCATAATATCATCAATCACATCCCATTTCTGAATTTCGTCCCTAAGTTTTGAAATGTTTTCCTCGACTTGCCCAAAAGTTGATTTATTCCAGCTCCTAAGATCTTCTTTCAGCCTTTTCAATTTTTCTTTGAAGACAAAGCAGCTCCATCCGGAAAGACCACTCCTTTGCCAAGAGTCTTTAACCATCTGCTCAAAGCTTGGATGATTTGTCCAAGCGTTGACGAATCTAAAAGGCTTCGGACCCCAATCCACTGCCTTTGTTTCCAGAAGAATCGGGCAGTGGTCCGAGACGGTCCTACGAAGACCTCTTGCTTTTGAGTGGGGCCAAAGATCCAACCATTTGTCGTTGACCAAAAACCTATCCAATTTTGATTTGCATTGACCCTGTGGTTGATACCACGTAAATTTCCTTCCTTGTAGCTGAATATCGACCAAGTTATTGTTCCGAATAAGGTTATCAAACACCTGCACATCCCTATTTTGAAACTGAGTTCCTCTCCCAACCCTTTCAGAGCAGTTTCTGATCGAATTGAAATCACCCACAATACAGACACACGCATCTCTGTTCTGCTCTACAACAAGACCAATTTTATCCCACAGCTCTTCTCTTTCTCTAAAGCATTGAGGTGCATAAATATTAACCACACAATAGTCTGAATTACCTGCAATCCATCGGCCGTTAATGACCAAGGCACCCGGAATGTCCCATTGGCTCGAACAAACGAAGCGAGAGTTATTCCACAAAGTTAACAGACCCCCCGACCTTCCTTCGGCTTGGCGCATCGCGAACCCATGATTTTCAGAGCCCCAAGTAAGCTTGCGATCCAGATCGCTGAAGCTCCCCATTTTAGTCTCTTGAACAAAGCAAAAGTCGATTTCATGAAGATGTATGAGCTCCCGAATCTCTCTCTTTTTTATCTTACTCCCCAGACCTCTGATGTTATAAGAAATCATCTTCATTTAAAACAAGATTCTGTGTTCTCCTCGAAGCCCTCTTTTCCATTTTCCCCCGCCAATTGCTCTGCAATAACAAGATCTTCATGAGAGCTAGTCAATCCAATTCCTTTTCCAAACTCCCAAATTCGATTTCCTTCTTCAAGAGAACGAAGGTTGGTTTCCGAGCAAACCTTCTCCCCATCATTCTCAAAAAGGTTGACTTCCTGAGATTCAACTCTGTGTGTCTCACAGGCTGTCGGAATGGGCAGAAGCCCCTTACCTCCTTCTCTCCTCCGGTCTTGAACATTGTAAGGATTCTTTCTGATTTTTTGGTGGAGAAACCGATTTAACCCCAATTTGATTGAAAAATCGCCTCCCACTTTTTTCTTATGGTGAAATTTTTTTCCACTCATCTGCCTTTGGGGGACTGAGCCCTGATTAAATCCATTTGTTTCGGGCAACTCCGCCCCATTTACCTTTCCTTTTTCTGTTTCTCTGCAAGTATCTTGGGGTGGGCCCAGCCCAAGAATATAACCTCTCCGTGGTATCTGCAAGATTTATGGGCCCAGCTGTATTAAACCTTTCCGTGGTCTCTGCAAGATTAATGGGCCCAGCTGTCTCTTTTGGGCTTGAGTTTAAGGAGTCTCTTATGTTTGGGGCCTTGATCAGGGATCCACAAGATTTACTTTGGGACGACACTTTTCGGCTTCCGGGCGACTTTCCAATGCTTCTCGGGCTTCCCACTCTTGCGGCACCATTTTTTGTTTTATCAGGAAAGTCACTTTCTTGAGGCTGACACCCGAATGATTGTGTGGTGGCAGAGTTAAAGCAATCAGTCTCGTGACACGGGAAGGCGGCTGCATGCATGTTGGGGTTCGAGGTATCTACCAGGTGAACCGATTTTTGGTCTGAATCTTCATTATCCAGGGAGAACGCCGATTGATTTCCGACCTGGGCCTTAGCCGGAGACACTGAGATCTGCTCCTCTTCCTTCTCTGCGTTCTCCGTTTCTTCATCAAAATCCGATTCTGAAAAATCTTCCTGCTCAAGAGTTTTAACCACAGATGGCTGATCTTCCAATTCCACAACTCGGATTTTGAAGTGAGCACCATCGATTTTGCACTCAAAGATGTTGTCTATGGAAGCTAAACCAGTAGAGATTTGAATGATTGCAAAATCCAAGCTTTTCCTTGATTTTGTGTTTTCATGAATCTTGAGAACCCTACCCATACGAGCGCTCACAATCTCAAAAAATCTGGAACTCCAAGCCTGAAGGGGTACCCCATACCACCTGGTCCAGACGGTTCTCTGTGAATTCACATCAACGTATGACCAAGGGCGGATCCACTCGCAGAGACGGACCTACGTTGCCAGGTATGGGGGCACGTGCCCCCACAACTTAATTTATTTTTATTAGTTATATATGTCCCCAAACCCAACTATTCCAATCCCCAGCCCAATTATAATAGTGCCTCGTAACCTTTTTTATTTTATAATATTTCTAATCCCCCCAATCTCAAAATTAATGCAGACTTGAAAAGTGATATCATTATATAAAATAAAAAATTCTTGTCATATTAAATAAGGAATTCGCAGTGCAAACAGACTCTCTCAATTTTTAAAGCAGATTGCTCTCTCTCTCTCACTCTCTCTCTCTCCTTGTTCCATCATCATCATAAAAGCTTGATTATCAAAAAATAATTCATATTATAAATTTATAATATAAATTAATTTGATTTCTTCTTTCAAATTTGATGGGAGATAATGGATATATAAATGATTGCTTGATTATATATATTGAAAGAAAGGTTTTTGATAGTTTTGATAATGAATCAATCATTTAAATGTTTCAATCAATGAGAACTCGTATGTTTCAATTGTAATAGACTTGAAATACTATGTAGTACTCCCTCATTCCAATTACAAATGTCTCATTACTTTTGAGCACATAGATTAAGAATTGTGTAAAAAGTAAATAAAGTGATTGATGGAAATTATTTAAATATTAGGTATAAAGAGAGAATACCAAAAATGGAACGAGACATTTGTAATGAGACATCTCATTATCAAAAGTGAGACATTTGTAATGAAACAGAGAGAGTAGTTGTTTTGAACGTATTTTTTATATATAACTATTTTGTGCCCCCATAACAAAAAAATTCTGGATTCGTCCCTGTCCACTCGAACCAAAAATTTGACCATTCATCAAGATCCTTCAGCAGCTCTTTAATCGGGGCTTGGTTTAAGCTTTGAATCAGAACCAGATTACCTCCTAAAGAGGAAATTTTCAGCAGCGAAGCGCATTCGCTGTTAATTTCCTCCTCAAACTCCTCCCAAATGAACTCCGTTTTAACAAAACCGGTGAAAGAGTTTCGGAGCCACTCAGTCTCTTCCTCTGTTGATTGCATAGTAAGTAACAGTAAGTACTATCTTACTGCCTCAGTTTTGTTTGTAGGCACTTGATATAAATATTAAATTGTTTTGTATCTATTCAAAATAATCACATGTATTCCACCAAAATATTTCATATATTTTTATTGAACTTCAACCATGCATGCACCTCAAGATCATAGAGGGGGAAAAAATACTTATTAATGGTAAAAACTATTGCATATGTTGCACCATAACAGGAAAAAGGATAAAATAAATAAATTGATAGTACTATTTTTTTTTGGTCAAAAATACATTCCAAACGCATACGAGAAATAATTACGCGAGATCAGTTCTGATGAACATGTAGATTTACGTAGGATTAAATATGATTGAAATTTTAATTTAGATCAAATTTCAATAAATTAAAGTTCGCATACATGCACGATTAACTAGTGTTGGTTATAAATAGTTTAGATATATTTTGTGTATTTATAGATAATTAACTTTATTATTATTATTATTATTATTATTATTATTATTATTAAATGTTGGTGGGGAAGAAGGTCATAATTTAATGGACTATATGCTTTAATTGCTGGAGTTAAACGACAAGCGAGTGTGTCTTGTTTCACTCAACAACTATTGCAGCACACGTGACATCCAATTCAGCCTCATTTACGTATTCTTTTATGTATTGTTGTAATTTTCATTTCATAAAATACTTAATTTATTTTGTACAGTGCACAAAATTAAGCGTGAATTTATAACAATGGTAGTCCCTTCCACAATGAGAAACAATAGTACAATTTTGAGTCAATAAATAATTAATATATTATATATTCACCATGTTGATTCCCTATCACTATCAATTTACCAAATTTATACATATGTGATTTTAGAGGAAGATGTATATAACTTCATTTAGCACAAAAATTGATTGTGAGCCACTTAACCGCCAAATTGTTGTCCCCCATAAATCTTTTATTGGATAAATTGTATCGATGTATTCAATTAAATAATTTATATTTGTGTAAATATTAATGCCAACAAAATTACATGGGTCCGCAATTTAATAATAAATCAACTTAACATAAACTCGTTTTACATAAAACACACAATGTACTTATATTTTAGTAATTTAGTTGGAAGAATTTTCCATTTTAAAGAGGATCAATAACTCAATAATGATCCCGCTACATTCTTTTAGGTGACTCAACCTCAATTCAAACTTATTAATTAAAAAAAAAAACGTCTTCCGAATATATTGCACTTTGTCATCTATTTATAGTCTATGCATAATATTATTACAAGTAACAAACACTTCTAGTAATCGGGTAATAGTGTAAATTGAATTATTCTATACAACGATCCCGATAATTTCACATCTACAATATAGTGTTTTCTCAATATTCATAACAATATAACACATGCAATGCATATTAATATGGTACCATCATGGCCAAATTAAGATAAAAATACTCCCTCCGTCCCTGAAATGGCTTCCTCTTTGAGGACGGCACGAATTTTAATGAAAAGTTGTAAAGTGTATTGATAGTGGAGAAAAAGTGATATACAGAGTAATTATTATTGAAAGTTGTGAAAAATGTTATAATTAGTATTGAGAGTGGTGAAAAGTGAAAAGTAAGAATAAATAAAGTATTATTAGTTGTGGGATAGGTATCCAAAAATGGAAATAAAGAAAGATGAAGTTAATTGGGAGACGTCCCAAAATGGAAAAATAGGAAGTTATTTTAGGGACGAAGGGAGTACAAATTTTACTAGTAATTAATGCTTATTAAAGTTGTATTCATAATTGCATTATTAATAGGAGTATTTAATAACAAACACTCCTAGCAGTAAGGTAATACCATAGATTCGATTTTTCTATATGAAACGTTGATTTCGCGCCTACAATATAGCTATTTATCAACGTTCGTAACAAAATCACGAATGCGATGGATAAAAAAGCGTATTAATAAACTCGTTCTCAAATAACAACTTAAAAAAAAAAAAAAAATTAAGAATCAAATCCCTAATTTCAATCTCATCCATTCGTTTCAGAAATGAGCATCATTAGAAGTGGAGTCCTTCCAGCTCACAGTGTGGTCACTCTTTCCAGATTCCAACCCTTAAATACTCACATACAACTCAAACTGCATGAATCTGGACCTCCAATGGCGATTTCTCCTCTCTCTACACTCTCTCTCTTAATCTCCATATCAATCTCAATCTCAATCTTCTTCCTACCTTCGTCGGCGCTGCAGCAGCCGGAATATCGGAAAACCTTCATCGTTCGCGTGCAGCACGACGCGAAACCCTCGATTTTCCCCACGCATAGCCACTGGTACGAATCGTCGTTGAGATCCATCGCCTCGGCCGCCAATGATGCTGCCGACGTGGAGGCGTCGGCTTCTGGGAGGGTAATCCACTCGTACGACACCGTTTTCCATGGATTCGCGGCGGAGCTGTCGGCCAGTGAAGTGGAGAAGCTGAAGAGTTTGCCTGGAGTGATGGCGGTGCTGCCGGAACAAGTGAGGCACCTGCACACCACTCGATCGCCGGAGTTTTTAGGTTTGAAGACGGGAGACAGCGCCGGATTGCTGAAGGAGTCGGATTTCGGGTCGGATCTCGTCATCGGAGTTATCGATACGGGGATCTGGCCGGAAAGAGAGAGCTTCAACGATCGGGATTTAGGTCCTGCTCCGGCGAAATGGAGGGGACAGTGCGTTGCCGGCGAGAAATTTCCGGCGAGTTTGTGCAATCGGAAATTGATCGGAGCTAGATATTTCTGCAGCGGATATGAGGCGAGCAACGGGAAAATGAACGAAACGACGGAGTTTCGATCTCCGAGAGATTCCGACGGGCACGGCACACACACGGCTTCAATCGCCGCCGGGAGGTACGTGTTTCCGGCATCGACTCTCGGCTACGCCCGTGGCGTGGCTGCCGGGATGGCGCCGAAGGCGCGCCTCGCTGCGTATAAAGTCTGCTGGAACGCCGGCTGCTACGATTCCGACATCCTCGCCGCGTTCGACGCCGCCGTAGCCGACGGTGTCGACGTGATCTCATTAAGCGTTGGCGGGGTGGTGGTGCCGTACTATCTCGACGCCATAGCTATCGGCGCTTTCAGCGCTTCCGATGCCGGCGTCTTTGTATCCGCCTCCGCCGGGAACGGTGGCCCCGGCGGATTGACGGTCACTAACGTCGCGCCGTGGGTGGCAACCGTCGGCGCAGGGACAATAGACCGCGATTTCCCGGCGGTCGTCAAGCTCGGGAACGGAAAGGAGATATCCGGCGTTAGCGTCTATGGCGGTCCGGCGCTGGCGCACGATAAGCTCTACACGCTAATTTACGCCGGGAGCGAAGGGAGCGATGGATACTCTTCCTCCCTCTGCTTGGATGGCTCGTTAGATCCTAATGTGGTGAAAGGGAAAATCGTGTTATGCGACAGAGGGATTAATTCTAGGGCAGCAAAAGGGGAAGTGGTGAAGAAAGCCGGCGGCGTCGGGATGATTTTAGCTAACGGAGTTTTCGATGGCGAGGGTTTGGTCGCGGACTGCCACGTGCTGCCTGCGACGGCGGTGGGTGCCGCCGCCGGCGATGAAATCAGGAAATACATCCAATCAGCCGAGAAATCCAAGTCTCCGGCGAAGGCCACAATCATATTCCGCGGAACCCGGCTAAACGTAGCTCCGGCGCCGGTGGTGGCGGCGTTCTCGGCCCGGGGCCCGAATCCGGAGACTCCAGATATTCTGAAGCCCGATTTGATCGCCCCGGGCCTCAACATCCTAGCTGCCTGGCCTGACAACATCGGGCCAAGCGGCATTGCGTCGGACAAGCGGACCACCGAGTTCAACATCCTCTCCGGGACGTCGATGGCGTGCCCCCACGTCTCCGGGCTTGCCGCCTTGCTGAAGGCGGCGCACCCGGAGTGGAGCCCCGCCGCCATCAAGTCCGCCTTGATGACGACGGCGTACAGCCACGACAGCCGTGGGGAGACAATGCTGGATGAATCCACCGGCAACACCTCCACCGTGATGGACTACGGCGCTGGCCATGTCCACCCGCAAAAGGCCATGGATCCCGGCCTCGTCTACGACATCTCCTCCTACGACTACGTTGATTTCCTCTGCAATTCCAATTACACAACCAAAAACATTCAGGTGGTGACGAGGAAGGCGGCCGTGGACTGCGGCGGCGCAAAGCGCGCCGGCCACATTGGGAACTTGAACTATCCCACATTGGCTGCGGTGTTCCAACAATATGGAAAGCATAAGCTGTCCACACATTTTATTAGAACAGTCACCAATGTGGGCGATGCGGATTCCGTCTACGCTGTGAGAATCCGGCCTCCGGCGGGGGTCGTGGTGACGGTGGCGCCAGAGAAGCTATCGTTCCGGAGGGTGGGGCAGAAGCTGAATTTCTTGGTGCGGGTGCAGACGGAGGCGGTGAAGCTCTCTTCGGGGAGCTCCGTGGTGAGGAGCGGGGCGATCTCGTGGTCGGACGGCAAGCGGGAGGTGACGAGCGCGGTGGTGGTGACGCTGCAGCAGCCCCTTTGATCAAGATACTTGAATGGGATAGTTTTGAATGAAGATGTGGGGCTTAATGTATGATGATGGTGGTGGTAAAGGAAGAGTGAAATGGTGAAACATCTTTTCTGGTTGAGAGAAAAAAGATGGGATTTGCAGTTCTTGATGATGATGACGATGCTAAGAAATTTGTTAAAGCATGTTTAAGAATCAAGAATGGTTTTGTAAAGAAATGGGAAAGTTGGTGGAGGTGTACAAGATTATATATAAAAAAAAAGTGATCATGATTCGTGATCCTCTTTGTTTAATGAAGTTATGGAGATGGGAAATGCCTTGCATTCTTTATGTCTGATTGAGTGATACTAAATTTACAAGTAGGATTAATTGTGTCTAAGAGCACCCGGAATGAGTTGATAGCTGACCTAATAAAAGGGGACCACAGCTGATATTTTTAGTTTTGATTTTTATATTTTTTTATTTATTTTTAGTTTTGATTTTTATATTTTTTTATTTAATTTTAATTACACACGTTTAAATAACGCAATTACTTACTAATACTAATTACTAAAATTTAAATATAAATTTAAAATTAAAAAAATTAAAAAAAGTTACAATAAAAAATACAAGCCCATATATTTTTAGTTTTTTTTTAATTACTCATTTAATTAAAAATAAAAGCCCAAAGTCAGCTAAATAAAACCCCTAAAATTAAAACTAAATAAAAGCCGCAACATCATCTGCGCTTCATCTTCTTCATCTTCACTTCATCTACGCCGAGTTCCAAGTATGATTTTTGTTTTTTATTTTTTTTAACGCGTGTAAACACGTGCTCGACTTTAAAGGGATCAGGCCTCACCCGATAAATCGGGTCAACCTTGAGTCCATGGCCGCTGCAGTGGGAGACCTGATATGTGGGTGACTCAATCGGCGCCGATCGAATCACTCATTGACTCATTGTGAGTGCTCTAAATACACGCATTTCACTTAATTTTAGTTTTTTACATTGAATTTAAAATTTCATTTTTTAATACACGACCGTTTAGTTAGTGTTATAATTTTCAGATAATTATCAATTTCTGATGAACTAATATTATTGGTTAGTTGAAGTATAGACATACAAACATATGGTTTAGATATTTTAAGTGTCTACGTTACCATTTACTTGACGATCCTGTGAAACTAAAACAAATGAAAATTTTTGTATTTGAAGATATAATTTTATTTAATGTAGAAATCTAAAATCAAGTGAAAGTTTGTGTATTTAAACACAATTGCTCCATTACTTTTATGCAACTATTACTAATATAACTTGGTTTTGCTATAAGAGTGTATATGCTTTTTATCCCTTTAAATAGAGGAATAATATAATGAAGTATAAATTTATCATTTAAAGTGGAAATCACATTTTTTATAGGGTAAAGATCACTTCATGTCCCATTGTTTGAGCGAATTCTCAAAAATGTCCCACTCTAACGATAATATCAAAACGGTACCCAACGTATCACAAAAATATCATCCGTGTCATGCAAAAAAATTTCGATAATCGGAAACTTACGTGGATTGCCGGAGTTACACCATGGCAAATCTACGTGGACTCATTTAATCTAGGTGGAATTAGTTTTTATCAACAATTTAAAAAAGACCCAGAACGGCACCGTTTTTCACGTCTTCATATTATCGTTTGAGAATTCGCTCAAACGATGGGATAGAAAGTGACCTTTACCATTTTTTTATATATTGTTTGGTTTGAATAATAATATATTTATACATTCCTCACCAGGTAATATAAAATTATACCGTCTTTCTTTAGGTATAAATTGTCCATTTCCCGAGAAAAAAGGTATTGTCTGAAAATTCATACTTCATCCGTCCCTGAAATAAGTTTCTCTTTTTCCATTTTGGGACGTCCCCCAAATAAGTTCCTCTTTCTTTCTTTCTATTTTTAGACAACTACCCCACCACTAATAATACTTTATTTATTCTTAATTTTCACTTTTTCACCCCTCCCAATACTAATTATAACACCTTTTCACCATTCCCAATACTAATTATAACACCTTTTCACTATTCCCAATACTAATTATAACATATTTTTTTCCACTATCAATACACTTTACCATTGTCCTTAAAACTCGTGCCGTCCCCAAAGAGAAACTTATTTTGGGGACGGAGGGGAGGGAGTATCATTTAATCGAATTTTTTATTATGTCAAACATAAAAGTAGGAGTTTATTGCTAAAGTAGGAGTTACCCCTTCCTTTCATGAGAATCATAAAAATTAAAGTAGGAGTTTATTGCTAAAAATTCAAAGACTTTGATTCTCTTTTGGTTTATAATTTTATTTGTAATAAAATAAAGCGTTAATAGGAAAATTTTCACCCTAAACATGTCCTAGGACAATTTCAACAATCAGACAAAAAGATGTGATTTTTTTTTTTTTTAATCTATTATGCACAAGTTTCTCAAAACAAATTTCTTCCCAATATGCAAAAAGCATTGCTTAAGTCACCTTGTCAACGGTAGAAAATTTTGGACATGTTTATTTTGATATTACTGAAATATCCAAAACCAAAATCAGGTTAAAATTTGTGATTTTTTTTTTGTAGTTAATCCGAATGATGAAGCATAGAATCAAATACTCCCTCCTCCGTCCGTGAAATAAGTTCATCTTTTTCCATTTTGGGACGTCCCCCAAATAAGTTCCTCTTTCTTTCTTTCTATTTTTGGACAACTACCCCACCACTAATAATACTTTATTTATTCTTACTTATCACTTTTTCACCACTCTCAATACTAATTATAACATTTTTTCACTTTTTCACCACTCTCAATATTAATTATAACATATTTTTCTCCATTATCAATATACTTTATCATTTTCCTTAAAACTTGTGCCGTCCCCAAAGAGGAACTTATTTTGAGGACGGAGGGAGTACTTCATTTGTCCAAATGAGTAAAAAAAAATTTTATTCGTCACTCATTTTCTTTCTTTATTAAATATACTTTACTCGATCCATTTACAATAAAAATGAGATTTTTATTTCACTCATATATATTTAATTATTTTTTTAAAATTTGTATCATTTGACGTGGATATTCATTTGACAGAGGGAGATAACTTAAAAATAATTGGGATTATTTAAAGAGGGAAACGAAACGAAGATTTGAAGCCAAAACAAAAAACCCACGAGGGTACAAGTGGAGGCAACAGGAAATAATTTGTACCTTGGCAGATAGTAGTCAGGTGTGAAAGCTGGATTTAAAAAGAGACACTGAAGTAGTGGGGGAGCGTAGGCCCCCACAATCATTTCTACTACTCCCTCCGTCCACGAAAAAGTGCCCCATTTGGGTGTTGACACGGGTTTTAAGAAAGTTGAAAAAGGTGGTGTAAAAGTGGTGTAAAAGACTAAAAGGGTAGTGTTAATGTATTGTGGTTACTTTTACTAATCTTGCAGTAACTATTTGGCATTATTTTATTAGGTGAATTAAATGAAAGCATTTAAATGAGAAAACATTAAACAAAAGTGCCGATTCAATAAATAAATAAACTGAAAATTCAGAAAATAAATAAATAAACTGGAAATAAATAAATAAATAAATTGGAAATAAATAAACTAAAAAATCGAAAATAAATAAATAAATAAACTGGAAATAAATAAATAAATAAACTGAAAATTCAGAAAATAAATATATACATAAAATGGAAAATAAATAAACTGGAAATAAATAAATAAATAAATAAACTGAAAATTCAGAAAATAAATAAATAAACTGGAAATAAATAAATAAATAAATAAACTGGAAATAAATAAACTAAAAATTCAAAAATAAATAAATAAATAAACTTGAAATTCAGAAAATAAATAAATAAATAAACTGAAAATTAAGAAAATAAATAAATAAACTGAAAATTAAGAAAATAAATAAATAAATGGGATTGATTAGGCGTGGGGGAGTTGGTTTCGTAGTTTTAATTAGTGAGTTAATTGTGTGGGTTAATTGCATATATTAAATAAAAGTGTGGATTTATTAATGACATAAGTTGTAAATAAATTGAAAAGTAAAGGGTATGAATGTACAAAAAGGTAAACATGGCACTTTTTCGTGGACAAAAAAAAAGGGATAAGTAGGACACTTTTTCGTGGACAGAGGGAGTACGTGTTTTAACGTTTTTCCTTCCTTTCGTGCTTCCATAATTTACATTTTCATTAAAATAAAAAAGAAATGTCTATTTACATTTATTAAATTTTATAAAAAAAATAAAATAAAAATAGTTTCACTATATTAAGTTAGGGAAGCCTTACATTCATATAAGAAATGGAAAATAGAACGTGGATTAACAAAAATCAAATGCCAACAAAATTATTACTATTAAAATTTCTATATTTTGAGTTGGAGATTTTTAAAAATAATTTTCTTATAATTTAATTTGGTGATAAAGACCATTACACAATAATCCACACAAAATACTAATAATTCCACAATTTTAATAAAAAAAATTAAAAAAATATTTTGTTTGGTGGGGGCTCGAGCCCCCTTTCCCGTGCTCCTCTTAATTCCGCCCCCTTTACTTATTAACACTAATGGTGTGTTCGTTTTAGTTTTAAATTTATCATGGAAAAAAAAGAGATAAACAAAATTTCATCATTTACCTTTCTTTCTTTTCCCTAATTTGCTACAAAATAGAATTTGACCCTTCATTTTCTCTACAAAAAAAGGATAATATTATCACACCATTTTTTTAACTACTATTCACTAATTTCTTAAAACATGTGCCGTCCATAAAATGAAAACGATTTCGTGGACGAAGGAATATAATGTTAATTAAAATAAAATACTACTCCTAATTACTTCATTAAAATTCTAGGTTATATGAAACATCAAAAGCGACTCAACGTTGCCGGAATTTCCCAGCAACTTGTTGTCACATACTCCCTCCGTTTTTTTAAGTGTCTCATGAAAAAAAAGTACATATATTAAGGAAGTTGGAGTATTACCTTTGTGTCCATATTTATTATTTTCAAAGTTATTCTCAAATTTTGAAATATGACACTTAAAAAGGGGTAAAGTAGGAACTTTGTCATTTTTTTATTCTCAAATTTTGAAATATGACACTTAAAAAGGAACAATAAATTTATCTTAATAAGACACTTAAAAAAAACGTAAGGAGCACTTTGTTATTTGGATGTGTATCCTCTAATTGAATATATATATATATATATATATATATATATATATATATATATATATATACTCCCTCCGTCCCATTATTTAAGACATAGGTCTTTTGGGCACGGAGATTAAGGAGAGGTAGATTAGTTGTTAAAGTGTTGTGGCCCACCACTATTAGTGTAGGTGATTAATTTTGGAATCTTTCTATTTAATGCTTTACTTCAATTTTGAATTTAATTTCCAAAAAATTCAAAAAATTTAATTCATTTAATTTAATTAATTTTTTTTAATCCAAATTATTTATTTTGGTTGATTTTTTATTAAACCTAAAGTTCATTTATTGAGCAGTCAATACAACATTAAAATAGGCGGCTGAGCAGTTGAAAACAAAAGTAAAAGTGTTAATCTCCAAAAATGGGCGGCAACCTTCATTTTTCATTCATTAGTTTAATTTCCCACCAAAATTTGGGATTACAACCTTATAAAGGTGTGGTTCTTCCAGATCAGTTTTTCACACAAAAGCTGTGATCTTAGAAGCTCCAAACACCAAAAAAAAAAAAAAAAAAAGATGGGTAGAAGGAAGGATTTAACAAGTGAGGAAAGGCAAGCCATGGCCTTCTTTCTTCTTCAAAATTCAACAGATGGGAAGCTCCACCATGGGACTATCACTGCTACCATGGCGAAATGGGGGTGTTGTCGGAGCTCCGTCTCGCGTTTATGGCAGGCTGCAAAAAAGGAGCAAGCACAAGGTCAATTAGTATCCGTTCAAAGCAAAAAAATCAACAAATGTAGAAGAAAAAGAGTGCAAATAGATTTAGAACTCATATCTAGTCTAGAGTTGCATAAAAGGGGAACCATTCGAAGACTAGCAACAGGTATTAATTGCTCGAAGAGTACAGTGTGCAGATGAATCTCAAAGGGGCTGATCAGAGCTCATTCAAGTGCTATCCGACCCGATTTGACGGCTCCCAACAAGTTATTGAGGCTACGGTTCTCTCTTGAACAGATTGAATATGATAGGATATGCAATGTCCTAAAGTTCAAGAATATGCACAATGTAGTGCACATTGATGAGAAGTGGTTCTACATCACCAAAGCAAACCACAAATTTTACTTAACTCCAGAGGAAACTGATCCACATCGCACTTGCAAGAGTAAGAAGTTTATCAAAAAAGTTATGTTTAGTTGTGCAGTGGGCATACCTCTATTTAATGAAGATGGGAGTGTGTTATTCGATGGCAAGATAGGGATTTTTCCTTTCACAGAGATGGTACCAGCCTAGAGAACAAGCAAGAACAGGCTGGCTGGAACAATGGAGGAGAAGCAAATCCAATCCATCACCAAAGAAGTGATGAAGGCCTGCTATATCTCCAAGGTATAGCCAAATGTAGCAAATATTTGCATTCATTTTTACCTAAATCTAGTTAATTGAAGTTCATTCCAGTTCATTACAGTTCATTACAGTTTATTGCCTTTATATACAGTTAATTCCTGCAATTTGGGACAAATGGCCTCAATTTGCAAGCAAAACTATATATATACAACAACATAATGCAAGGCCACATATTAAGGATAATGATCCAGATTGGAGAGCTGCTGCAACAGCCAATGGATTTGATAATGCAAGGCCACATATTAAGTCCTCATACTTTAAATGCAGTTTTCTTGAGCCTACAAGGATGTCTAATTGAAATCATGAAAGTAAGAGGGCAAAACTGTTATAAGCTTCCACACATGAAGAAATGAATGCTTTCAAGGCAAGGTGCACTTCCAATATCATTAGAGGTGCCAAAAGAACTTGTGGAAGAGTGCATTGGATATTTGATTGAAAAAGGAGTTGTTGAAGGCATAGACCAACTGAAGGAGCAATTGGGATTACATGATGATGCATATGGGGCAATGGAGGCAGCCTTCAATCAATTGAGCATGATTGAGACTGCCTCCACTTAGCACCAGGCAGCAACATATGCAAGAGTATGAGCATAGTTTTTGTACAGCTTGTGTGAATGCATAGTTTTTGTAAAGCTATAGGAATGCTTGTGTGAATGCATAGTTTTTGTAAAGCTATAGTGCAAGGAATGCTTGTAAAGATGTTGTTTTCGTTTAATGCATAGGAATGCTTCTAAAGATGTTGTTTTCAGTTTTTTGTGCAGATCAGTTTTTGGCAGGACAAACAAGAGGGACACAGCCCTCATACCAGCAATAACACTCAAACAAGAGGGACACAGCCCTCATACCAGCAATAACACTCAAACAAGAGAGACACTGCCCACATACACAATACAATTACGCACAAATCTTGAACTAGGGCACACACCATATGCAATCACAAACAATTAGTCACAAGAGGTGATGAGGAGTAATACGTGCAGAGTAGGGAAGGAATACGAATCAGAGGAATCGACCCCATTGGCAGGACGAATATGGCAGAGGAGATACACTCGCCAGAGAAGTCACCATCGTCAGGGAAGTCATCGTCATCAGAGAAGTCAACTCCATCAGAGAAGTCACCATCCTCAGAGAAGTCCTACACACCAGAGAAGTCATCCACGGCAGAGGAGTCCTTCATGCCAGAGAAGTCATTACCGCCAGAGGAGACGCCCTTGCCAGAGAAGACGTGTTTACCAGAGGAGTCCTTCATGCCAGAGATGTCAACATCATCAGAGAAGACGCCTTCGCCAGAGAAGACATTTCCATCAGAGGAGCCAACAAACGCGCGGGAAGGTCTCCCGCATATTATCGAAATTACCAGCGTACCCTTCCATCACGCAAGACACATGCACCGCAGATGTTTTTACTATTTTACCCCTCCGTTTGTAAATCTATAAATAGGGCCCGAGCTCGTGTACTGTGACTTACGCTCTCTCATATTTTCGAATACAATAGTTGTTTTCTTTCTCGTGCAAGGTTTCCGATCAGCTATTTTTACTCTTTCCAGCCTTCTCGACTAGGTAGAATTTTATGTTTTCCCTTTATAGATTTAGGTGTTGGTTTCGTAAACACCAACTGGCGCCGTCTGTGGGAAAGCTACTGAATTAAGACGTGAGATTACGGTCGCCGGCGTACGCAGATCTGTGAATTCAATCGGATTTGCGGGCGTTGGCACCGATTGGTCCGATAATCCGGATATCCAGCTGTGTTTAATCGTTTAATTGCGTTTTCTGGTTTAATATGTGGTTAATCTGCTGAGCTCTGCGTTGATTTGTGTTTTGGGTGCATGGGGAAAGGTGGCGACGGGCGTAAAACATGAATCAGGGGAAATTTACGTTTATTTACCGCTTGTTTGGGGTAGTTATCTGCGAATAAGGGGTTCTCTTGTAGAATTGAGGTTTTCCTCACCGATCTAATGTTTTGCATGAGGAAATTGTATTTGGGTGCTCTGTTCCGATTGTGTTCGACGTTTCCTTACGGATCCCCGATATTTTGGGTTTATGTTGCTTGTATGTGGTTATTTTACGTGTTAATGCGATAATTGTGGGCGATCTTCGTGTTTTATCTTGTTTTCGGTGAAGCGTGTGATTATTACTGTTAATTCATGGGTTTGCATCGATAATACGCCGATTAGTACTTTGCTTCTGTTGTGCTCGGGTTCGCGTTGCTAATTCGTGAGTATTCTTTGTTTGCGATTGATAATTACCGTTACTTCCTATGTTTTGGTGACTAATCCTCGCTTTGTATCGCTGAATCGGGAGTGATAATCTGCTTCTGGTATGTTGGTTCTGTGCCGTGAGTTTACAAATGATTTTCGTTTAAGGAAGGGCATTTAGGGGTGTTTCTCATGTTTTTCGTGGCTAATCTTCGATTTCGATGGTTGAATTGGGAAGTTATGCTCTGTTCCTGATATATTGGGGTTTTTTGCTATGGATATGTGGGTTTTTGTGGCTCATCTTCGATTTCAAGGGTATTTATTGTCGCTGATGCGAGGGCTTTACCTCAATAATATGATAATTAACACTTTGTCTTTGTTGTGGTGAGATTCGTATTATTGTTTTGTGGACGATCTTCACTTATGGGAAACGATTATTCATGTTCTCCATGTTTTCCTTGACTAACCTTCGTATTATGGCAGTATTTGTTTTCTTATATAATTCCTTTTCTTATCATGTTTAATGAATCGTGCTAACATTTTTTCTGGTGGTTGCTCTGTTTGTACTTATCTCTGAGTATCTTGCGTCTGTTGGATTTTACTGAGGGCTCTGTTTTCTCAATCTATACTCTGGGTTTATTTCCCCGAGTGTAGAATTACTTGGAAGGGAATTCTTTAACGGTCTTCGTACCGGTGCTCGGGATTCTTTATTGGGTTTCTTATATCGGGACTCCCATCGGTAATAAGGGGTTTATTCTTTCGTCGTTAGAATGGTTTCTCACTTTGTTTATGTGTAGGTACCATGGGATCATCAGATGCTCACCGCAACCTGGAGAAAGAGTTCGACTCCACTGCTCTCACCACTGAGGTGCCTGCCTCCTTGTTCACTGGCCTACAGGGCAATGCTGCCTTCGCTGCACCACCAGGGTTTCAGGCTATCTCCGCCACTCCGTTGACAGGGCTGAATACAAGTCTCCAGAGATCTGCTCTGGTAACTCCGGGATCTGATATGCCAAGCTTAACTCCCGCGCCTGGAGCGGGACAGCTTACGTTTGGGTCAATGGAACAGATGATGGCGCTGCTTCACTACTCCGCTGTGCGTCAAGCACTAGGAACTCCCATGTTGTCCACTGTTCCCACTGCTACTATTCAACAAATGAGGCTACTTTGCAGGGCACTGAGGCCCCACCTCCCGCTGCTCAGGAGGTAAACACTTTAGCAATCAACAAACAAGCTGCGATGCCTCTGGAAGTGCAAGGGGACCCGGCTGACAGGGAAGTGGAAAGAAGACCAGAGGGGAGCCGGGTCAGACTCAACAGTGTTGTGAGAAAGGAGAGGGTTGACGAGTCTGATAGTCAATCCGTCTCCCTGGTGTTCGAGGAGGAGAGACCAAGGGAGAAGGCTCGGTTAAAAAACCAAGTGTCTCAGCTGAAACATCAACTCCAGGATCTGGAGGAATCACTTAGGGAGAAATCCCGAAGGGAGGATAGGGAACAAAGGTCAGGAAAATCGCATCGGGTGAAGAAGTCCCATCGATCGAAAAAATCGCGCTACACAGAGGGGTCAGAGGAGAGGGAGCTGGAGTATTCCTCTGGCAGACATGAATATAGAGTCCACAAGCGCCACGCTCGTGATGCGCCCAGAGACAGAAGGGAGCAGGGGAGGCATAAGGGGGACAAGAGAGCTAAGACATCAAGGCTCCACCCGATCAACAACCGCAGTCCTTTCTCGGACGATATCTTGGCAGATACCTTGCCTAGAAGCTACAAGCCCATCTCACTGGATTACGATGGCACTACCGATCCGGAGGTACACCTCAATCGGTTTGAAGGATTGGTTACGTTGCACATGTACACTGAGGGCATTAAGTGCCGAATCTTCTCCACTACTCTTACTGGACCGGCTCAGTTATGGTTTGGGACGCTGCCCCCAAATTCCATTCACTCTTTCGAAGAATTACAGACTCGTTTTTTGCGTCAGTTCGCGAGTTCACGGAGGGTAGGGAAGTCAGCCCTTTCGCTGATGGATATTAAGCAGGAGCAGGGAGAAACGCTACGGGAGTACACAGCGAGGTTTAACCTTGCAGCTCTGGAGGTGCCAGAGGCAGAATCGCAAATTAAAAACTGCGCCTATGTCAGAGGACTCAGGCCGGGGATCTTTTTTGACGAATTACAAATTCGACCAGCAAGGGATTTTGATGACATCATGGCAAGGCTGCCGGGTTATCTACAGTTGGAGGATGCCAAAATGGCGAGGAAGGTGGAAAATGAGAAACACAGGGTCAAGAAAGCTGAGGAAGCACCCGAAAGACAGAGACAGCAAGATAGGGCCCCATTCAGAGGGTTGCCTCCCAGGGTACTCCCACCCCAGGGAGGAATGCCATCTAATCAACAGCGCACAGTGAATGAAGTAACGCGGTTTACCGAATACACGCCCTTGAATAAACCACAAGAGGAAAATTTTCATCTGATAAAGGATCAGCCGTTCTTTAGGGCACCGGGACCTACCGGACTGGGCCGCCGCAGGAAGGACCTAACAATAAGTTGTGTGAATATCACAATTCCTTCGGGCATTACACGAAATATTGTGGACACCTTAAGCACCAATTGGAGTTACTGGTGCGTCAGGGATATCTCGATCATCTCATTGACAGGGGAAATGAAGGTCAGAGGAGGACTGATCAGAGAGATCAGCGGGATCAGAGGGATCAGAGAGATCAGCGAGATCAGAGGGATCAAAGAAATAACCGGGATCAGCGACGAGAACAGGGGAACAACAACAGAGATCGCAGGCTTGATGACAACCAGGATAATCGCAGAGAGGGGGCAGACAGACAAGCTCTTCCTCCCCCCCCGTATAGAAGGGAAGTTCACATGATTTGCGGAGAGAACGGGATGCCCACATCAAATAGGGCTAAAAAGCAAGTCGTCAGAGCAGTTAAAACAGGGTATTATCCTAAAAGGGTCATGGAAGTCACCAGCGCGGCAGAGGAGCCGGCAATCACCTTTGGAGCAGAGGATATACGCACACTAATGTATCCGCATGATGATGCGCTGGTCATCACGGCGGACATTGCCGGCTGCATTATTCACCGTATTTTCGTGGATTCGGGCAGCGCTGTAAACATCTTGTATAAGGAATGTCTCCAAAATATGGGAATTAACGCTCATGTTGAGCCGACAAATGCTCCTCTGTTTGGGTTTGGAGGAGAGATGGTCATGCCCCTGGGGTATGTAGAGCTGCCGTTGATTCTTGGCAGTACAGTTGCGGGCAACAAAACAAGGATGGTACGTTTCTTAGTGGTGGATATGCCTAAACCCTCGTACAATGTCATACTCGGCCGGCCCGCCTTGACGGCGTTCAAGGCGGTTATCTCTTTGTTTCACCTAAAAATGAAGTTTCCAATCGAGGGTGGAAGAGTGGGAGAAGTTTGTGGCGATCAAACGACATCAAAAGCATGCCACGTGCAAATGCTCACACAGTCAGCGGGGCAGAAAAGGGAAAGATGGACAGAGGGGTCGAACGCCCGGAAGAAGGGGAAAGTGGGCGAGGTGCATGCCCCAGCAGAGGAGCGCCAAGAGTTGGCGGATTTATTAAAAGACAGAGACTCCACAGAGAAAACCGCGCTGGTGTCCACTAGCGATGTTTGCAATATGATAGAGTTATTTCCAGGGAAAGAGGGTTTCCAGACTAAGATTGGATCGGCCATGAGTGATCAAGTCAGAGAAGAGCTCATTGGTTGTCTTCGGCGAAATGCGGATGTGTTCGCTTTCAGCACCGCAGATTTGAGGGAAATCGATAGAGGGTTGGCGGAGCATTGCCTCAACGTGGACCCTAAGGTCAAGCCGGTAAAGCAACGGACAAGGAATTTTGGGGCAGAAAAGGACGCTGCCATCAGAGAGCAGGTCTATGAACTATTGAAAGCTGGGCATATTGTGGAGGTGCAATATCCGGAGTGGATTTCAAACGCGGTAATGGTACCTAAGAAAACAAACACCTGGAGGATGTGTGTGGATTTCAGAGATTTAAACGCTGCTTGTCCGAAGGACCACTATCCTCTGCCGAGGATTGACCAATTGGTGGACTCCACTTCAGGATGTGCCTTATTATCCATGATGGATGCATACCAAGGGTATCATCAGGTAAAGATGAACAGGGGAGACATCACCAAAACGGCCTTTGCCGTCTGTTGTGGAGTATATGGGTGGAAGAGTATGCCGTTTGGTCTGAAGAATGCAGGAGCCACGTATCAGCGGATGATGGAGAAAATTTTCAAGGAGCAGCTTGCTAAGAATATCTCAGTGTACGTAGACGATATGCTTGTACGGAGTAACAGGGCAGAGGACCATGTATCTGATCTGGAAGAGATCTTCACAGTAGTCAGAGATCACAGACTCATGTTGAACCCAGCCAAGTGCACTTTTGGGGTCACAACAGGGAAATTCTTGAGGTATAAGGTCACGCCAGCAGGGATTGAGGTCAACGCCGACAAGGTCAAAGCTATTTTAGAAATGACACCGCCCAGAGGAATCAAGGAGGTGCAGACTCTGAATGGGCGTATCACTGCTTTGAGCAGGTTTATATCGCGATCGGCAGAGCGAAGCATGCCGTTTTTCAAAGTATTGAGGAAGGGAACCAAGTTTCTATGGACAGAGGAATGCCGCACGGCGTTTGAGGATCTTAAAGTATACCTAGCAAAACTCCCAACCCTGACCAAGCCAGTTCCGGGAGAAACGTTGTATTTATACATAGCTATGGGGGAGGAGTCAATCAGCTCTGTGCTAATCAGAGAGGAGGGAAGTCATCAGAGACCTATCTATTTTGTCAGCAGAATTATTCAGGGCCCTGAGCTCAACTACACAGAGATCGAAAAGGCTGCTCTGGCGGTCATGATCACGGCAAGAAAGCTGAGGCCTTATTTCCTTTCACATCGAGTGGTGGTACGCACGTCTTTACCTTTTAAACAAGTTTTGGGGCGCGCGGATTTGTCGGGAAGAATGGTTAAATGGGCTGTGGAACTAGGGGAATATGATGTAGAGTACGAGCCACGAACGGCGATCAAGGCGCAGGCATTGGCAGACTTCATACAAGAAACAACTCGTCGTCCCATACCAGAGTTCTGGGTGGCTTGTGTGGATGGGTCAGTGACAAAAGAGGGGTGCGGAATTGGGGTACATATCACTTCGCCAGGATACGGAACATATCAGTTCGCTATTAAATTCACCTGCCGGTTATCTAACAATGAGGCAGAATATGAGGCAGTGGTCAGAGGGGCACATATCTTGTCAGAGCTTAAGGCCGAGTGTGTCATCATCAGGACAGATTCTCAACTGGTAGCTCAACAGTTCTCAGGAGGATACAATATCAAAGATCAGAGGATGAAAGCGTACCACACCAAAATTAACGGAATGAAAGAAAAGTTCATGGAATTCAAGCTCGAGCAGATTTCACGGGAGGAGAATACAAAAGCGGATCTACTGGCGCGAATGGCTAGCGCGGTGGAGCAAACTTGGAGTGATGAGATTATTCTACTCTGTGATACCCGAGAGATGGAGACTTCGCAGGTGTTCTCGGTAGAGATCAGGGATGATTGGCGGGCTCCGATCATACACTTCCTAAGGACAGGGGAGCGGCTAAGCAGAGAGTCCAACCAGAGGGCCCGTTATGAGAATTACTGTCTAATCAACGATCAACTCTTCAAACGGTCTTTCACTCAACCTTTGCTAAAATGTTTATCTCCAGAGGAAGCTAATTTTGCTTTGCAAGAAATTCATGCAGGTTGCTGTGGTGGTCATACGGGATTTCGGGACCTTGTACGCAAGATCATTCGGGCAGGGTTCTATTGGCCTCATATCAACAAAGAAGCCAGGGAGTTCGTCCGCAAATGTGAAGCTTGCCAGAGGCATGCCGGCAGAATCAACATACCAGGGGAGCCCATGGGTGTAATGTACGCTGCTTGTCCGTTTGACAAATGGGGCATTGATATAGTTGGGAAGTTGCCTACAGCACCTGGCGGGAAATGCTTTCTCATTGTGGCAGTAGATTATTTTTCTAAATGGGTCGAAGCTGAGGCTGTGAGCAAGATTGATGAAGTTACTGTGGAACGCTTCATCTGGAGGAATATCTGTTGCAGATTCGGAGTGCCGCGAATCATAGTGTCTGATAATGGGACTCAATTTACAGGGCAGAGGATCGCGGATTTCTGTGATCGAATGGATATTACACAGCGGTTTGTCTCAGTGGCTCATCCACAGGCAAATGGACAAGTGGAATTAGCTAACAGGACCATATGTGAAGGAATCAAGAAGAGGCTAACTCAGAGCAGAGGGAAGTGGGTAGAAGAGCTGGACACCGTTCTCTGGGCTCACCGAACTAGTCCAAAAACGGCGACAGGGGAGGCACCATTCACGCTGGTGTATGGATCCAACGCGGTGATACCAGCAGAGGCACGACTAGAATCATACCGGATTACCACGTATGACACTGAGCACAATGAGGAGCTCCGCCGAGCAGAGCTGGACTTGGTGGAAGCACAGAGGGAGGAAGCCCGTGTCAGAGCGGCCAAATATAAAGGCATCATCAAAGCGGGATATGATAAGCGGGTCAGAGTGAGGAAATTGTCAAAGGGAGATCTGGTTCTCAAGAGAGCCGATGCGTTAAAGGCGGTGGGCAAGTTCGAGGCCAATTGGGAAGGGCCATACATCGTCACAGAGGTCTTGGGAGGTGGCGCGTACATATTGTCGGATGCAGACGGCAGAGCTCTCCCCAGACCATGGAATATAAACACACTTAAAAAGTTCTATGTATAACTGCTTCTTAGCAGGAGTAATCACTTGTAGACCGGATACTCTTTTTCCCCACAGGGGTTTTAATGAGGTCCGGGGCCATAATATCAATAAAACAGATATGTGGTTCTAGGGAATTCCCTGGTGTTGTGTTTGTTTATTTCAATTCTTATTTTCTTACATTACATATGCTACTTAACATGTTCGTGCAGAGCACTGCACATGTCACCAGAGGGGGGAGTAGGGTGTATACCCGTAGTCCCCAATTTTTAAATTCAAAATGCAAACTGCTTCTTAGCAGGACAAGGGAGAAACAAATACAAAAACTGCTTCTTAGCAGGTCAAAGGGAAAGCAAGTATCAGGGATGGACGTCTCTTCTTCCACGACCCAACACTTCGAGTTCTCTTTCGCTGCCGGGACATGCTCATCTCTCAGATCTACTTCAGCTCCACCACATGCCTGCAGAATATCCAGAAAAATAACAAGTCAAAATGCTACAGAGAAGGAATACAGAAAAGGAACAAACCAATGTCCAGATCCGGGGAATCAACGCTCAGATCTGGAGAAACGACGGCCAGATCCGGGAAACACGGCAATAACGCTCTCAAGCAAGGGAAGCCCGCTCATCACAACCACAAAGTTAGAGATCTGCACCAGAAATACAGAGGAAAAGGCGGAGCCTTTAGGGATGTGAATGTTCAGAGGGGAACTTCCCTTATTTGAGTGCTTTACAACCAAGATGGGAACAAATACGGAAAGTAGGAGAGAAAGAACAGCAGATCTAGGGTTTGAGAGGAAGTCGGAAAAGGGTAACGAGGGGACTTTCTCTAAGAATCTTGGAGATAAAACCCTCAGGCGGGGGGGAGTCCTGTTTTTTCAAGTCACCAACGGGCGCCGGCGTACTTTCTCAAAAGGACTCGCTCCCCCGACTGAGGGCGTTACAACCAGGATGAGGAGGCAGCTGATGCCAAAGGATTAGGAGATCTAGGGTTGGAAAAGAGAGCAGTTTGGGGCGGCGGAAAAGAAATGAGGGAATTGTAACCTAAATCGCGAGGGGTGGAGGATATATATAGAGGCAGTATGGGGCTTAAGAAATGGGCTAAGGGGTAATGGGCCCGCACGAACTTATGGGCCGAAGAAGGGAGTAAGAAATAATTGGGCCAACATGTTCATAACAGAGTATTGCACATGTCACCAGAGGGGGGAGTAGGGTGTATACCCGCAGATCCCAATTTTTAAATTCAAAAATCCCTTCTCAGCAAAGCAGAGGGATCACGCGCCAACAAAGCAGAGGGATCACGCTCCGACAGAGCAGAGGGATCACACTCCACCAAAGACAGAGGGCAGCGCTCGTAAGCCGCGAAAGTTGGTCGTGCCATCCGGGCCTTCCATGCTCCGCGCAGAGGGAGGGAAGCTATTCAATCGTAAGCCGCGAAAGTTGGTTGTGCCGCCCGGGCCTTCCATGCTCCGCGCAGAGATAGCACTTAATTGTAAGCCGCGAAAGTTGGTTGCACCCCCCGGGTTTTCCATGCTCCGCGCAGAGGTTGCTTTAACCGTAAGTCACGAAAGCTGGTTACACCCCCTGGGTTTGCCACGCTCCGTGCAGGGTGTTCCTGACAATCGTAAGCCGCGAAAGTTGGTTGTGCCACCCGGGCCCTCCATGCTCGCGCAGAGGTCCCTGACAATCGTAAGCCGCGAAAGTTGGTTGTGCCACCCGGGCCCTCCATGCTCCGCGCAGAGGTCCCTGACAATCGTAAGCCGCGAAAGTTAGTTGTGCCGCCCGGGCCTTCCATGCTCCGCGCAGAGATAGCACTTAATCATAAGCCGCGAAAGTTGGTTGCACCCCCCGGGTTTTCCATGCTCCGCGCAGAGGTTGCTTTAACCGTAAGCCACGAAAGTTGGTCACACCCCCCGGGTTTTCCATGCTCCGTGCAGGGTGTTCCTGTCAATCGTAAGCCGCGAAAGTTGGTTGTGCCGCCCGGGCCTTCCATGCTCCGCGCAGAGATAGCACTTAATCATAAGCCGCGAAAGTTGGTTGCACCCCCCGGGTTTTCCATGCTCCGCGCAGAGGTTGCTTTAACCGTAAGCCACGAAAGTTGGTCACACCCCTCGGGTTTTCCATGCTCCGTGCAGGGTGTTCCTGTCAATCGTAAGCCGCGAAAGTTGGTTGCGCCGCTCGGGCCCTCCATGCTCCGCGCAGAGATAGCACTTAATCATAAGCCGCGAAAGTTGGTTGCACCCCCCGGGTTTTCCATGCTCCGCGCAGAGGTTGCTTTAACTGTAAGCCACGAAAGCTGGTCGCACCCCTCGGGTTTTCCATGCTCCGTGCAGGGGGTTACTATTTAATCGTAAGCCGTGAAAGTTGGTCGTGCCACCCGGGCCTTCCATGCTCCACGCAGAGGGTTACTATTTAATCGTAAGCCGTGAAAGTTGGTCATGCCACCCGGGCCTTCCATGCTCCACGCAGAGGGTTACTATTTAATCGTAAGCCGTGAAAGTTGGTCGTGCCACCCGGGCCTTCCATGCTCCACGCAGAGGGTTACTATTTAATCGTAAGCCGCGAAAGTTGGTTGCACCCCCCGGGTCTTCCATGCTCCGCGCAGAGTGCTCAAGCTTGGATGGGAAGCAGCGCGGATGGAAAGCAGCTTGGATGGGAAGCACGAAATCGCTAACAAAGAAATCAACCAAATCCTCGTTAGAGGAGGCGGTGAAATCCTTTCCAGAAGAGTCAACCAAATCCTCGCCAGAGGAGTCATCACCATCCTCGACAGGGGAGTCATCACCATCCTCGACAGAGGAGTCATCACTATCCTCGACAGAGGAGTCATCACTATCCTCGCCAGAGGAGTCATCACCATCCTCGACAGAGGAGTCATCACAATCCTCGACAGAGGAGTCATCACAATCCTCGACAGAGGAGTCATCACAATCCTCGACAGAGGAGTCATCACAATTCTCGCTAGAAGAGTCAACGGAATCCTTATAGCAGAAATCAAAAGAAATCCCAAGGGAGAGGATCAGAGAAGCATCAACAACAAGTGTAACAAGTCAATTCAAATCAGCAGGGGAAAGACGGGAATATAAACTCAAACATCAACGAGCAGTAAGAACAACGTAAAGAATGAAGGGAGAAAAGCGGCACAAGCAAGGAAAAAACTTCACTTGAATATGCCAGTGAGGCAGAGCTATACACCCCAAAACAAGAAGTAAGTATCCAATTTATACAAACTAGAGAAATTACAAAATTTGTCATCAAGTTAGGCAGGAGGGACGGAGGCATCCGCAGGGGAGGTAAAGGAAGCAGGGACAGAGGCAGAGGAGACCAGAAGAGGGACACCACTTGCCGAGGGCTGGCTAGCAGAGGCTCCCCCTGCAAATACTGGCAGCATGCCAGCTTTCTTCACTTTCGGAAGACGAGCTCCCAGATCCAACAGCTTCGCAGCCTCCTGCACATACAGATTCTCATCTCTGTACAGGTCAAACAGCTGATCCACCGCAGCAGAGGAAGAGGCGGAGTCGGTGAAGGTAGAAGATGTCAAGTCAGAGGGTAGGGGAGGCTCCATGCCGAACTGAGAAAACGTCCGGGTGACCTGGCCAGAGGGATCCCGCAGCCGATTTACAAAGCGCACCAGGGAAGCGGAGAAAGCAGGCATATACATGGGAGCAGAGGGCAACGAGTCAGATCCAATCCCAAGAGTAAAATAGGGAATGGCCTTCTCCAGCACTGGATACCACCACTCTGGCTTCCCTGGAGAATTTGCAGGGATTCCCATCAGCTTATTTATCTCCTCATCCTTGAGGTTGTCCATCAAGGCGTGCAGGTTCAGGGTAGCAAGTTGCTCTGGGGTGGCTCCCGCCATCTCCAATGCCTTTGTAGCAGTACGCTCTATCACGTAAGCAAAAAGGGGTCCGAAATCCTCCAGGTATTCGGGAGTCTTTTTGAAAGCCTCCAGAGTGCCCTCCAGCATCACCCCCAGGAAGTGTTGACCTTGCGGAGACAGGAAATACTCCAGGCGCTGATCTCGTACCCCCAGGATATAAGCGCGATTCTGAGCTTCTGCAGATGTCTTTTTCCAGTCGCGCCGGGCTCCTTTGTAGGCCTGCTCATACTCTGCCTTGAACCTGGCAAGGCTCGCATGGCTTTCTTTAGTTGTTCTGGTCAATTCAGAAACCAGAGAGGACTTCTCTACTTCTACTTGAGCTAGCCGGGCCTTCAAATCAGTAATCTCCGCTTCAGCTTTACTCAGGCGTTCCACCACCCCAGCGACAACATCATCACGCTTGGCAACGTCCGCCTGCTCCTTCTCTCTTTCTTTCTCTGCCACCTCGTAGTCATGGATGCATTTAACAGCCCCCCACATCCCCGACTCCACCTGCAAGAAAATAAAATGGGTTCCAACAAAACAATAAAAGGTTAGTAATTTAAAATTTTTAACAAAGAGTATAAGATGCAGGATACCTGAAGAGCCAACCGGCAGAGCTGAGTAGCTAAAGCCGGTCGGGACAGCTTCTCCATTTTCTCTTGGTCCTTTGAGTGGACACGAGCTATCAAAGCATCAATCAATTCCTGCCCCGATAAACTCGAAATCGGCCCAGGAACAAGATCCTCTGGTTCATCAGCCGAGGGCACCACAGCTTTGCCCTTACCCTTTCCACCGGCCGAGGGGAGAACCTTAGAACCACCAGCCGATTTCTTAGCTGGCCCCTTGCCCTTGTCCCCAGCAGAGGGGAGAATCCTTACACCACCAGCAGACTTCCTTGCTGGCTCTGAAGATTTGCCGGCCTTTTTCAGGCCCTCCTGTTTTTCCTTCTCACCTACAGAGATTAGGGAGCTCCTCTTCCTTTTCTTCGAAAGCTCAGCAAGGGGGGCACCGGGAGCTGAATCGGGCGAAGGAACCTCATCAGTAATATCCACGATTTGGATATCTTCTTCACAGGTGCCAGCGGCATCACCAGCGCTGGAGCGTCTACCCCTATGAACAAGGGCTCCCGCATCAACTTCCTCCGCGTCAAATGGACGCGAGGCTTCCACATTCCCCTCTAGGATTTCAACTACAGGAGGAATAGGGGTCAGCTTGGCCCCAGTAGGCTGCTCCGAGGGATTTGTCCCGGAAGCAGAACCACCTGTGCCATGTTCCCCGTTGCCAGCAAGAGAGGGAATGTCGGGCAAGTTGTCCCCACACTTGCGCCTCCAAGACATATCTGCAAACCAAAATTTCACAACATTAAAATCAGGGTAACAAAAGCTAATATGTTTTTTAATGTATATTTTTTACCTATTGATTTCTCTGGGTACAGGGGAAATAGACCATTGTATGCCAGAGATGAATTATTCTCAGCAAGGTACCTACAGTCTAGGGGCTGGGCCTTGTTCATAGCGTTAAGGTGGGCTATAATACTCTGGTCACGGGTAGAAGGGACCTCGGGAGAAGCTGGTTTATAAGTAGTGCGAAGCTTATGCCATTCCAGCTCCAAAGCGTGATAATCGCGCCAGGTGCCGAAAAGGGTGCGCACATAACAATAATGCTTCAGGAAGCCCTTATCGAAAGAATTCAAAGAGGAGAGAAAGGTAGTAGGATGTTTTGGATGAGCTGCAAAGCTATACAGGGGACTGCCCTGCATGCGAAGGGTCTGGGTCTGACAGAACAGTTTTGCGGTGTCCCCAACACCGTGAGCCCGGCACAAAACATGGAAGGCATATAGCCTTCGGATAGCAGAAGGGGCAACTTGAAAGAAAGGGATGTGAAAATAATTACAAACATCGACCAGCAAGGTAGGAGGAGGGAGCCTTAAACCAGCATCTATCTGGGCTTTCCAAACAACTATCACCTTGGGATGGCGAAGGTTCTCGGGAGGCGTTGAACCCTTAGAGAAGGCCTCGAACTATAAACCTTCAGGACGCCTACATTTGCTTCTCAATTTTTCCACCTCCGCGACACTAAGACGGGATGGAGGAACACTTTTGGGGGGTTGGGGGGTCTTCTTCCCTTTTTTCTTAGGTGGAGGGGGAGGGGGCGCAGTTTGAGATTCGTCAGAAACAGAGGGGGAAGGAAGATTTTCGAGATCTTGCTGCGAAGGGGAGGAAGATGAAGGGTCTCGGGCAGAAGGAGAAGGCGAGCGAGAGGGTTGAGGGGCGGAGGTGCAGGCCATGATGGGAAATGCCAATCCTAGGGTTTCTAACACGCTCAATCAGAGCACCAACACTTATACCACTACGCTACGATTAAACACAAAATTGCAGTGAAGAAGATGCGCGAGTTACCTAGGCCAGAGAAAGATGGACGGTAAAACCTGGAGCGGAAGGGTCGCGGGAGGATGCCGGAACAGTGAGGAAATCGCCGGAAAATGCAGAAAAATTGTTCGGAAAGCTTGGAGAAGAAGAATAGTGAAAAGTGGGAGTTCGAATCGACTAAGTAAAATTGTACGCGGGTAACCACCAGCACGCGGGATGAACGGCACGTGGCATACGGAAAAAATCAACGGATGAGGATTTCTACGGAGAGGCGAAAAGACGCGAAGATTAAAAAGTGACCTCAGGGTACGGGGAAAATACTGTAGACTGGGCAGGCATTTAATGCGGATGACGTCATCCACGCGGACGGATCCTCTGACTAGTTGCACTATTCCAGAAGTGAACTAGCCAGACCAGGGGGGGAGTGATAAAAACACCAGAGAGCAACTTACAGGACTTACCTTTATTTTCGTAAAATTTTAGAGTGTTTATATCTTTATGACTTGCAGGGATCAGGGAAAACATCATAGCACCAGCTTTAACAATATTACAATGGTTGAACACGAAGAATACCCGGTTCAACCAGACTAGAGGGGGGAGTGGTTGATGAGGAGTAATACGTGCAGAGTAGGGAAGGAATACGAATCAGAGGAATCGACCCCATTGGCAGGACGAATATGGCAGAGGAGATACACTCGCCAGAGAAGTCACCATCGTCAGGGAAGTCATCGTCATCAGAGAAGTCAACTCCATCAGAGAAGTCACCATCCTCAGAGAAGTCCTACACACCAGAGAAGTCATCCACGGCAGAGGAGTCCTTCATGCCAGAGAAGTCATTACCGCCAGAGGAGACGCCCTTGCCAGAGAAGACGTGTTTACCAGAGGATTCCTTCATGCCAGAGATGTCAACATCACCAGAGAAGACGCCTTCGCCAGAGAAGACATTTCCATCAGAGGAGCCAACAAAAGCGCGGGAAGGTCTCCCGCATATTATCGAAATTACCAGCGTACCCTTCCATCACGCAAGACACATGCACCGCAGATGTTTTTACTATTTTATCCCTCCGTTTGTAAATCTATAAATAGGGCCCGAGCTCGTGTACTGTGACTTACGCTCTCTCATATTTTCGAATACAATAGTTGTTTTCTTTCTCGTGCAAGGTTTCCGATCAGCTATTTTTACTCTTTCCAGCCTTCTCGACTAGGTAGAATTTTATGTTTTCCCTTTATAGATTTAGGTGTTGGTTTCGTAAACACCAAGAGGGAACCAGGGAAGCAACCATCAATAAACCAAATGGGGACACAGCCCACAATCTCATTTTTTCATAGTTTTAATCATAGATTCTTAGCATTTTAGGGAAAAAAAAATGAGCAGCAACTTCATCATCTCAGCATTCAGTTCATCTACCACAATCGCACTCATGGAAACAACACTCATGGAAACAACACAGAGGGTCACACCCCTCATACCAACAACGCATATACGATCACAAATATCGCAACAAAAAAGAAAGATCTCACCCTTTCAATCCCGGAAACATGGTATAGACCATCCTTCGCAACAAGGGGGAGCACCGGAGCCACCAGTCGCCGCTGACGACCTCTTCCCGCTCGCGCACGACGTCATCCCAACTCTCCGTGCATAGGAGAGCGTCTAGATCCGAATCTTGCGCCTTCATCGCGGTAGAGGGGCGGCGATAGATGGGCCGCCGGATCGGACTCCTTGGAACCCTCGAATCCTCCATCAAAGCACCACCGGCGGACTCCTCAGAACCCTGGACTCCGCCGCTCCCATCATAGAAAAAACCAGACGGCGGTGACGGCAACAGAGGTATATTAGCAAAGAATTCTTCGTCCTCCGAATCGGGGACGAATTCAGAGTTCAAATATGCCAACCAACTGCTATTCTCGGCCATAAACGCGTAGATCTAGGGTTCCAGAGAGAGGCGGAGAGACCGATTGGGGTTTTGGAGAAGGGCGGCGCGGATGGAGGCCGATTAGGGTTTCGGAGGAGGGCGGCGCGGATAGAGAGTGAGGACGGCGGAATCGCGGGTTTCGGAAGAGGGCGGCGCGGATGGAGGATGAGGACGGAGGAATCCTAGGGTTTCAGAGAGCGAGAGAGGCGGAGAGGCCGAGAGAACTTGAGAGAGAGAGAGAGGCGGATAGGCCGAGAGAGTAGGAATTATGATAGGGTTTTTTTATTGTTTCTTATTTATAGTGTAATTAAGGTTAAATTAATTAGTGTATTTTAAAGGCTAATTCTTTCCTTATTTGGAAATGAGTCTTTATTATTGGGACACCCCAATAAGGAAAGTAGGTCTTCAATAATAGGACGGAGGGAGTATTATTTTGGAGTGTCTAAATTAAAAGTCACATTAAATGTAACTAATTTTCTTAGCTGAATTTGTTTGCTGCTTTTATGATTCGAAATACACATCATCCTCATCCCGTCTCATTCTGCCGACAGGCAATCATGCTGTTCTAACACACTAAATTCAAATTGAGTTACAATTTGATACTACTATTATTTCATTTTATTTTTTTATTTCATTAATATAATAAATAATAATAGAACATAATTAAATTTCAACAGACAAGTTTTTATTGTTTTTGCATGCTATTTGTGCTCACCAACTTGCAATTAATTTGATATTTGAATATGTGATAAATAATTTTTATAATTCTTTGGTAAGAGTAAAGCAGATAATAAATTATTGCATCTAGTATGGATTAACGACACAAAAAATTATTTCCATTTTATTCACGTTTCTCAAACACAGAGATAAATATGTAATTAGTAAATATATCTCAAATTATCACCATTTTTTCAAATATATCCCAAATTATTAGTTTTGACCAATTAATATTAAAACTTTTAGAAATTATAGAAATCTATCTCAAACCAAATTATTTGAGGCTTGAAAGTTGAGTAGGATCATTGAAACTTTTTGTTGTCCTCGCAGAAATTCAATTTTGAGAATTTTTGGGCATTTTTTTTTATTATTATTTACATCAAGTTCAGAACAATTCCAATCGGGTTTTCAACTTTCAAGTATTCAAAAATTTACTCAGTGATAGATTTGCATAATTTAGATATAGGTAGTGTTTGGTAGCTAAGATTATTAATTGGGACGAGCCGAAGGCCTGCTGCAAATTCATTGTTCCCTTAAGAAAATCATACACCCTTGGATTTGGATAACCCTCTAAAAATTACACTTTTCTCTTATCTCTATATCTTTTCGGCGATTGTGGGAAGGGATAACCATTTTTCAGTGGTTAATTTAATCTACAATTTTATCTTACATACCAAACACATAAAAAAAATTCTCATATAATCAATAGTATTATTTATTTAAATTTTATTTGTCACTTTTATCTCAACTTAGCTACCAAACACATTTTAATTGGTCAAAATTGATAGCTTTGGGATAGGTTTGAAAAAATGATGATTTTTAGAATATATTTGATTATTTAGCCTTCTTTAATTTATTATATTTCTTACTCATTTTCTAAAACTGATGGTTTACACCAGCCCAATTCTAGTGGTCAAAGGCCATAGATAATTTAAATTGGGTGAATTTACATTGAAGCTATATGGGCTTAACTCAAGGCCCGGTTGTATAATCAATTCGTGAAATCCAATTATTTCTAGGACAATTTTTTCTGGAAGTAATAAAAAGATCTCTCATTTAAACAGAAACCCACTCAAAAATATTGGGCCTGAAAATTGGGATCCATTTAAAACACAGGCTAAGCTCCTAAACTTTTTGGGCCATATGGTCCATATTAATATACTTTATCAAATAGGTATATGTTTATGTTCATTTTTTGTTGCTTGGAAACAATCTTTGGGTTTAATTTACATTTTGCATAAATTATACTCCCTCCGTCCCAGCTTTTAGTATCCAACTTTCCTTTTTTGATCGTCCCACATTTTAGTATCCATTTCTATTTTTGGTAAAAGTAGGTGGGGCCCTTACTCCACTTTAATTATTTTAACTCTCACATAAAATGTGGGACCCTTATTCCACTCACAACACATCAATCACTTTATTAAAATCCGTGCCGTTCTCAACTGGATACTAAAAGCCGGGACGGAGGGAGTACAAACTTATGATGACAACTAAATACAGTTATTGTCCCGTGGAACGATTTGCTCGGTGACGCAACGATTTTATAACTGAGGGATCATGGATTTGAATCCCAACTTCTTAGGTTAAAATAGATAATAATTTATAGAATTGTCAAAGTGTCCCATATGCTATATTTTCTTAGAGTTGCATTCTTGTGCGCTTTGGTGCACTGTTCGCACGGATCAAATTGAATCCAACTCGGCTTGAACACAAATTTGAATTTAGGGTCTAGGTTAGATATGGATCATGAGTTAAAATTTGATTCAGATTTGGATCATGAATCAAAATTTGGATAGGGTCTATGCGCACAGTTAGTTAGCTCAACTTGTGTAAAGTTTTATTTGAATTAAATTCGATTATCAATCTAGTTTAATATAATTTTTAAAACTCAATAACAATTAATAATATAAAAACATGTAGCTTCGACTCATCTTGTGCTCAGGTCTCCACTCAATAACAATTAACATTAATATAAAAATATACTATTATTCTTATTCTTAGTCTCCTATGTGATACTGATCGATAGTTGATAAGTATGTGTACGATGTGGTAGATCTCTTCTTGTTTTTTATTTATTTAATTTTTTATTGCTGCACTACTTCAACCAGTTGTCAAATTGCATATAAACAATTGAAGGACGCATTAATTATTTATTTCATCGTTGCAAGTTGATAAAGGCTGTTAAGCAATTTGCCCTTTTTGATGATAACAAATTATATCAAAAAGAAGACACATTTATCTAAAGTTGTGGTCCAAAAATATGTTGCAAGAAACCAATAGTTATCATCACTATCTCATTGATTTGAAGCTATATATATATATATATATCCGATATTTTTATCAGTTGGATTTTTTTTAATATAAATTTTGCGCATCATTATATAGCCGATATTTTTTATATGTTACTGTAAAGTTTAGAATCAAATATAAAAAATAATTTTATATTCAAAATAAAGTTCTAAAATAATTTATCTCTCTATAAAGAAAACCATTATTATTAAATGCTTAGTTGTGATATAAAATCCCAAATATAATAACTTGGGACCAAACAAAAAGGAGCAAGCTTCATTTGGCCTCTTGGGAGAATTGAATCTCACCAAATTTGAAATTTATGTCAACTATTTTTGCCCTAATCCATGAATCATTGAGCACTACAAAACAAAAAATTGCATGTCGATTATTTATTTGCCTGTATGATACCACATGTGCTTGGATTATAGTTTTGCAACATGTAATAAAAATTAGAGTCTCTCACATAAGGTTGTATGGCAAGTCAAGATTGAATCAAAATGTTGGTTGTCGTCGTCGTCTATTTTCTTACAAATTTTAATACTATCTCCGTCTCATAAAAATATGAACATTTTGTCATTTTGAGGCGTCTCTCAAATACTTAAATATTTTAAATTTTGTACACTACCCCGTTACAATCCCTTTACTTTTTATTTCTACTTTTCATAAAGTGAGACCAATTTTCCTCTCACAACACGCTTTTATCTAACATTTATTAAAACTTGTGTCACTTACCAATGTTCATGTTTTTGTGAGATGGAAGGATTATAACTATAATATCGTTATTTATTTTAATTTTTAAGGATAATCATTTAATCACTCTTCTTTTAATAACTATGCCGAACAATAATGAGTAATTATCAATAGGATGGAGGGAGTAACTTTTTTTTTGATAAACTAATAGTATTAAATAAAGGAATTTAAAAGGCCGCACCACAGAAGACTCGAACTCAAGACCTTTGACCTTATGCATTAATCTTTTACTGTTTGGCCAATACACGCACACTAAAAGCACATAAGCTCTTTCGAAGTGTTTAGCAAAATAAGCACAGAAAAGCTTATAAGCTTCCCAAAAACCAAGTTCATTTATCTCTACTTTTTTTTTTCATTATCTTATAAGCAATATTCATTTTACAAAAATAATATTTTGACAAGTTATAAGCTCTTAAGAAATTATAGGTACCTTATAAGTTCCAAGAGTTTATAAACTCTTTGAAATAAAATTAACCAAACAACCACTCTCTTATTTTTTTCATTATTTGTGAAGATTGAATAAATTAGGTAGACATCGCTGATTCACAACATTTTTTCAACCTTAATTATGAGCAATTTTCTGCATCATTGGAATATTGACGTGTGAGTTTATGAGTTACGTATAGTGATCATATTATAATAGTAATAAAATGAGATAAAAATTTAAATAAAATATAGGAAGCTCAACTTAAAAACTTCTAAAATATAAGTTTTTGTCTGCTAAAAAAGGTGTTAGACATTTATTGGGCAGTCGCCCAGTTCCAATCAATCACCCAAATTATATTAGAAAAATGCTTCGTATACTCGTGTACAAACTGCACAATAATGGTCTTGATTTATGGGTAATTGTGTTCTTTAATAAGAAGTTTTAGATTGGAATTATATCATTAAAAAATAAAAATTAAGAATTACTTCCTCAATCTCATTTCAAATGGCCCAAAATTATAGAATTGTCCTTTAGAGAAAATATAATTTAATACCTTCAAAAATGAAAAGATAAATTCAACTCCAAAACACTATAAAATACTATGGGACATGTATCTTGTAAATTCATCATGCTAATAAAAAAGATTCAGATCAAAATAATAAAAACGATAATTTATTTACCATCATAAAAACGCAATATCACTGTGTATGTGTTAAACTATCGATGTATGCATGATGATAGAAGGTGTTAGGTTGGATTGGAATATACCCTAATACAATTTTTAAATTTGATATTGCGAATTTTTGTTCGTAAACAGTGAAATCTAATGTTTAAACCCCATTAATTGTTCGTCCTTTTGCAAGTAAAAAAAGAAATAAATTATGCAAGAAATGCATAAATAGTTTTGATTAATTTTCTACTCTGTACTATATAATATTTTTTGTACCGCACCGCACACGTACAATCTGACCATTTTATCTTATCAACTACATTATTTATTTAATTATCTAAAAATCCTTTATTATAAGAAAATGAAATATAAAGTACTATAATAGTCCAAAAATGATAAGATAGAATCCAGTGTTGACATCAACAACACGTTCGTGACATGTTATTTTGGGAGACAAATGTGCAACAAATTATAGTACTACTATAGTCTACACGCATCAATTTTTATAAATGATATTATTATATCTCATTTATATTATTAATATAAATGAGAAATGGGTCTTAGATATTCGAACTGATCAGCCAGTAAATCCACCGGTCATGACAACTAAATTCATGATTCAGGAACAAAATTGATATTTGAATTGATGTCATCCCGAGCCCCACGACAAAATCTATATATAGAATGTTATTGAGATTACACAATTTATTTTTCGAGTGGAATAATTACAAAACTTCACTAAAATTTAAAATAAAATAAAATAAAAGAAGGAGGAGGAGGAGGCTGGAACATTTGGGACCTTGGCGTATCTCAATTATATAATTCACAAAATGTGCATAATTAAATGTATTTTTATTGAAGTTGAAAATTACATTATGCTAATAATTGTAAAATTTAATTCACAATAAATAAGGAGAATACAAGAAATCTAGTTAAATATGTTATCTATAAGAAATATTTTTTCTTTACTTATAATTATTTTAGGTATTATGCAATAACCCTACGAGTTGATAACTGGTATGCAGAGTTTTATATATTTAGAAAATACATACCAGATTCTTGATTTATAAAAGGTTATGTGTTTCAAAATAAGCAAAATATATAATAACTAGATATATTCTTAATTACATGCAACAGTGGAATATAAGTATATGTATTTAACATAACGAAATTTATTTCCTTATATCATCTATAAGTATAAGTATATGTATTTTTTGTTTAGTGTCTCATTATAATGTCTCAATTCAAAAAAAATAATTTACTTTGTTTTTCTTTTATTTTTAACTATTCTCTATGTCTTTCATCAACTTTATTTTTTTTACTTTATGTATATTTTTTTTTAATTTAGAGGGAGTATACTTTTTGCACAGAAATTTGTAATCTTCTCCACACGCTGGTGGCGCGTGGGTCCCACAAATTCGTTTTAGACGGCCCCAATTATTTCCAAGCTCGTGACTTGTGCTCTGGCGGGATCCACAAAATTCAGATGACGTGGTTCCGGTGCATGCACATCTTCTCTTTTTCCTCTATTTTCGTTTAATGTCGGCTGTTGAGTTAAAAGTTAAAACACAAATTAAAACTTTAAAATTACTTTATTTTATTTACCCACCTTATATTGCTATGATGTTTTTTAGTTTTTTTTTTTTAAAAAAAAACTATAAAAAATATCTATTATATAATCAAATAAACAATTCGCACGCAGGTTAAATCTCTACACCACATAAAGATAAAAAAAATAATCGCATACAAACGAAATCATTAACCACATTAAAGTGAAAAAACTACCCACATAAATATGAAAAAATTATCCGCATACAGGCGATATTGAACCCGAAACAATAAACATGAGTTAATTCAAAAAGTAACGAAAATAGCGATCAAAATTTATCATGAAAACATATGCCATAATTCAAATTTATATGCTCTAACCTTTCCAAATACACACTACCAATTACCCTAAGCATGCATACAGTATTTTTGTAAAAAAAATAAAAAAAATGAGTTAGTATAATTTATAATCATATTTGTTGTTAAATTATTATTTCCCAAGCGAAGTCCAACGATACATTTAGACACAAAATAAATTGTCTTATCGGTCAGGGACCAATCCAGGAATTTTCTCTTATAGGAGCACAAAATAATTATAAATATAAAATATGCTTAAAAAAATTACCACATAATAATTAAAATCTATTACTAAAAAAATATAATAATCAAAGTATATTGGAATTGACAGAGTTTAAAGATTTACTTATTTGTTACTCCGCCCGTCTACGAAAAATATGACACTTTTGTCATTTTGGATGTCCACCAAAAGTATGATACTTTTTTTTAAACATGGATCCACATCTTTTTTTTTATCTTCTATCCTTACAAATACACTTTATTTACAAAAAAACTACTCTTAATTCAATCTCAATCACTTATTTCAAAAAATGGTGGAACCTTTTCTCCAATACATAAAAATCACCACAAATTTTATTAAAATATATGTCCACCAAAAGTGTTATACTTTTGATGGACGGATGAAGTATATGTTTTAATTAATATTATATATAAAATATATATATATATATATATATATAATAAAAGAAATTATGGGGCATGTGCCCCCAGAGTAGGGCACGTGCATCCGTCTCTGTTATCAACATAATAAATTTATTATTCTCTCTGTTCCAATTTTTAATATTCCATCATTTTTTCTTTTTTTGTCGTCTCATATTTTGGTATTTATTTTTATTTTTAATAAAAGTAGATGAGATATTTGCTTCACTTTAATTATTTTAACACTCACATAAAAAGTATAATATCTTATTTCACTTACAACACATCATTTATTAGTTCCGGAAACTTTCCCTTCCGCTCTTCCCTACTTTCGTTTTGTGTTTAGACGAGTACTCTTTTTCCTTTTCACGGTTTTTCCCTCTGGGTTTTCAGTGAAAAGGTTTTAATGAGGTTCGGCCCTTAGTCTGCTCCTTCTGTGCTTTCAAGGGTTTTTTTTAGGTTTTTTCTTTCCTTTTTTTATATAAAATCGTCATTTAATAAAACAACACATCATTTATTAAAATGTGTGTCACCCTCAAATGGATATTGGGTACAGTGGGAATATAATATACATTCAAATAAAACTTATTCTAGTAGTAATAATTTTCAACTCAGTCCTTCCACGTGCGACATACTGACCGAAGAAGATGAAAAAGGTGATCAGGAAATAATAAGGCTGTGGTAAAAGGTGATTAATAAAATGAGTCAATTAAAATTAGGTGAATCGATTGTTTTCTAGTACTTTCTTGAAAAGATTGGGCAAAAGTCGCATCGTATAAAGTCATATATATTGGTGTATTTGAAACTGTAATTAATCACTAATAATTATGACTTTAGCTAATGTATCTCATTTAGTTGTTAATTATAATATGTAATTAAATTTTGATCTCATAATTCCGAATTCCAAATCTTCAAAGGATATTAATGTTCAAAGACAATTTCAATAACCCCTAAAAAGAAGCCAATTCCAAAGACAAATTGAATTGAATAAAACAATAACTATCAATAATGAATTTTAGATTTTTTTTTTTACTTTGGGGAAGGGAGAGCGGTGAGGTTTGAACACTGAACCTCACTGTTCGTAGATAGGAGTTTACACTGCTTTATGTCCCCTTAGGAACTGAATTTTAGAATAATACTACTAATAAATAGAAAATCGGACAATAATTTTTTTTTAATACAAAAATTGGACAGTAACTTAAAAAGGTTTAAAGTAATATAGTGAAAATTATTAATGCATGCCGTATATTATTTCGTGGATTATTGTTAACGTAATATGTATAAATTATATGGGACCTCAAAAGAAAAATGTATAACATCACTAATTATAATATTTTACTATCACTCTATGTTTTTTATATTTTTATTTTGATTCTTATTTGATAAATTATTATAACATCACTAATTGTAAAATTTAGTGAAATTCAAATTTTCAGTTATTTGATCAAGTTCAAGAAGTGAAAATTGGCTTGATATTCCAAAATCTACAGTAATAAAGTTTAAATAATAATCTGAAACAGTTTTTTGTTTCGGTAATGTTGTTTGGCCATGGCTAACCATTATAGTATGATAAAAGCTTCTAAAATTTATGTATTTTTTTATATTTAAAATAAAAATAGGATTTAGTTTTTTTTACATATTGTAGCTATTTTTATAATTTTTTTTATTTTTTTTAAATATTAAAAAAGAAAAAATTGCAATTTTTTTCAAAAATTACAATGTGTACAAAATAATAAAACTAATAATATTTTATTTTTATTTTAAATCAAATATTTAAATATATTAAATTTAAAATTATTATGACCAATCATTTTATAACCAAAATAGCATCACCCTCTTTTATGTTTTTGGTTTTTGAGACCAAATTAAAAGATTCCAGCATTCGTTTTCCTGTCTATGAAAGACAGCTTCTGTCTATTTCCTATTCGTTTTCTATTCTGTACCAAATAATTTTCAGTTTGAATGAAACAAAAGCATTAGCAAAGTAATAGATTAAATGTTAGAAGACATGATTGCCCTCCAAATATTGTCAAATATCGAACATGACATTTAACTGATTGGATTTCCATCAATTTTTTTTTTTTTTTATCAGAAAAAAAAAAATCCATAAAACATGAAGCTGGTACCAGAAGTACCTAAAAGTTAATACAAGAAGAAAGAGAAAAAACCGGAGAACACCATGTCTCGAAACTACAATCAACCACAAACAGACTGAAAGATTTAATCCAGCTCCAAAGTGTTCCTTTCGCTTCCAAAACCAGATTTTCACCTCTCAAACCTTTCCATCAAATCTACTCTCATTTCTTTTCTTTCAGGTAAGCCAAACAGTACACATCCATAAAGCCTTGAGAATTTTGTTGCTTCTCTTACCTCTTCCCAGATGGCTGAACAACAAGAAATGCTGAACTACTCCTTTTGGTCTTGCCGTGCTGATACCAATCCATCAATTTTTTATGGAAAATTTAACACCATGGTTTTATCGAATAAAGAATGGAAGATTGATTGATTTTTTTCTTTACTTGGGAGTATGAATGGAAATCGGATTAATTCACCGTGTTTTAGGTTAGTTTTATTGAGTTGTAGGATTATTTGGGTGTGAGTTGATCGGATTGAAAAAAAAATTCACTCACAATTCTAAACGTTCGAATTTTCTGCTAGTCCATCAAGCTAATCAAACTCGAAAATTAATTAAAAAATAAATAATAAATACTCATTTTGATAATATTATATTTATAACAAACAAATACATGCATAAATAAGTGACATTTAAACATCGACTTACATAATAACAACTTCATTCGTCCATAAAGAGGTGTGTTTTCGTCCGTCCACAAATAGTGTGTGTTTTTCTTTTTTAGAAACTCCTCCTTATATTTTAAACCACATTCATACGCAATAATTACAAAATATCCATCCCTTACTTTCATAATTTAGTGGGTCCAACCCCTAAATACTACCATTTGTGGGACATTTTCAATACTGAAATACCTCTTCCAATCATTTTATTAAAATTCGTGTCCTCCACTCCAGTACGCACTCTTTGTGAAAGGAGGGAGTAATATGCAACTTTTAGAGATATAAAGATACACACATTTTTGTTAAGTAATTATCATTTTTCATTTTTTACATCTAAACGTTTATGCTAAGTATTGAATTAAAAACACAATAAATGAAATGATGAATGCAACTTTTTAATATTGAACTAAAATACATTTTACAAACTTTTGGAAAAAAAAATCTTATTATAATTTTTTGAAAAAAGTAATGAAGTTAAAAATTAAGTAACAATTTTTTTTTGTTATGACGAATACGTTATTTTCGGGTTAATTCTATCTATAAAGTTCAGGCTATTTTCAAGTCAAATTTATCGGGTGTCAAGCTATTCGGTTACAAGTAATTGAGACTATAATTTTATCGAGTTATTGTATGTCTATTTAACTACCTCTTTTTGACTTTATAAAAAAAAAAGAAAAAACTACGTCTTCTGACTTGGACTTCGGTGCATTGTTAGCAAAGTAATCACCCGTAATTAAGCCTAATTAACGCAATTAATTTTCCAACCCAAGGGCATTGAAGTCAAATCACCGCAAACCCGTAATTACGCCTCATCTAGGGGTAAAAACGTCAAATGACAAATTCACGCCACCTCGTTCCTCACGATTTCTCACCTGCCTCTTTGTGCGAACCTCTTCTGCATATAAAAAAGGGTACCATCTCTTAAACCCCACTCCAATATTTTCTCTCTCATTTCCAACAAAAACGACAAAAAATTCATTCACAAACTCGAGGAATTCGCTCAACAAGTCGAAGGAAAACCCATAGTCTGCAATGTGCGGTGGAGCTATAATATCGGATATCGTGGCGCCGGCGAGCCGGTCGTCGACGCGGCTGACGGCGGATTTGCTGTGGGGGAGCGCCGTCGCCGGATTGAGTAGGAGGAAGATTCAGGGGAGCTATCGTCACTCCAAGCAGCTGAGATCTGCGCCGATCATCGATTTGGAGGATGATTTTGAGGCTGATTTTCAGGAATTCAAAGATCACTCCGATAATGAGGACGAGACTGGCGCGAAGAAGGCGTTCGCGTTCTCAGCTGCGAAGAGTTCTAGCTTAAAAGGTAACGGTGATTCTTCTTCGTGGTGATGTTTTCCGATTTTTTTTCTTAATTGGTCAGCATGCAATTTCTGGAGTGGATTGGTAGGTATTAGGTTGTGTTTTTTTAGAAATTAAGTTGGTAAATGGTCAGTAGTAGGCAGCTCAACTTCCTAGTTAGGATGTGTTTTTGGTATGAGTGTCTGGTTTCTATTCTTGTTTGTTTTAGTTTTTGATGATCCTGATTGAATTGAGTAGACGACGAAGGTATGAAGACATTCGATTGCGGGCAGAAGTTAATCTCTGTCATTTGTTCGAATCATTTAGTTTGTAATTTTTGAATTTGTAACTCATCTCTATTTTGGATGAAAATCCTTTTTGTGGAGCAGACGTTTCAAGTCATATGGTCATATGTGGTGATTAATTGTGTGGTTTGAAAATATGTTTTCTCATATTTCTTTAGGGTGAGCTATACCTGGATTCGTGAAATCTTATTGTTCAGGGCAACCATCTAGAATAATAGGTTCCAATAGTTAGAATATTCATAGAGATATCTAAAAGATATCAAGTATTTTTCTGTTATTGGACCAAGCATATGTTTATCGTTTGGTCGTCGTTGTAATCCTATGGATCTGATTTGTTCGTCCTGTAATTAAGAGGATATGATATAGAGTTAATTCCGATGAGGCTTTCTTTCAATAGCTTAAATTGATGTGTGCTCTTTTCCCTGAATCTACCGCCACGGTATCTGTTGCTGCCAATAGTATATTTTCAAAGTTGTTCTCTCCTTGATGTTTGTGGTCACTTGTTTCTTTTTATGAAGGTATGCCACCTACGGACACTGTTGAATCTGACGAGGAGGCTGAGAAGTCCTCGAAAAGAAAGAGGAAGAATCAGTATAGAGGGATCAGACAACGTCCTTGGGGAAAATGGGCTGCTGAGATCCGTGACCCGAGGAAAGGGGTTCGTGTGTGGCTTGGTACTTTTAACACAGCAGAGGAAGCTGCTAGAGCTTATGATACTGAGGCTCGGAGGATCAGGGGCAAGAAAGCTAAGGTAAATTTCCCTGAAGATGCTCCCCCTGCTGCCTCAAGATGTACTGTTAAAGCAAACTCGCATCAAGAGGTTCTTAAGGAAAGCCCGGAGGCAGCTCAGCCCTACGAGAATGAAAGCCTGAATTTCATGAGCATGCTAAATGATGACTACTATGATTCATTTGGTGTCATTGAGGAGAAACCACAAATGAAGTCGTTCGGCTATGCTGATGCCTACCCTTCAGCTGATGAAAGCAATCTAAAATCACTCCCTCCTACTGATGGATCGCATGTTTGCTTCAGCTCTGATCAGGAAAGCAATTCTCTTGATTGCTCGGGCTTTGCTTGGGGTGAGAACTGTTTAAAAACTTCAGAAATATCATCTGTGCTGTCAACGGTCCTCGAGGATGAACAAGCTCAGTTCATGGAGGATGCTGGCCCAGCGAAGAAAGCTAAGACCACTCCCGAGAATCTCGTGCCCAGTGATGAGAAGGCTGCTAACAAACTCTCCGATGATCTATCAGCTTTCGACTCCCAGATGAAGCTCTTTCAGATGCCATATCTCGAGGGCAATTGGGATGCCTCACTCGAAGCTTTCCTTAATGGAGACGGAGCTCAAGATGGTGCAAGCGCAATGGATCTCTGGTCCTTTGATGATGTCCCAGCTATGCTGGGCAGTATCTACTGAGATTGCCGAGTTTGTTAATGCCGGCTTTCTGTAAATAAGGCTACATGTTAGTGCTTTTCCCGCCTGCTTAGTTATTTGTCTCTATGCATAAATTATTTGATTAATAGTGTTTTATGGCCGAACTTTCAGTGTTTTCCATGAATTATCTTGCTATACAAAATTCGGTGATCAAAAGATGACTAATTTCGCCAGAGAACTCTTAAATTATCAACTTGGTGGTGTAGTATTAACAATTTGATTTAAAACACTTTGAGAAGAGTCATCTTTGGTCGTTACCGAATTTTGTATAGTAGGACATTTTATGGAAAATACTGAAAGTTTGAGGATTTTTAGGAGAAAATGAAAGTTTCGGATATTTTATGAAAAATTGCTAAAAGTTGGGGATATAAAACACTATTAATCCTTAATTATTCTATCATGAGATGAATCCATGATTACTGTGTTGATCTCTTTCCCTTGCCTTTTCTGCAGGTGCGTTTGTTGCTGGTGATGAAGAAACGGCAACATTCCAAAGCATGCATAAAGCCATGGATGGTGTTGTACTAGAGCCTGCTTAATGTGCATTACATAGGTAAAAACTTAGGTGAAATTCGCGTTTGAGACTTTGATAAATCGGTGATGATATATGCATGTATGGATATATTATTGATTTACTACGCGTTGAAACTTATATCATGCCCCTATCTGCCTGTTTGTTTCCAGCACCATTTGTTTGTTCATTGCATCAAATCATCTCCAGAAAGAGGTAGCAGTAATATCTGGAGCTGGGAGGCAGCATGCATCTTTCAAAACCTGCTTTCTGGCTGACAGATATATACATATATGTTATCTGGTTTTCTTGATTCATATCCGGCATTAGAAATGCTTTATGCCGGTTGTAAATTTCCTAAATTTTGATGAAAATGGCTTCCCTTATTCTCATTTTAAATCCTCTTCGGTTGGTTTATGTGGTTTAGGCTTGGCTTTCTAGTGGACATGATTCAGTTTAAAATAGGAACTACAAACTATGAAATTATGATGAACTCCAGAGTAACATGATGAATTCGCAGTGAAAAGTGATGAATTTTTTAAAAAAATGAATCTTATGAGATTTGAATTCAAGATCATGATTCATTAATCAAAGTGATGAATTCACTATAGATCTTTATGATGCAAGAGTTGAAAATAGTTTCTAATTTATATCTTAAATTGAGTTTTTATTTGGGAAAAGGTGCAGATTGACCCCCGAAATAGTAGCCCCTATAGCGTATAACCCCTCTTACTCATTGTGTGTGCAACTAAATCCCTGAACTCCGAGAAAAAGGTGCAAATTCCCCCCTCTGACCTAACGCCGTTAAGTGTCCGTTAACGTTTGGGTTTAATTGCACCTTTTACTTCAGGGGTGGATCTGCACCTTGATTTTTATTTTTATTTTTTTATAATTTCAGCAACCCACCTCCGACGTCAACTTAACCGCCCCCGTACTCATCGATTCTGACTTGCACCTTGTTTTTTTAGGCTTATCTGATGATATTAATTGTGTATATATTTTATATAATATATATTTAAATTTTATTTATTTATTTTTGAATAATTATTAAAACTCTAGATAATAATTATGATTTTATTTTTGGTTAATTTAATATTTGTAAATTTATTTTAAAAGAGAAAAAAAGAATGGATCCGGGTCAGGACTCGAGACCCTGTGAATCTAATGGATCTGGACATGAATCTTATTTTTTTGGACCTAATGGATTTGGACCGGATCCTGACCTAAGTAAAAAAAACGGATATGGATTTGGACCAAGTATGATTCGATCTAGGTCCACATCTGGAGTTGGTGATGCTGCTGTATGTCGGCGGTAAGCAGTCGACGATCAAGAGATTGAGCGCGTGCGAGCTGACAAAGTGTAAGTTGGAGCCGATGAATACGGGGGGCGGTTAAGTTGATGCCGGAGGTGGGTTGCTGAAATTATAAAAAAAAAAAATTAAGGTGCAGATCCACCCCTGAAGTAGAGGGTGCAATTAAACCCAAACGTTAACGGACACTTAACGGCGTTAGGTCAGAGGGGGGAATTTGCACCCTTTTCTCAGAGTTCAGGGATTTAGTTGCACACACAATGAGTAAGAGGGGTTATACGCTATAGTGACTACTATTTCGGGGGTCAATCTGCACCTGTTCCCTTTTTATTTTATCTAATCACAATATATATATACACACACAAATTAGGAATTAATTTTAGCACTTAGTTTATGAAGATTTATGGTGAATTCAATTTGTTGAAAGAATTCATGATATTACTCATAGAATTCAGTATAATTTCATTATTCGTGATTCCTATTTTAATCCAAGTGTGGTAACCTAACCCTATCCTCTCTCTCTCAAGTTGGGGGAGGATGGAATGGAGCTCCAATCATATTAATTTGAATTGGTTGTGAATTATGAAATTTGGCAACTTGTGAAGCAAAAGGGGTAGTGTTAGGTGAAAATTGAACGTGTGTTTGTTAAGAAAAAGGCTATTTCCTGTTGCTAGTCAAAAAAGTATTTTGGGACTCGGTTCAAATTTATGTAGTCGTGCATAAACCAGTTTAAGATTTGATTCATTTGAGATTAGGTCGTGTTTGATCGGAGTAGTGTCACGTTAACGTTAAATCGCACAAATTATGGTTCTGGACAATTTAGGCGAAATTTTCAATTGTGGTTTAAAAAAATTAAAATTGTGGAAATTTTTCAATAATTGTTAAATTGGCATATTTATTTAGAACATTCAAAGTTCGTGCATAAAATTCAAACTAGCATTTGCATTCCGTGCGAAAATATTTTTTATTTTTATATTTATATAAAATTAATACTAATTTAATTATTATACTTATAAATATAATTAAAAATTTAATTTTAATTAAATGTATTTGAATTGACTATTGCCAAAATAAAAAAGAATTCACAATTATTAAATTTGATATTGAAAAACAAAAAAAAAGTTTAAAAAAATAGAATACTAATTAAAAAAAAATTAAAAATAGATTTATTCAAAGAAGACGAGAGAGGATTGAGAAATTTATAAAATTTTAATATTTAAATAAATTTAAATTTTACGTTTTAAATCAAATATTTTTATAAAATATATCATATTAAAGCTCTTATCGTGATCTTTAATTTGATATGCATATTAAATATTTTATAATTAATCGAATTTTACAATTTTGGAAAGAAATGTAACAACAAATAAGAAGTTAAAGAAAATAAAAAGAAAAAGAAAAATATGTAGTTCAAACATAAACCTTCAATTTTATATAACTACAAAATTGTCACTCAATTTTGAAATCAATTTCAAATTGATTTCAAATTGGAAACTCCCCTTTTAATATAGTACTAGCATTTGCACTCGTGCAACGCACGAAAAATATTTTTATATTTTATTATATATAAAATTGATTATCATTTGATTATTATATAAAAATTCTAAATATAATTAAAAATATTATAATTTAAGATAAATATATTTTAGTTTAATATATAAATAATAAATAATAATTCATATTAATAAAAAATGATATTGTGAAAAAAGAAAACAATATAAGTTAAAAGATAATTGAAAAAAATAGATTTATTCAAAAAAAAAGAGGAGAGAGGAGAGAGAATTTTCTTAAGTTTTAATCTTTAAATAAATATAATTTTTATATTTTAAATTCAATATTTACATAACATATATCAAATTAAAAGCTCTTGTCATAATCTTTAATTTGATATGCATATCAAATATTTTATAATTAGTCGAATTTCATAATTGTAAAAAAGAATTAAAATAGAAAAATAAGAAGTTAAAGAAAAAGGAAAAAAAGAAGAAGAAGATGTATAACTTATAAATAAACCTTCAATTTTATTCTAACTACAAAATTGCCACTCAATTTGAAATTGATTTAAAATCAATTTAAAATTGAAAACTCCGTTTTTAATATAGTATAGATGTGCCCTTAAATTGGTGTATGTAATCATCAATAACTGAAGTTAGAGGGGATGTATGAGTGTCCCACTAGAAAAAATGTTACACTTTCAAAATATACACCACTGGCCCACAATACGAGACAGTTACTGAGAAATACTCACTGTGTATACCCTACTAGATAATGTGCCGTGACAAATAAAACATGTATCAATAATTTAACACAAATGTATAAGGATCAATTCCATCAACGTAACTAGTACTCCCTCCGTCTCACAAAAACATGAACAAAGAGAAATGCACGGGTTTTAAGAAATGTTAATTGAGAGTTAAAGTAAGTGGAAAATGGGTCCCACTTTAAAAAGTGTTGTGAGAGTAATGAATTAATTAAGGAAAAGTACTGGTGGGCCATGATGTACTAAAATGGAAAGGTTCATGTTTTTGTGAGACACCCCAAAATGGAAAAACGTTCATGTTTTTGTGAGACGGAGGGAGTATCATTTAAATTCGGCCAAAATAAAATACTAACAGATAAATACATTCAAATATGGCAGCACATCAACATAGAAAAGTCTCGTGCACGGACGTCTGCATGGTTTGGAATACCAACTGCACTAGTTTGGTTACCGACAAAAATGCTGATCCAGGTTATTACTCTATTTTCCAGAAAAAATAAAAACAAAAATCCATAGTGGATTATCTTAACATTTATGAATTATTAAATTCAAATTGAACTAACATAATTTTTTGTGATTAATGAGTTTTTTTTTTGAGAAAAAATAAAGGATATATTATTGAGCACATGAACATGGTACATGGAGATGACCCACCACAAAAGGAGGGGACTCATTCCAAACATGATGTGTACAAATATCCTTCGCGGCCTTTGCTAAATTATGAGCAATACTATTTTGTTCCCGTCTGACATGCCGTATAGTGATGTCCGGTGCAAGCAACAGTTCCTCACGGCAAAAAGAGGCAATGACGCCCAACTCCAAGATGTTCCTCTCTCCCTTTTTAATCACCTCGTACGCACGCTTGCTATCGGAGACCACCTCCCCACGCAGATACCCCAACGTTTTCAGCCAAGAGAGAGCTTCCTTGATCCCTATCAACTCCCCTTCCTCCACACTACGTAGACCAGGCAGTTTAATGGCCTTTCCCATAATAAAGTCACCCTCATGGTTTCGGATGACCATGCCAATGCCCATGTCATTTCCAAAGAACGCAGCATCGACAGCGCACTGGACTGCCCCTGTAGGGATAGGGTACGTGCCACCTTTTGCAGCAAGTCGTCGGCCTAGGAGCAGGACCCTGCCGAGAGCGTTGTGCCCAAGCGACCAGCCACTCCTGTCGCGAGTTTGCTGCCATGGAGACCGAGTGAGGAGGAGCAGGAGTTGTATTCTTCCAGACCACCGAATTACGATCCCTCCAGATTTGCCAAAGGATCATACTCACTCTAGCCTTAGACTCCTTATCTGCACCGCCAATGATGGTGAAGAAGGCTTGCTCAAAAGACTCAGAATTACCAGCAACATTCTCAATATAGCCATGTAAGCCACTGACTCTCCAACATTCCTCTGCGAAAGGGCAGTTCATGAAGATATGCCACAAGTTTTCGATCCCGTTATTGCACATAACGCATTCTCCACCAACCACCACTCCCCAGGACAACAACTTCTCTTTTGTTGGCAGATTATTGCGAGCAACGCGCCACAGGAAATTTCTGACCTTCGGAGGCACATTAATCTTCCAAAGGCTCGCCCAATTGCCTTCCGCCCTTTGAGTGACATCAAGCGTGAGAGCGCTTGCTAACTTGTAAGCAGATTTCACCGTATAACGTCCATTCTCAGAGAAGTGCCAAATGATCTGATCAGGGCGAGGATCAGGGGCGATAGGAATGCTGGTAATATGTCGAGCATCCTCCTCGTTCACAAGGAAGTGGATGAAATCCAGATCCCAGCTTCTCGTCTCTGGCAATATTAGATCACTGACTCTAACCCCCGTAAACTCAGGAGGGCAGCTGGAGGAGACCTTAAAACCTTCGTCTTTGCGGAGCCACGGATCATCGAAAACACGCACCTGTGTTCCATCCCCTATGCGCCACCTAACGCCTCGCCGCACCAGATCTTGCGCTTCGCAGATGCTCCGCCAACAGTAGCTTGGGCTATGCCCAACCTTTGCCGAGAGAAAATCCCCTCGTGGGAAATATTTCGCTTTTAGAACCTTGCAAACTAAGGCCTCTGGTTCGTCGATGAGCCTCCACCCCGTCTTCCCAAGCAACGCCATATTTAGAAGTTGCAAACTCCGAAATCCTAGCCCACCCAGCTTCTTGTCCACACAGAGCTTCTCCCATTTCATCCAACTTATTCCCTTCCCCATGCCTCCCTTATTACCCCACCAAAACGAATTCATCATACGCTCTAGCTCGTCAGTAAGCCCCGTTGGGAGGGAAAAGATTGCCATGCAAAAAGAGGGGATTGCTTGGGCAACTCCCTTTATTAAAATCTCCTTCCCTGCTTTTGACAACTTCTTCCCATTCCATCCCTGAACCCGATTCCAGAGCCTATCTCTGAGGTACTTAAAAATCTCTTTCTTTTTTCGCCCAATAAGAGAAGGAAGTCCAAGATAACGACCCGTGTTCAGCTGCGATGAGACTCCAAGGATATCCGAGATTTCCCCCTTTCGTGTTCGAGCTAAAGAAGATCCCCGATTTCTGAAGGTTTATTGCTTGTCCCGAAGCAGATTCATAAGTCCCCAGAACCTCGCACTCATCATCAGTGGCTCGGCAGAAGAACATACAGTCATCGGCGAATAAGAGATGGGAGATGGCCGGCCCTCCTCGGCCCATCTGGATGCCGTGAAGAGAGCCTCGAGCTGTCTCGTGTCGTACCATAGCTGAGAGACCTTCAGCACACAAGATGAAAAGGTAAGGTGATAGAGGGTCGCCTTGGCGAAGCCTTCTGCCTGGGAAGATAGGCCCTATAGCATTTCCATTCACCAAAACGTCATAAGAGACAGACCGGATGCAGAGCTTCATCCACGAACACCATTTGTCACAGAAACCCAACCGAGCAAGAATAGCGTTAAGATAATTCCAATCCACGCGATCATACGCTTTGCTAATATCGATCTTAAGAGCAAGAAAGCCATGCCTGCCCCGAGTCTTCTTTTTCATGGAGTGGATGGCCTCGAAAGCAATCAAAATGTTATCTTGAATCATTCTACCTTCGACGAAAGTCAACTGAGCTCTATCAATGAGATTGGGGAGCACTTTCTTGAGTCGATTGCACAGTACCTTGGAGAGGATTTTGTATATGACGTTACAAAGGGCAATCGGCCTCAAGTCCTTCATATTAGAGGGTTGCTCAACCTTCGGAATAAGCGAGATTAAAGTATGGTTGAGCCCTGGTGGGAAAGACTCTCGATCAAGCCAAGTGCAGCAGCTTTGAAAAACATCTTCCCCGATCACGTTCCAAAAATTCTGATAGAATTTTGGATTGAATCCGTCCGGGCCCGGCGCCTTATCCGGGTGCATCTGAAACACAGCAGCTTTGAACTCATCAATATGGAAAGTTCTGGTCAGCTCGTCGTTCATGGCGTCGTCAATACTGGGCTGCATTCGGTCAAGAACACGATGGAAATCCAAGGCTCCATTAGAATCATCGTAGAGACCCTCAAAATAAATGCGGGCCTCATGGTTGATGTCTTCAGCACTCTCGGTCCAGCTCCCATCATCCCTTTTTAGACGACTAATGGTATTCTTCTTTCGTCTCGCTGAAGCCATCGCATGAAAGAATCTCGTATTGCTATCCCCTTCCTGTAACCAGTGTTGCTTTGCACGTTGACGCCAATGAGCTTCCTCTCTAAGCAGTAGAGCAGCAAGATCCGAGCGGGCTCTCTTCAAATTGTTGATGGAATGTGATTAATGAGTTAATGACTATGATGCTAACTAACTTTGCAGTCGGATAAGCTCGATTATAATACAGATTTGCCGTCGAATCAAATTAATCTTGTTTGATTAATTGTAAATTTGTGATAAAAGTTGCCAATGTGATTTATTATATTCATCTTGCTTCATTTTATCAGTAACTTAGGATGCACATAAAATTCAGGTTTCTATTACAAGAATCATGACCAAACGGTAAAAGGTTAATGCCTAAGGCCAAAGGTCTTGGGTTCGAATCCCCTGTGGCGCGACCTTTTAATTTCTTTATTTAATATTGTAAATTTATCCAAAAAAAAAATCATGCTTTAGAGAGCAGTTTACTTTTCTGATCATATATTTATTTATTGCTCCCAGTTTATTACAAATATTTCGCGTTTATTTTTCTGATCATATATTTATTTATTGCTCCCAATTTATTATAAATATTTCGCGGCCAATTTCTTGGATTGCTAACTTTCGTAATTGGCTTAGAGATATTGTTAGTAGGGTTGTAAACAAATCAAGCAGCTCGCGAATTATTTGGAGTTCAGTTCGAAAAAAATCGTTCAAGTTCGTTTAGAGAAGTTTGTATATAAGCTCGATTAAGCTTGTGAGCCTCAAAGTACTCGGTAAACAAAGTTCCGGATTCGGTTTAATACTAAATAATCCAAATTTGAGCACACCACTATTTGGTTCAGCTCGATTTGATTACACCACTAATTGTTAGGGAGAATTTTGCTCCCTAATTCTCCGACTTGGCGCCACCCTCAAAAGCCATTCTTCCTCCAGTCGCCACCGCAGCAGAATCAAGCTCATATATTTCGCTGCGTCCGAACATCCCACCGCGCGTAGGTAGATTTCAACCTTTGGTCAAAATCCAACATAAAATGGTTTTTGTTCCCAACCCATACAATTTTCAATAATTACATACCCATCCCCACCGGAGGTGATTATGCGTGAACATTTTGGACCTCAATTTGCTGAATTTCTGTAGCTGAAATTGGACTCACCTTGATGAACAAATAGGAAATTTTTGGAGGGCTCAAGTTTCTTCAGCACTAATGCACTAGAAGATTAATATAACCTTTATTTTGCTGGTTCAGAGAAATCTTAGCGCCATGAATGAGTCGGCAGCTTCTGGCGACTCCTCTTCAAGTAATCAACCGGGCTGTTTCTGACGAAAAATTGGCCCAGGCGAAATGATAAAAATGGACCCTCTATTCACCATCATAAAAACACAAAAAACACTTCTTTTAAAATCATACTCGCTCTGTCCTTATAAAAAGTATCTATTTCTAAATGATACAGGTTTTAATAAAGTAGTTGAATGTGTTGTGAGTAGAGTACGGGCCCATTATATTGTGAGTGAAAAACTTACCAAAAATTGACTGAATACATTTTATGAGAACGGACGAAAATGACATATTGGATACTTTTTATGAGGACGGAGGGAGTATTATAATATTTCGGTAAAAAAAAAGTATTAATAATAGCAAAAAATGCCTTCTTCTCGCCTTTTTTTACTTACAAAGTCATCTATTAGAACATTTGTTTCAATATTTTTTAAGATATCTTTTTAAATACACAAAGTTGCTAAACTATTTAATCTTTTTTGCCATATCGACGTTTTTAAATATGTCTTCAACCATTTTAACTTCTAGAAACTCTTCTCGGGCGAAGCTACGGTTACAGACATAGTCAACAAGATCCTATAAGCTATTACAACATTTGGATAACAAATCTGTAATTTTCATGAATTCAAGAATTTCAATAACTGACGTTCTTTATTTGGCAATTTCAGTAATATTTTTAATTCAATAAATAAATCATCTAACTCATATCACGATTCATGAGTAAAAGTAGATTTCAAATTAACATAACAATGTCTTAATTTAACACAATCCAAAGATTTTATAATTTTCGAATCAAACGAAAAACCAAATATATGATCAACTGATTTCATTTCTTTAAATCTACATTTTAAAGAAGCAATCGTCATGTCCATAACAACTACAAAAGATTCAAATTCTAAATGATGTTTTATTGAAAATATTGGCTTCATATTCATATTAGATGCAAGACTCTTAGCAATAGTCAAACTTGTATTAAAACCTTCATTCCTATACTTTTTCAAAAAAAGATATTAGACCTTCTAATTGTTTCATGACAGAGTCAATGCGCATAGATACACGAAAAATGATATTAGACCTTATAATTTTTTTGGGCCCCAAAATTATTCTGAGATGTAATTTTTTGGGCCTTTTTTTTTTCAATGCTAGTAGTATACACACAAAAAAAAAAAGTTAAGCCCATAATAATAATAGTACTCCCTCCATCCCACGAATCTTGAGTCACTTTCCTTTTTCAGCCGTCCCACGAATTTTGAGTCATTTCCTTATATAGCAAAAAAAATTCCCTTTATTCACCTTTTCACTTTTTCACTTACCACACTAAATACTACTCCTTCCGTCCATGAAAGAACTTCCTAGGAGGGAGTGGCACGGGTTTTAAGAAAAAAATATTGTTGAGTGTATTGAGAGTGGATAAAAGGTAGTTGAGTGTATTGCGAGTGGTGAAAATGTGTTATAATTAATATTGAGAGTTGTGAAAAGTGAAAATTAAGAGGATTATAAGTGGTGGGGTATAGTCCAAAAATAGGTAAGAAGTTCTTTTGTAGACGTCCCAAAAAGAAAAAATAGGAAGTTCTTTCGTGGACGGAGGGAGTATTTTCTTAATTCCCGTGCTGAAAAGAATTGACTCAAGATTCGCGGGACGGAGGGAATATATACAAGAGGATATAAAAAATTTTAGGCCCCCGAAAATTCTTAAATGACTATAATAATCTTAGATGGAGCTTAACTTAAATTATTAGACCACTATATATCCCACTCCACTCTTAAATCTACTCACTTTTAGTGTAAAATGACAACCTTAAATAAATATAAAAAAGAGATATCAGTATGTAAATATACAAATTTTTAAATTTTTAAACAACAAACACACGCACACACAAATTAAAAACGGTGAGACAAAAACATAACTAATTAATATTACAAGAAGAAAGAGGTAAAAACATCACGATCTCTGTATTTTTTTATCAATCGACGGCCTTCATGTCGCCATCTCTGAGCATTCTATAACCACATAAGATGTAACAAATGAAGAAGTTGCATGATGCACACTGAAATCCTCCCCATTTATACCTATTCAAACGACAAACGTCGCAGCGGCGTTTCGTGGTGAGAAGTTGATGGGCGAGAGGGTGTGGATGAGCTGCCGCATTCACATATTCCTTCCCCAACTTGATGTTTCTATAGCCACCGGATTCGGTTATAAAGCAGTGTGGATGGAAGGATATATCGCAGTGGCGACAGTGATACATCCAGCTCTTGGGATTCATTTCTCTTTCACATTCATCACAGTAGAAATCACCAGGATGGGTGAGATTAGCATCGTATGTCAACAGCAGTGGGTGGTGCTTGTCCCATCTACGGCTTGTGATTGATGCCGGAAGCCCCACGCATGGAACATGCACAATGAAGTCACAGTTGACACACGCATAACAGTCATACATAAATAGGGGGTAATTACAATTAGCACCACAATAATCTTGGTAACGTTGTTGAGAGAGAAGGTTGAGGGGATGTTGTGGGTGAGCCGTGTGATATATGGTGCTCGGCATAGAAGCACACTTGATGTCTGCTTTGAACTCACATCCTGTACAAGCGTAGAACAGCCCATTCGAACATAAATTACACACGTAACAATCACCATATGGGAGTTTGTCACAAGATTCGAGAATTAGGTTGTGATCTTCCTCGTGGTGGAGTGGAATGGAGTGGAGGCGAGATGGCAAGTTGAAGCACGCCATGTGAAGATTGTAATTGCATCCACTGCTACAACTCATATAGAAGTAGTAATCTTTACTACTTGAAGAAAAAGATGGTCTCTGTTTGCGGCCGAATATAGGAGTAATGCACCCATCACATATTAATTCTGATTTTTGATCTTCCCCATCATCATCGCTATTTTCTTCTTCTTCTTCTTGAGATGAAGATGACGAGACTAATCTGAGTTTGTAATTGTGGAACTTATAATCAACATCATGATGAGGGATGGATATAGCTCCTCCTTGTCTCTTTACAAAACTTCCAATTAGCTCCTCACCCACATGATCACTTATTGGAAACTCCATTATCCCTTTCTTATCATCTTTCTTTTCTCTACATGCAACAAAAACACTAATTTCAATATACATAAACCAACACTTAACAAATATTTATGATGATGATTAAGTAATGACACAAGAAGTGCGGTGCCAGGAAAATTTATTCATGGGGCATGGCTAGATTTTATAATTTTTTAATTTGAGATTTCTATACGTTAGTTTTCTATTATTAAGTTTAATAGTAGGAGCTTTTGCACAATAATTAATTCACACAATATTAAAAAACTGATGATTTTATATAAGTATAAAAAAAATGATTGGTGGGGGCTTAAGCCCCCTCCCTGTCCCTTACTAGCTCTGCCTAATTATACGTACCTAGTGACGTGGGGTGGCTTGTTGAAGGCGCAGTTGAGATGGACAGCATAGCTGCAAAGCTCACAATGATATATCCAATATTTGGGCATCAAATATTTGGTGCACACATCACATTTGAAGTTATATTTGATATATAGAGATGGGACATGAAAAGAGAGAGAGAGGGAGTGATGGTGGTCTTCCCTTTTGATGGTTTGAGGCAATGATGCGCATCTCTCGTGGATCCAATATTGACAATTAGCTGCGCAGCAAATGTAGGACTTCCCCCTGCGTGTGACGCCGCAAGCATCGCACTTGAAGGGACAACTCCTCCTCACCAACTTCAATCCATGTCTGAGGTGACTCGGATGATTTATGATGCTGCCACTTTGCTCATCATCACCTGCATCCATCACGCTGCTGCCCTGCGCGCATTTCATATGCATCCACAGCTTACATTCTGTGCTCCTACATTTGTAGAAAATCCTGTCCACGACATTCAACTCGCAGATTGCACATAACTTTCTTTCGAAAAAGGCAGCGAATAATAAGTTCAAGGAGGCTATAGGGTTGAATGTTTGAGTGAGTATGTGTTGTGGGTGCATTGGGTGTCTAATCTTCCTCGGAAGTGTTGCACATTCTTCATGCAATAGTATTTCTTCCCCACATTTCTGGCTACATCCATAAGCTTTCTCTCCACTGCTAAAATACCAACCACAACCAATGCATCTATCAGATAAGCGAGTTTCCACCAAAGTAAGTGGATGCTCGTGGCTCCCATGATCAACAATCTCTCTCTCAACTACCTCATTTTCTTTCTCACTCATTATATATATGTGTGTGTGTGATTTTTTCCTTCTCAACTACAGCTCATTGTATCAATGGAGCTTTGAGTTTAACATTTAATTAGCACATAAAATGGAATCATACAAAACTTCCCATCTCACCAAATAATAATGCATCATAGCAGTATTTCACTCAAAGAATCTCCTTTTCTTTTATTTTTCTTCTCTTTTTCTCTTGTGCTTTTGCTTTTGCTTTTCTCAAATAATTGTCTCTTTATAATGTTTAGTTATAACCTTTTTTTTTCCGAAACCATGTAAACGTACATGTCTATATATAATATTTATTCTAAACAAGCAAGGTAGTTTTTTATGGTTAATTGTTTGAGTTTATATACATATTCTAAACATACAGGTCTATATATAATTGTTTGAGACGGGCGAATATGCTCTTGTAAGTACATTAATTTTTTGTGTTTAGTGGCTAACCTCAATTTTTTAAAAATCTTTTTAATAAATTTTATAACATGTAATTAAATTGAATTAAGAGAGTGGATAAACGATAATTTAGTCATGTATATTGAGAATGATATTTTTAAAAAAATTGATTACGAGAAGATGTTGTAACATTTTCAATCGATGAATAAACGTTGAAATTAATTATTATTGCTTTTTTAATTAGAAACAACTAGTTTGTCAAATATCTAAAATATTATTTATTTTTATACTATTATGCCTTTCAATAAAACAAAAACGAAAAAACTGTACGAAGAGTCATAAATTTTTTTAGCTGGAGGCTATCACCCCCAACCCTTGTACAAGAGTCGCTACCCATACTTCAACAAATCTAGCTCTGCCCGTGTGCGTGAGAGAGAGAGAGTTTGTGAAAAACTTTCATGAATGTAGACTGCATGAGTTAGAATACCAACTGCACCAGCTTGGTTACTAACAGAAATGCTAATTCGAACAAAATAAAATACTAACAAATAAATAAATACCTTCAAATACGGCAGCACATCAACACATCAAGGAGGTCTGTGAATACTTTATGCAAGACATAAACAAACACTTATCATGAAACGCTGACTTTGATCTGTTTTGGAATTTTTGATACGAAACGTTGGGCGCGCTCTTTTGCTACGTTCCGTGTGGTTGCCCTCATATGCAAATGACGACCATATGTAAGTCTGTCTCCTTTCGAAAGATCTTCAACGTAGAGTCGAGGATCATCAGAGTAATAATCACTCGCAGTATCAATGACAATCCTCTCGATTGATGGACATTTCCTCGTCAACACCAACAACAACTCTTCTGCACAACTACACCCTATGTACCCAGCCATCTCAACCACCTTAAGATTTCTATGAACTAATCTCCCGGTCTTCGATATTATTCCGGGAAATGGTGGCTTTTTATTATTCTATCATGATGAAGATGAAGAACATTGGATTACTTAACGAGTTTCAAAAAAAAATGTACATGAAGAGTTAGATTGGGGTACCTGTGGGAACACTGAGTAGCTTAGCTGTGACAAAATGAGAAAAACACAAATGGATTAGAACTTGTCTATATCAATAGTAGCACTCTCAAGATCATACATGATCATGGACTTTCAATCTATCTCATAAGAATCATTGATTCTTTAACTAGTATCAATCAACTTATGCTGGATAAAGAATATATCAACCTTACACCTTAGCAAGTTTATATATAATGTTGCTTGTAGCTTGACAAGACCACGAAACGTTTACGAGCATTTTAAATCTTGGTGCGAGAAAAGATTTACCTCAATCCTGAACTCGCGTAGATGTGGAGATCCCTTGATCAACGGTGTGAAGAGGAGCCTTCGGCCGAGCAATATGAATACCTTCACTTCGAGCCGTATGAGAGAGCAGAGTTGAGGCGAATCCGGAGGGGCAACGATTCGCCCGTACCTGCCATCCTGAGAAAAAGTCCAAGAGTCAGAAACATGTTAAAGATTTATATGATGAAGAGTATGAAGAGGCCGTGTGTTTGGCCACAGACCAGTTTTCGTATATCCAACACGAGCTTCTCCAGCTGAGGCGAATAGCTCGAGTGCTTCTCTGGTTCCCGAACAAAGTAGAGGCACGATTCATCGACAAGAGCAAGTTCACGAACATTCGGAATATTCTTCAGCAACAGCCTGCTTTTCCTCCCTCCATATGTTAACGAGACGAGTCCCACTGCAGATATCTCAAGACTCTGGATACTACAACATCTGGTTATCTCCAAAGCTCTCAAGCTCGGCGGATCAATAACACGAAGATTCTTCAGCAAGTCAGCGGACCGTATGCAGAGCTCTTCGAGACTGCGACACGACGCTAGGAGATAACAAACCAGCTCGTCCGTGACACCAACACGGCTCAATCTAAGGGCTCTCAGGCTGCTGAAAGACGAATGGGATTTCAACAACCCAACATGTGGGAAAAAATATTCGCAATAATCATAATCATATCCATTGTGTGATGAGAGCTTCACTTCAAGCGTTTGAACTTCCTTACGAGTAGCAAAATACACCAAATTATCGAGTGCACGCCTCGTCGGGTGATAAAACCCACCTCTCAGTACGCCCCTAAGGTGCACATTAAAGTGAACGACAACGCCATCAACATGCCCGCCTTCATGAACATTCAGTGTATTCACGCAAGACTCCAACTTTTTAATTGCCAATAGGTATCTGGTGGATATATCCCCATCGTCAAATCGCAGAGTCCCGTGGAAAAACTTCCACAGACGTCCCCATCGACGCGCAAGGACACTCGCCCTCACGGCTTCCTTGAAGCTCATGTGAGACACAATGTTGATTAGTACATCATCAGGTAACTTGTCAATACCACCATTATCACTCCTATGCTGTTTATTAGCACCATCTATCCCCTGCATTTCCACATATTATCACAAAACTTAAGAGGGCATAGATTCCCACCAAATACTAATGTTTAAGACTAAGCTAAATTAACTTAGCATGTTCACATTAGAATCATTAGTTAAGTTTACAATACCAAGATTACCATCTATCTATTCTTTGCATTTGGCCACATTATCAAAAAATCTAAAGTCCATGCGGTGGACTCAAATTTGAGACCTTTTGACTTCAGACATTAACCACTGCCAATTAGTAGATCATGAGTTAAGTGTTCAATACCAAGATTACCATCTATCTATTCCATGCATTTTCCCATATTATCACAAAATTTAGAGGCCATTCATACCCATAATAATATGTTAAAGAGTAAATTAACAATTTTCACAGAATCACAGCACAAATTGCAGGACAAAATGTCAAATAGCTTATCATAAATTAAGTTATCAATGCCACCATTATCTGTCCAAAATCGTTTTATTAGTAAAGAAGATTATGCATTTGAACATATTAGTAACACATTATGCAAATCACAAATTGCACAATTGAATGTCAATTAGTGCATCATCAGTTAACCTATCAATAGTTCAATACCAGCAATATTGATTCAAATTCTGCAGTTGAACTTGAATATATTATGGTCAAATTTAGAAGGCATTCAAACGAAAACTGTGAGACTAAAATAAGAAAATTTAATTAAACAAAAATATACCCACCATCTCCTCTTGCTTTCGTTTTCTAGATAGAGCCTTGTGCTCCATCAATAAAGTCTGTTCCTCTGCCTCAAAAAGAAAAAAGAAAAAAAAAGTCTGTTACTCAGTTCTGCTGATCAAATTGATAGCAGATACAGAATTTAAATTTGGAATAGATTTTAATAAGATTTGGCTGATGAATTTTTTTGAGTTTCAATTTTTGATTCAGATCGCTGGTACGGGAGGCAATGGGTTCGTTTTTCGTCTGTTTGGGTTTAAATACTTTTGGGGATACTTTTAATTGGGCCCACACGTTCGGTTTGAGCCAATTATATTGGACTGATATCATTAACTAATGTGACTTTTTATTTGTTGGGCTTAATTACTCAATCTATCTATCTTTATAAAATTTTAATTTTATACTTGACTTTTTAAAATATTTTTGAATCTATTACCACACTAGATTTTTGATGATAGATTGGTGACATGAACGGCAAAAAAAGTATTAGCAAAAACACTAAATTTACTAGAACACGCCTCACGCGCGCGTGGCGTGCACGTGTCAGTTGCGTGCGCAGAATCATATAATTTTGCCAACTCAGCGTATTGGCACTGGTAAAAAGCTTTTCATGTAGTCTTTTTGGATGGAAACAACCCACCATTGGAGTATCCTTATCCTTCCATATATTTTAACTTAAAAGCTCCCTGCTATCTGTCATGTGTGGTTCAAATTTGGATCTATATATTACTTTAAGAACAACATATATGATCTATATGATCCACTTTCTATATTTTATAGGCTCGGTGCAATTTAAGATTTACTCGTTTGCGATTAAATCTTGTTTGATTAGAGTGGTATCACGTTAACATTATACCGCACAAATTATTGTTCCAGAGTGACATGTTAGATTCACTTTAGGCGAATTTTCCAATTGTGGGCTAAAGAAATTCAAATTATGGAAAATTTGTAATAATTGTTAAATTTGTGTGTTTATTTATAATGTTCAAAATCAAAATATACTCAAAATTAGTTCGTTTAAGCATCAATAACCCAAATTAGAGTGGATGTATGAGAGTGTCTCGCTAGAAAAAAAAATGTGTACATTCAAAATATACCTCAGTAGCCTAGAATACGAGATAGTTACTAAGAAATACTCACTGTGTGAATACACTCTTACATAATGTGCCGTGAGAAATAAAACATGTATCAATAATTTAACACATATGTTTAAGGATTCACTCCATCAATGGAACTAGTGAATATAACGTTGATATCATGACTAGTAAAAAGTCCGAGTCCGCCACTACATGGAATAGATATTACATGCAGATCTCACGTTACTCAATTTATATGTATTTGTATTTTCAAAAAACAAGCTTGCATTTTATCAGAATTAACAAAACAATGTATTTTTTGTCGAATTACAAACAACAAAACCGACACAGGTAAACAAGTAGAACAAAATTAAAAGCGGTGAGACAAAAATATAAGTAATACAAGAAGAAAGTGGTCACAGGATGTTGTCATAAAGCAGCGGGAGGCTGCAGTGAAACATACTTGATGTCTACTTTGAAGGTGCATTCTATAAAAGCATAGAACAACCCATTTGAATTGAAACGACACATCTAACAATCAACATGTTGGAGTAGGTCACTACTAGAAAAAAATGCTTATAACGATTGAAATTTTTTATCGTTAAATTAGTGGTCCATATTTAACGGTCGTAACAATCGAAATTTCTATTGTTATAATTTTTTTTTGGGTTTTTCTATTATTTAATGATCGAAAATTCGATCGTTAATATATTTTTTAAAATATATATGTATAAATATATATTTTATGAATTTCGGTTGTTAATATTATATTTTATTATTTTTTTAAAGAAATTAATTATTTTTATATTTATTCTTACTTTAAAATCGTTGAGTCTTAAAATCGATCATTATTTTTTAACAATAATATTGAATTTTTAAAAAAACTTTAATGATAATATTAATTTTTTTAGTATTTTAAAATTGATCATTATTTTTGTCGTCACTCTTTCGTCAACACCACAAGTCTTAGATATCCTTCTCGACAGATTCTAAAGTTATGCATGAATGATGCTAAATATTGAAGGAGAGTTTAAATGAATTAATAAGTGATAGTTATATCAACAACAAGCATTTTCTATACAGGTGATCACTCAAAAAAACTTCAAGGTTAATTGTGTTTGACATAGAGCACTTGATTAACCGGTCGCGGTGGAATGGAAGAAGAGGAAGCGAGATGGCAAGGGGAAGCACGTTGCACGCCATGTGAAGATTGTAATTGCATCCACTGCTAAAACTCATGTAGGAGTAGTAATATAAGAGTAATGCATCCATCACATATTAATTCCGACTTTTGATGACCATAGTTTTTTTTTTATCAGAAAAAACGCAAGATTAAATAACTGAAAATGGTACAAGAAGTACCAAGAAAGATAGTACAGGCAGCAAGCAGGCCAAAAAAAGGAAAAAGAAATCACAGGGGCAGAAGCCACCAACACAACAAGTTCATCATCTCAAGATCCCTTCAAGCGAGAGCCAGTGTTTGAGATCCAAAGCAGGCGCCTCAAGATTCCGACTTTTGACGACCATAGTTGTCTTCCCCATCATCATCATCACTATTTTCGTCTTCTTTTCTGGAGATGATGAGACTAATCCATATTAGTGATTGTGGAACTCATAATTGACATCATCTTGAGGTATTGACATAGCTTCTCCTTGTCTCTTTACAAAAACTCCAATCAGCTCCTTACCCACATCACTTATTGAAAACTCCATAATCCCTTCATTTCTTCTACAAACCAACAAAAACACTAATTTCAAACCAAATATATAAAAAAAAATGATGATTCTATAAGTATATATATATAAAATGATTGGTGAGGGCTTAAGCCTAATTATACGTACCTAGTGGCGTGGGGCACTTGTTGAAGGCGCAGTTGAGCTGCACAACATAGTTGCAAAACTCGCAGTGATATATCCAATATTTGGGCAATTAATAATACAAATTATTATTCTCTAAAATAGAACTATAATGCTTTGAATTATGATCATGCTCGGGCTCTGCTCGCGTGGTGATCAGATTCGCCGAGAATGAGAATAAGGTTGCTGACACCAAGTCGGTTTATATATGTACATTTATTTATGGGTTATTATTGTAAAATAGGTTGAGATCGCTTTTCAATTGAAATTTGCAATCATTATAATTAAGGTTAATTATGTAATTTCACCAATTTTAATAAAATATGCTCAACTTTCGTTTTCTCATTCAAAAACCTCCAATTTCTTATGTTTTAAAAAAAAAATGTACCGTTATTCAAAATATGACAACGGAATGACGAATTAGTTTGCTGGATTCTTAGATGAAACTATCTCGTTTTATTGGATGGGGTGAAAAAAAATCCAACTAAGAACCAAACAATGTGGCTCATCATTTCGTCGTCCAAATTTTGTACAGCGAAATATCCTTTAGAAAATGCTAAAAGTCGAGGATTTTGAATATAAAATGTTGAGAACATTTTTTGGAATTGATGAAAATTGGAGATACAAAACATGATTGACCCTTACAAATATAGTTTGTATTTATATTCTTCGTTGTTCAGTTTATAGCCAAAGAAGAAATTCCATGTCAACTAAGGCGGATCATCCAACTGAGTTTTGTACATCCAAATTAACGTGTTTAGTTAGAAATTTTGGCTGGAGCTGCAAATTGAACAACTGAAATAAGTACAAAGTATATTTAGAAAAATTGTATTTTCGATCTAAAAATCAATCATGTGCTTGGTTATCGTTTAATCGTTGTTGTAATCCTATTGATCTAATTTATTATATAAAGAGGGACATATTAGAAAGCATTTGCATACAAATCACTTAGCAAACAAATATGGCAAATATTTATTCTTAATATCCTGTCCATGAGTATTACTATAGAAACTTGAAGTTCAATTCAAGTTTTCTGGGCCTATCTGAACGCCCTATCTCAGTAATCATCACCTTTTTGCCAATTCTTTGCTTTTTCAGATCAAAACACAAATGTATAAGGATCTACTCCATCAAACTAGTATCATTTAATTTCGACCAAAATAAAATAACAGATAAATAAATACCTTCAAATATGGCAACACATCCACACATAAAGGAGGATTCCTACTCGAACGTCTTCTGCATAGTGCGAACCACTCACATACTCTAATAATATACTTACAAGTGTCCTATTAAAATATGTGAGTTATATTTGCACCGACAAGAGAATTTGTGCAACACATAAATAAACACTTATCATGAAACGCTGACTTCGATCTGTTTCGGAATTTTTGATACGAAACGTTGGGCTCGTTCTTTTGCTACGTTCCGTGTGGTTGCCCTCATATGCAAACGGCGGCCATATGTAAGTCTGTTTCCTTTCGAAAGACCTTCAACGTAGAGTAGAGGATCATCAGAGTAATAATCACTCGCAATATTAATGCCAATCCTCTCGATTGATGGACATTTCCTCATCAACTCCAACAACAACTCTTCTGCGCAACTACACCCTATGTACCCGGCCATCTCAACCACCTTAAGATTTCTGTGAACGAATCTCCCAGCCTTCGATATTATACCGGGAAATGCTGGCCTTATAGAATTCTATCATGATGAAGATGAAGAGCATTGAATTACTTAGGAGTTTCAAGAAAAAAATGTACAAGTAGAGTTAGATTGGAGTACCTGTGGGAATACTGAGTAGCATAGCTGTGACAAAATGAGAAAAACACAAATGGATTAGAACTTATCTATATCAATAGTGGCACTCTCAAGATCTTGCAACTTTCAATCTATCTCATAAGAATCATTGATTCTTTAACAAGTATCAATCAACTTATGTTGGATAAAGAATATATCAAAGTTTACATATAATGTTGCTTGTAGCTTGACAAGACCACGAAACGTTTACGAGCATTTTAAATCTTGGTGCGAGAAAAGATTTACCTCAATCCTGAACTCGCGTAGATGTGGAGATCCCTTGATCAACGGTGTGAAGAGGAGCCTTCGGCCGAGCAATGTGAAAACCTTCACTTCGAGCCGTATGAGAGAGCAGAGTTGAGGCGAATCCGGAGGGGCAACGATTCGCCCGTACCTGCCATCCTGAGAAAAAGTCCAAGAGTCAGAAACATGTTAAAGATTTATATGAAGAAGAGTATGAAGAGGCCGTGTGTTTGGCCACAGACCAGTTTTCGTATATCCAACACGAGCTTCTCCAGCTGAGGTGAATAGCTCGAGTGCTTCTCTGGTTCCCGAACAAAGTAGAGGCACGATTCATCGACAAGAGCAAGTTCACGAACATTCGGAATATTCTTGAGCAACAGCCTGCTTTTCCTCCCTCCATATGTTAACGAGACGAGTCCCACTGCAGATATCTCAAGACTGTGGATACTACAGCATCTGGTTATCTCCAAAGCTCTCAAGCTCGGCGGATCAATAACACGGAGATTCATCAGCAAGCTCGCGGACCGTATACAGAGCTCTTCGAGACTGTGACACGACTCTAGGAGATAACAAAACACGTCGTCCGTGACACAAACATGGCTCAAACTAAGGGCTCTCAGGCTGCTGAAAGAAAAATGGGATTTCAACAACCCAACATGTGGGAAAAAATATTCGCAATAACTCGGGAATCCATAATCATAATCATAATCATGATCATTACGTGATGAGAGCTTCACTTCGAGCGTTTGAAATTCCTTACTAGTACCAAAATACACCAAATCATCGACTGCAAACATCATCTGGTCAGTGAACGTGCCTCTCACTACATCAACGTGAACGACAACGCCCTCAACATGCCGGCCTTGATGAAGATCCATCAGTGTATTCACGCAAGACTCGAACTTTTCCACTCCCATTAGGTTTCTGGTGGAGATATCCCTAACTTCAAATCGTAGAGTCCCGTGGAAAAACTTCCACATATATCTCCATCTACGCGCAAGGACACTCGCCTCACGGCTTCCTTGAAGCTCATACGAGACACAATGTTGATTAGTACATCATTAGGTAACTTGTCAATACCACCATTAATATTCCTATGCTTTTTATTAGCACCATCTATTCCCTGCATTTCCACATATCATCACTAAACTTAAGAGGGCATATATTTGCACCAAATACAAATATTTAAGACTAAGCTAAATTAACTTAGCATGTTCACATTAGGATCATTAGTTAAGTTTTCAATACCAAGATTACCATCTATCTATTCCATACATTTTCCCATATTATTACAAAATTTAGAGACCATTCATACCCATAATAGTATGTTAAAGAGTAAATTAACCATTTTCACATAATCACGGCACAAATTGCAGGACAAAATGTCAAATAGCGTATCATAAATGAAGTTATCAATGCCACCATTTTCTCTCAAATATGTTTTTATTAGTAAAGAAGATTATGCATTTGAACATATTAGTAACACATTATGCAAATCAGAAATTGCACAATAGAATGTCAATTAGTGCATCATCAGTTAACCTATCAATAGTTCAATATCAGCAATATTTACTCAAATTCTGCAGTTGACTTGAACATACATATTATGGCAAAATCTAAAGGCATTCAAACAAAATTATGTGAGACTAAAATAAGCAAATTTAATTAAACACAAATATACCCACCATCTCCTCTTGCTTTCGTTTTCTAGATATCGCCTTGTGCTCCATCAGTAAATACTGTTCCTCAATTCTGCTCATCAAATTGATGAATTTAAATTTCGAATAAATTTTAAAAAAGTTTTGCTGATGAATTTTTTTAGTTTCAATTTTTGACTCAGTTCACTTGGGCACTGGTACGAGGGTTTCATTTTTCGACTGTTTGGGTTTAAAATTTAAGGGATACTTTTAATCGGGCCCACACACTCGGTTATGCTGGACTGCTGATTCGGGTCAATCAATTGATTTCGAATTGGACTTACATCAATAAATAATTTGATTTATTTTTTTACTTTTTATTTGTTGGGGTTAGTTACTCAATCTTTACAAAATTTCAATTTCATACTTGACTTTTTTTAAATATTTTTAAATTTATCACCAAACTAAATTTTTGACGTTAGATTGGTAACATAAAATGCACGCAGGAGAAATACTAGCAAAAACACATGATTATTCATTTTCGGAAAAGAGAATTCTCACATTTAACTTCGGGCATGCCATGTCATTAATTTAACGTCGAAAAAGACATCAAGCAGTGTGAACTCCTGTTTGTGAACAGTAAAATCAAGGGATCAAACCCTACTGCTTTCCCTCTCCCAAATGTCAAAAAAAAATAAAAAGATTTGAAAATATTACTCCTTCTGTCCCATGAAGCAAGACCAAATTCTTTTCGGCACATAAATTAAGAAATTGGTATTTTGTGTGTTAAGTGTGGTAGGTGAGGTGAATAAAGAGTAAATTTTTTGCTACTTATAGAAACTGGTCTTGTTTCGTGGGACAGACCAAAAAGGAAACTTGGTCTTGCTTTATGGGACGGAGTGAGTATACAGATCTAATATAAAATTAATACTAGTATTTTATAAAAATCGTAATAGAGTTAATAAAATTGTGAAAGGTTGGGATGAAAAGTACAGTTAATCCTATTGTTTTTATAAAAATGGGAATTATGATTTAATTGGTTTTCACGTAAATGCTTTTATTTTGTTTTTTTTATCTCTTGTTTTCTGGACTTCAAGATTTATTTTCCTTTGGGCCTTTTGAGGTCGTGAATTCTGCTACTACGAGAAGCCCAAGATATATTAAATAAAAGTAAAAAACAACAACAACATAATTATTTTAAATTAACATGAATAATCCAAAAAAATCACGTACATGGATAGCAAACCTTATCATATCTTATACGACTCACCTACTCACTGAGAGAAAATATTTTGATGGCGTTGCTCTCTCACGGTTCTTTCTCAGGCACGGCCATCTTCCGCCATGCCGCCATGGCGCCGCCGCGTAGCCTGGCTCGCGTCGTGATAAGATCCGTGCAATCCGCCGAGAATGAGAAGAAGGTTGCTGACACCAAAGAAGAGCAAAAACCTCCTCCAGCTGCTGCTGCTGCTAAGCCCAAGAAACCAGTATACTCAAGTCAGTTTTTATACATTCATTTATGGGTTATTATTGAAAAATAGCTCGATATTTGATCCATTTTTAGTTCTAATTCGCAATTATCACAATTAGGATTAATCACGTCGATTTTCAGCATTTTTCAAAAAATATCCTCAACTTTCCTTGTTCTTTCAAAAACCTCCAACTTTGGTTTTTCTTTTCTTGTATTTTAATAAACGTATTTTTCATCCAAAAAAAATGTCACGTTATTCAAAATGCAACGATGGAATGACGAGTTATCATGTTGGACTCTTAGATGGAACGACGTCGTTTTATTGGATGATGTGAAAAAAAAAATTCCACCTAAGAATTTGGCGAAGTGACTTATCATTCCGTCGTCAAATTTTGCATTTTAAATAGAAAACAAAATTTTGTGGATATTTTCTAGAGGCGCTGAAAATTGGGGACACAACATGATTGACCATTACAAATATAGTCAATATTTATCTTAGTTGTTCAGTTTAATTATAGCGAGAGTGAAAATTTTAGTCAACTAAGGTAGATCATCCAACTGAGTTCTGTACATGCAGACATCTCTGGTCGAAAATTTGATGAACTAAGATTGATCATTCGACTAAATTTTGTATATCCAGACATCTCTGATTGAAAATTTTGACTCGAATTGCAAATTAAACAACTGAGATAAAAACATATTATATTTATAATAATTATATGTTGGCCTAAGAAGTCAAAACATGAATTCAAAGTTTAGACTATTTTTAAAAAATAAGCCTTCATTTATGTACTCTCATATTCACTTTCTCTATAAATGTGTTATGTATACTTTTGTTAGTGAAGAAGGGCCAGATCGTAAGAGTCGACAAGGAAAAGTATCTCAATAGTGTAAATGTGAGTGACGATATGATATCTTTTTATAGTTTTTCATTTTTTTAAAAATTATTTTAAATTATGGTTCGAATGCTGAAGTTATATACAACAGTGCTATCAATTAAATTGGCGCAAAAAAATCATGCTATTTATTAGAAATCCGAAAGAAAAAAGCAAAATCACATTAGCCTTGTGTGAAAATTCTTTCATTCAAACCTTGAAATGGTCTATTCTTCGGATACTAAATCAATAACTTTTTTTTTGAGAAAAAATAAATTTTTAGTGGTGAAATATATATTTATTTTAGACATATAACCACTTTAAGTGAATAATAATTTTTTTTTGGTCTCCAGTATTTGTCTGTGGGGCATCCGCCTTACTACAAAGGTTTGGACTACATATATGAAGACCGGGGTGAGGTAGTATTAATTATATTTTTCTCAAAATAATATATATAATTGGTAATTAGGTTTTTATGATTAATTAATATTTGATGTTGGTATTAGCTAGGTGCTGGACTTGCGCATATTTGAGACGGGCGAATATGCTCTTGTAAGTACATTAATTAATTTTGTTGTGTTTGTGGTGGCGTAGCCACATGCCGGTTCAACCTCACCCTTTATTTTTTAATTAAATTTTATAATGTATAAATTGAATTAAGAGAGTGGGTTAACACTAAATGTGTTTACTTTGATGGAAAAAGAGATAAAAAAATATATTTTCACCCATTTTCCATCATTTTTCACATGTTTACTATGATGGAAATTTTTTTCCGGGCACCCTCTTTTCACTCATTTTTTTCTCCAATGTTGGATAATATTATAGTACTAAGGTATGAGTATGAAAATATTTTTCAACATTTTCTCTTCTTTTCATCTCTAGCAAACATATGATAAAAAAAATGAGAAAAAGATAATATGTTTTCTCATCTTTTCTTATCCATTATTTTCCAATGAAAATTTTACAACCAAAGTAAACACACTTTAAGTGAATAAATGATGAGTGGATGAATGACATACCGACAGTTTAGCTGTATATGTTGATAAGGATTTTTTTAACAATTGATGATGAGAACATCTTGCAAGTTTTTCAATCGATGAGCACACATCGAAATTAACTATTATTGCTTTGTTAAACAGAAACAACTAGGTCATCAAGTATCTATATTTAAATTATTTTCAATATAATAAAACTATTTAATGTATGAAAATATTGGTCGTTTTTTATTACTAAAAGAACTATACTGACTGTCCCAAAAAGTAGAGACTGTGTAAAATTTTCACGAATTATACATTGTTTATGGAATGCAGATTGCATGGGTTGGAATACCAACTGCACCAGCTTGGTTACCAACAGAAATGCTAATCAAGGTAACCACTACTAACAGATACGACTTAATTTCTCTATTTTCAGAAAAAATAAAAATAAAAATCCATAGTGGATTTCGTAACATTTATGAATTATTAAATTCAAACTGAATTTACCTAGCTATTTTGTGATTAATGAGTTAATGACCATGATTCTAACTGACTTTGCAGTCCGACAAGCTCGATTACGAGAGAATATAATACAGATCGCCGTCGAAGATCAAATTAATCCTGTTCGATTATTATATTAATATTGCTTCATTTTATCAGTAACTTTTAGGATGTACATGAATTTCAAGTATATATTGCAATAATCTTGATTCAGAGGGAGTTTATTTTTCTCATTTGTATTTATTTCGATTATATTCATATTTTGCAGACATATCACTTTATTTCAATTTATTTTTCTCAGTGTTTAGTGCTCTGGAACTAAAATAGTTAATAATCTTAGATGGAACTTAACTTAATTTATTAGCTCACTCTAAAATCTACTCACTTTTAATTAGTGTAAAATGACAACCTAAATAAAAAATAATTATAAAAAGGAATATTATTAGCCTATAATACACAAACTATAATCCATTCATGAAGTGCCCATGAACTTCAAATTTGGTACAAAACTTTCAATTTAATTTATGACAAAACTAATTTATATAAATTTAATTTCATTTCAAAGTCAATCAACCTAAAATCCACAGCATTAACAAAGTTTGAAAAAACAACCTAAAATACTCCACAAATTCAAGTTGAAACGATGTAAAAATGAACAAAATTTTCACGCACCACTCCTCCAAAATTTACGAAAATTTGGAGATTTTAATATCTTGATAAAATCATAACAAAATGAAAATTTATGTATTGTTGTATTAAATTAAAATAAAAGTTTATGTAACGATTGTGTCGCAGATGGAATAGACAAGGACCTAGAGGCGCTTAATCTCGGAATACATGTAAATGTCATGTTATTGAAATTTCGAGTAATTGTATTTTCAAAAACAAGCTGCATTATATTAGAATTAATAAAACAATAATATATTTCTCAGTGAATTACAAACAACAAACACAGACACAAACATCATGTGATCTCTGTATTTTAGCCATCGACAACCTTCGTGTTGCCATCTTCGAGCATTTTGTTATCGCAGTCATAGTAACAAATGAAGAAGTTGCATGATGCAAAGTGAAATCCAAGGCGTTTATATTTAGCTGATGAGCGGCATTTTGTGGTGAGAAGTTGAAAGGGGAGAGAGAATGTGGTGGGTGAGCTGCGTCATTCGCGTATTCCTTTTCGAGCTTGATGTTTCTAAACACACCTGATGGATCGATGGAAGGATATATCGCAGTAGCGGCAGTGATACATCCAGCTCTTGGATCAATTATGTTTTACATTCATCGTAGTAGAATTCACCTGGATGGTTCAGACTGGCATCATATGTCAATTGTGCTTGTCCTATCAACGGCTGGTGATTGATGCCGACAGCATCGTGCATGGAACGTGCACAATGAAGTCACAGCTGCCGCATGTGTAACAATCATACCTAGTAAATGAGTTGTTTTCACCACAATAATATTGGCATTGTCTCTCAACATCATATCCAGGGTGAAAGGTCAGGGAATGTTGTGGGTGAGCCGTGTGATATATGGTGTCCGGCAGAGAAGCGCACTTGATGTTTGCTCTGAAGTCGCATTTTGTACACATGTAGAACAAACCATTTGAATGGAGATGACACATGATGTGACACTCACCAAGTTGGAGTTTGTAAGAAAATTTGAGAATTAGGTTGTGATGATCCTCGAGACGGACTGGAATGGAGGGGAGGCGAAGTGGAAAGTGGAAGCACGCCTAGTGAAGATTGTAATTGCATCCACTGCTATAACTCATATAGTAGTAGTAATCTTTACTACTTGAAGAAGATGATGAACAAGTTGGTCTCTGTTTCCGGCCGAATATAGGAGTAATGCACCCATCACATATTAATTCCGATTTTTTATCTTCTCCATCATCATCACTATTTTCTTCTTCTTGATATAAAGATGATGATGAGACTAATCTGAGTTTGTGATTGTGGAACTTATAATCGACTTCATGATGAGGGATGGGTGGTACTGATATAGCTCATCCTTGTCTCTTTATAAAACCTCCAATTAGCTCCTCACCTACGTCACTTATTGGGAATATTTCCATAATCCCTTTCTCATCATCTTTCTTTTCTCTACATGCAACAAAAACACTAATTAACAAATCTTTATAATATGATTAAGGGAGGTCTTTGGTTAAGCTCATAAACTCCTTAAAACAACTCCATTAAAAATAAGCTCTAACAACTTATAAGCTCCTATAAAAAATAAAATTTTCAACCTTAACAAATTTTTTCATAATCTTATAAGCAACAATATTTTCTCTTCAATTTTTTCACTTTACCGAGAATTTCTTATAAGCTCAATTATCAAAACTCTTTGATAATTTATAAACTCTTGAAAACATCTTACAAATTACCCTTCAAGTATTCTCACCCGAAACCAAATGGCATTTGGTTAGCCGTATAATAGGCCCGATCATACGGATCAATTACACGGGTAACCTAAATAACGCCAAAATACTAATTTGCACCCCATAACTTAGGTTCTAACTTTCAATTTTCAAAGTGCTTATCCACCAAGCCATCAGCACTTTTTGTTATAATTTGTCAACATAATAATTTCTTATAAATAAACTCATAAATTAAAAAAAAATAAAAAATTATCCCCTAATTATTTGGAATTTCTTCAGCCATGTATGTAAGTTCGTTGTAGTTTTTAATTAATAGAGTTTATTGTTCTAAATTTATAATAAAATTATAAACTTCCAATTAGTAATTAAATTAAATCTTAAATACGAAAATAAATAAATTATAGCGTACCTAGTGGCATGAGGCGACTTGTAGAAGGGCAGCTGATATGGAGAGCATAGCTGCAAAGCTCACAATGATATACCCAATATTTGGTACACACATCACATGCATTTGAAGTCATATTTGATATATAGAGGTGGGACATGAAAAGAGAGGGACAGAGGAAGTGATGGTGGTGTTCCCTTTTGATGGTTTGAGGCAATGATGCGCATCTCTCGTGGATCCAATATTGACGACAATTAGGTGTGTAGCACATGTAGGACTTACCCCCGCGTCGTGTGGTGCCGCAAGCATCAACAACTCCTCCTCACCAACTTCAATCTATGTTCGGGATGATTTATGATGGTGCCACTTTGCTCATCATCGTCTGCATCCATCACGCCGCTGCATCCACAACTTACATTTTGCGCTCCTACATTTGTAGAAAACCTCTCCCTGACAACCAATTCGCAGATTGCACACAACTTTCTTTCAGAAGAACGAAGGGTAAGGTGGAATAATTTACTTTTGAATAGAGTGAGTATGTGTTGTGGCATTCTTCATGTAATAGCATTTCATCCCCACATTTCTAGCTACATCCATAAGCTTTCTCTCCTCCACTAAAACGCCTTCCACGACCATCACAATTAGTAAACCAAGTTTCCACCAAAGTAAGTGGCTCCAATGATTAACCATCTCTCTCTCCTCTTCCTCATTCTCTACCTCCTTTTCTTTCTCACTCATTATATGTATGTGTGTGATTTTTTCCTACTCATCTCTAAGGAGGTGATTGGTATGGTGGAATGGAGGTGGGAATGGAATGGTGATTCCTACCTCCATTTCATTCCTATGCTTGGTATAGTTTTATTTTAGGAATCATCATTCTTAAGGGAATCACCATTCCTTTATATATAGGAATCATCATCGCCATATGGTATTACCCATTCCATTCCATTTCTAATTCACCTAAATTTAGGTTTTGACAAAATTACCCTTATATATTTTGCACCCCCATCCCCCACCCCACCCCACCCCATCCCTACTTACACCCCCCACCCCTCCCCCAAAAAAATATTTTTAAATTTTTCTCGCCACCCCACCCACCACCCACCACCCAAAAAAAAATTATTTATTTTTAAATTTTTCTCGTCACCCCCACACCCCACCCACCCCTCCCTCCCCCCAATTGTTTTTTGTTTTTCTCCCCACCCCACTCCCCCCCCCCCCCCCCCCCCCCCCGCCCCACACCTTCCAACATTTTATTTTATTTTATTTTTTCTTGCCATCCAACCCACCCAAAAAAATTTAATTATTTTTTGTGCTAACAAATGTATATCTTATGCTTATTAAAAGTAACAATTATTATAAATAAATGTAATAATTTGGAGCGCATGTCAAAAGGAAGCAGGTCAGAGGCCGGGTCTGGGGGCGCCGCATAGCATGCGGCCGGCCGCACCCAATTTGTGGTTTTACAGAGGATATTTAGTTGGGCCTAACTAGTGTGCTTGGGCCTTGGGAGTCTTCAGCAACTAGGTATCGTAGCCCATACTTTAAGACTTAGAAGTACATTTAATTATTCCATATTGGGCCCATGAGTTATAGAGAGAAATTTTTAGGAATATTCTATTTTCATAATGGGTAATTTTAAATGCAGCCCCCAATTTTCTCACCATAGCCCCTTATTTTTTAAAAAATAAAAACAATTATAATTATACTATTTTATCCTTGTAGCCTCTGTTTAAAATTTGTAATAAATTTATCAAAATTAATACGTATAATCTCTTAATCATATATAACCCCCATTAAAAATAATCATACATAACCCCCTAATCAGAGACTGGAAAACGTGGAGGCTACATCTTCCAAGAGACTGCCATTGTTAAGTTTTCTTTATTCAAAGTAATCTTTCCAAGGATTGTTGAGGCAGTTAACAAGCGTAAAAGTTTTGATTCAAGGAAATTCTTCGGATTGTCTCTTCCCTGATACTGCAATCATATAATTATCAGAATCTTCATGAATAAATTCTTTCGACTTTGACTGGAGAGCAGTACCCGTTTGAAGAACTTAAACAATTTCTCTAATTCTCCATATATATATATATATATATAACGAGAATGAAATTTTAATGTAAATAAAATGTCGGAGTGACATCTCTCCGAGCCCAAGATCGGATTCTGATTAGCAACATGAAAATTGTGGATTGCAATGTAAAGATGGTCAAATAACAAAAGAGTTTCTCACTACACTTGCTTTGATATAATGCACGAGAATGACTTGACATAAGAAGGAAAGGTGAAAGGAAGAAACAGAGAAATGAGTAGTCAATTAGAGTTTTAAGAATCCTGTAATCATAAATAATTGGGATTGATAACATTGGAGATTTTCAGAATTTCAAAATTAAAATTTGATCTTCACCGAATGATGAGAAAACAAGAGAATTTAGAGTTTTTCCCAGATATGCTAGTGAGAGACAAAGTTGGAAATGAGAATCTGTGGGTGTTAATGGAAGAAGGAGAAGACGTAGGTGAGAAAGTCACTTTAGATTGTAATTTAGCAATTATGTTCTTCTGATGTTCCTAGATTAATAAGTTGGGGGCTATATAAATGAGCTATTTGTCAATATTTTTAATATATTAATTTATTATAAATTTTAAATGATAATTATTAGGGTAAAATAGTACACTCATATTTTTATTTTTATTTTTTAAAATAAAAGGCTATGGTGAGAAAATTGGGGGTTATGTTTAAAATTACCCTTTCATAATTCCACTTTTATATAAGTAGAGAGTTACCATCGTCTACTTAATTATGGACATATTGCTTGCCGATGATATAACAATGTCATTTATCCTCAACAAATTAAAGAAATAAGGTCACCTAATGTTTACATTATTTATATGTAAAAATAATAATTTTTTAATGAAAAAAGGTCTAGTTATATATGTGATGATTATCATGAACATCGTTTCATCGTGAGATGGGCACACTAGCTTGCCTACCATGAGCATGTGATCATCTACATATATGTATATACATATATAAATATAATACTAGCTACCATTATAATATAATATAAAATGAAAAATAGAATTCGAATTATTTTTAGGATGTTTCTTAGTATGAAAGACATGACCAATGAGGTTATATGCTTGAGAAACTTCAGCAAGTCAACAATACAGCACACTGCCCACCGACCATTCTGCTGATGGGCCACCTTTGAATTAAAATGTAAGCTTTATTATATTTATAAAAAAGTGAAAATTATTTTAAAAAATAAAATAAAAATAAAAAGGCCCATAAATCATAATATCAAATGCATGTGAAATTTGGGATTTTCCAAGATCTACGAATGATTCATGTGGTGAACAATGAATGGAGGTGGTGTGGGGCTAAAAAAGCTTTGGAAAATATGAACAAAAAAAGAAGATCGAGGCAAAGAAATCTTGATTGTCATTTTCGATGTGTATCACAAGATTTGTTTGGCTTAGAATATGAAGGCAAAACAATTTCGATAATCCATTTTCTATTGTGAACCATCATTAGTATATGTTAGGTTTTACAACATATACATGACTAGCTTCATGTAATCCCTGAAGACATGACCAAATAATCTTTTGTATTGTATTTATGATTATAGTAAATAAAATAATCTTTGCATCATAGTAATACGTCTGAATTTGATATGTAAAAAGTAATTTTACTAATTGTTATCGTCTCAAATTAATTGTACCCGTCAATTATCAAATACTAGTGTAACTCCCGTGCAATGCGCGGTTGAATGTGAATTAAGACTCGTGTAAAATGTGCATATATAGTATTTTATACTATTAATATAAACTAATAAAATTAAAATTTAATATCAAAATTATTTTTTGCTAAGCGATATATTTTAATATAACCTGTGTAGTTTATACAAATATATAACATGTGTCTATATATAGATATTGTATCACTTATATAGGGAGTTTCTATAATTGTACAAATTAAACCAGATTTATCGTATATAATAAGTTGTGTATGAATTTGTTATGTAACATTATAATTTTGGTGTGAAAATGATGAATTAAAAAAAAAAATCAACCTATGAAATTCAAACTATGGACCAAAAATTCATCCAGCAATTGAAGTTATAATTTCACCAAAGATCTTCGTAATTTAAGGGATGAAAGTAATTGTTGTTAAGCATATTGGTCATTGACAGACTATATCTCAACACATATTTTTGAGATATTAATAAACACGTAAAGATATCTAAACTTAAGTTAATACCTAGCGAAGATAATTGTATGTATACAAAAAATATATATTACATTAATAAAAAATAAAGAAGCTGTCATACTTAGAAAGCAACACTAATTTTGAAAAAATTAATTAAAACGTGTATTTTCTTTATCTCTTATAACTTTTGATTCAGTAAAATTTGAATTATTTAATCTTGAATTTAATTTCATTTATTTGATGATGAAATAAATATTGAAAATTAAAATAAAAACTAAGAAAATTAATATCTTTTAACATATTTTTAGGTAGTAATGTTATTTGTTGATTAAAAAAAATGTTATTTGTTCTATTAAAAATTTGTATACATAAAATAGGTAGAAATGCACAATATAATAAATTAAATGTCATAAATAAAAAAGAAAAAAATAAACAAAAGTTTAAAGATATCCGATTCTTAGAAAAAATATACATAAATAAAAAATAAAAAATTAATTAATTGATTGAAATAATTATTGTTTGTTTATTCATTTCAAATTCATTATATATCAAATTAAATGGCTTTCCATGATCTTTGATTTAAGATTCATATATTATCCAAGATGAAGCCAAACAAAATAAAATTTTGTTTTGTGTCATGAATAAATAAAATAGAAATTAAAATATTACACACTCCTCGTCATTTTTATTATATTTTCCATATTTTAAGAAAAATCATTTTTCTATTTTTATATAGAATATGATTAAATAATTAATTATTTTAGATGAGTGTATTGAAAAGTTTCACGTGCATATTTTTTTTGTATACAATAAGAAATATTATATAATTAATTAATTGGATGAGAGTTTGAGAAAGTATGTGTACATTGATTGTAATTTATAATTTTAGAAATAACTTAATTTTCAATTAGCTAGATAAGACTATTGAGTTAGTACGTTTCTTAAAATAAACTGTAATATATAATATGATATTATTTTATAATAATTACATAAAATAATATTAATAATTGAAAGTGAACACCAAGAAGGCGAATAGATTCCATGCATGTAATTTTTGCGTAATACTCCCTCCGTACATGGAAAATATATTACTTGGGCGACGACATAAATTTTAAGAAATATTTAATGGATAATGTATTGAGTGGAGAAAAGAACCTATTATTTTTTAGATTAAATTTGCATGAAGTCATATTTTAGATTAAAGGTGATATATTTTTAAGGAACGAGCGAAAATGAAAAAGAAAAAGAAAAAAAAATGCACTTCTCAGAAACGACTGGAGGAGTATATATGATTTTTAAATTTTTGGTTGACTATGGCACAGAAGCTGTAGTTTATTCAATGCTGCGAAAAGGTAACAATTGCGAGTTCTTATATATATATTGTTTGAAAGAACTCGTTTAAGGTTTAGGTTTAGTTTTTTTTTCATGAGAAATAGACAAATGACAGTGATTTTTTAAGGTGGTTCTATTTTTTCAGTCGATACCCCAATTTAGGGGTCAATAAGTAAAATAAATAAATAAAGGGATGAAGAAAAATTAAATGTCTAATATGACAGCTGTATAATTGTCTAACTTCTTAATTCATATATTAATCTACTCTCATGGTCTTCTAACGATTATAATAAATAGAAATAAATAATTGAAATTAAATATTGCCAAGAGTGGAAATATCAGCCTAACGCTTATAATTATATCTAACGCATAGATTAAAAATAAAAAGGACAATTTACAACAAAAAATATTTATTGAGATTTTACCTTTTTTAAGTTAAGTGTGTATTAATTATAAATTCCATCGGAGGTTGTCATTTTACAAATAAGTCATCCAGATAGGAGAGTGATTATATAGAATTTTTAAAGGGTTCTTTTGAAATTTATAAACTTATATTCTTCAAATAAGTCAAATAGTAATTTAAATTTACCTCTATTCTTTTGTTATACTAGTTTATATTGTCAATAAAAACTTCGAAGCAATATTTTGACATGAAGGATTAGTTAGGACTTATTAGCTCCTATTTACAAATTACAGATGTATCCTTGAATGTCATGAATGATACTAATTAATTGCATACCATGTGTCTCTCTTGAATAATCCATAACCTCTAGAGTTGGTCTATTTAATAGACTTTAAAATTCATAAATTTGTTATTTAAGCAATTATTTGAAAGTTGTTGATTTAGTCCTGAGTTTGACAAGTGATTCTTTTACATAATGATCAATTGATGAATTTGTTTATATTATTTTGATTAATATAGTTTTTAAACCCAAAGATAATAACCTACTCCAATTTGTTAATTAGGACTAAATTTATCATTCATATCGCGTGGTCTATATTTATGGGTTGTATTTTTATTTATATGTTCTAGTTAATTTATACTAGCTTGATTGTTGATTTGACTATGATCTACTTTATATCAGTTTAATTAATTTATTGTAATATATATTTAAATTTATGATATAATATGTCTTGTTTATTATTGTAATATATATTTAATTTTATTATATAATATGTATTGTATCTAATATATGTATATCATATTACAAGGGAGGTTTATAGTAAATTTTTTACCTAAGATACCTATATGAAGTGGATATGATCATGCAGTCGATGGATTACTAAACTATAATTGAAACTAATTAACCATAATTATGACTATTTAATACGGAGTACTTAATATACCTCAACGGTCAAATCCGCCTCAAATGTTTTTTCTTTTTCCCATATGTATGCACACATATTTATTCCATCATATATATGAAAATAACATCATATGTTTTGACAGTTTTGTATATGAAAATAATCAAATATATACATTCTACGCATAATATGTTATATCATTAGTAATAATAAAAAAAACTGCAATACATATAATATAGCATGAGATAAGCCAAAAAAAAAAAAACTAAAATAGGTGAACTGATTGGTATTTACCAATGGAGGAAAATCAAATTCTAACACCTCAAGTTCTCAACCTTAAAACAAAATACTGAAAAATAAAGGATTAATATATTATCTGTAAATACATTAAGTATGATTAAGTTCTGATTTTTAATTAATATTAATTTTTTGATCAATTAATACATATTGAACTTTATGATATTCGATCAAATTAAAATTCCGACAACATTTAATTTTATATGAGTGTCAAAACATTTTCTCCTTACTTCTTTCTAGTAGCCTGTTCATATAAAAAATGTCACGTAAAAATAATACTCCCTCCGTCCATGAAAGAACTTCCTAGGAGGGAGTGACACGAGTTTTAAGAAAAAATATTGTTGAGTGTATTGAAAGTGAATAAAAGGCAATTTAGTGTATTGGGAGTGGTGAAAATGTGTTATAATTAATATTGAGAGTTGTGAAAAGTGAAAAGTAAGGGAATTATAAGTGATGGGGTATAGTCCAAAAATAAGTAGAAAGTTCTTTTGTGGACGTCCCAAAAAGGAAAGATAGGAAGTTCTTTCGTGGACGGAGGGAGTATTGTTTAAAAACCAAAATTTAGATATACTCTCGTGTATTTACATACAATTAACTCATAAATAAATAAATAAAGATTATGATTGATGGGCATTTTCGTAATTTCAGAGCGAGCAGTAGCAAGTAAAGAAAAAGAAATATACATACATATTTCCACCACTCGTCTTTTGTCTTTTCATCCCTTCACTTACGATTTCAAACATTACAACAGACAACAAAAGTGAAAACGAACCACACTCAAAAAGAAGAGAGAGAGAGAGAGAATTCATTATTTGTCTGAAAGCACAAACAATCACTGCATCAAGGCAGCACTACTCCATTCTCCATCTTCTCTCTCTATACCCCTACACTTTGCTGTATCTATACTTACATTATTTTTATCTTCTGAGAGAAGCTCAGGAACAACGAATTCTGTACATATACTGCATTTGTAGGGTTGTTGCTGAAAAAATACCCCTAAATTCAAGCATTTTTTGATTGGATATTGCTGGAGATTTGTTGGTGATCGAACTTGAATCAGACGATCGGATTGTAGTGTTGAAGATCTTCATCGTTGAGGTCAGTTTATGATTCCTCGATCGTTTTTGTGTTTTCCGTAGTAAGTTAATTTGGATATTTTTCTATTTGGTTGTTTTAAGTAGTTTTCTTAATGTTTCTGCATTGCTTTGGATTGAGCTGATACTGAGCTGCGATAATGGCCTAGCTGAAGTTGATGTGCGGCATTTGAATTTTGTTTGGGCATAATCAGATCTGAGGCAATATTGAATTTATGTGCATTTCCCGATTGATTTTGCGGCGTCGATGCAGCTCAATTTGAAGTGCATTTGTGGTTGCTTACAGTTTCAATTATGAAATTACTAGTTGAGATTTGATTGGCAGTTATTCTTTACCTCTATTTAATTGTAATTTAGGAATTTTGATACTATAAGTTACGTATGTGGAATGCAGGCTGTTGTAGGAGATCAATGCAGAGAGTTTTCGTGTTCTGATATTCATAGGTGTTAGGAAATGGTGGCGTACATATATGATTTAAGACAGTGAAAACAATATCATTAAAATGGAAAAGATAAAGCCGGATGCACCTCTAGATTATGCGGTGTTCCAGCTTTCGCCAAAGCACTCACGGTGAGCATTTTTTGTCTTTGTGATCGTCTTGAATCTCATCAGAGTTTGTTGGTTGTGCTAGTAGTTCGTTGACTCTTGAGCTCCTTTTCTCCAGATGTGAGTTGTTTGTTTCGAGTGGTGGGAGCACAGAGAAACTTGCTTCAGGACTTCTTAAGCCATTTGTTACACATTTGAAGGTTGCCGAGGAACAAGCTGCCTCTGCTGCACAGTCTATCAAGCTCGATCCTGGACGACATAGAAATGCTAATGCATGGTTCACCAAGGGAACTCTTGACAGGTAGCGCCACTGCTTCAACCTTATTTATCCTCTAGGACTGGTATACATCTGATGTCGATGCTTAAATATTTTGTTGTCAGGTTTGTACGATTTGTTAGCACCCCTGACGTTCTGGAACTGGTTGACACGTTTGATGCTGAGATGTCACAGTTGGAAGCAGCACGGAGAATTTATTCACAGGTATTTATTGCTTATTATATTATTTTCCTACCAGAGTGAACCAATGCTAAATTACTTCCCTTGCATATTTCAGGGAATGGGCGACCAACATTCTGGTATGATTTCCAATTACATATTCTCTGTCTACTGCCTACTTCCTTTTTTATTTTGGTTACATGAAATTCGACTATAGATAAGATTGCTTATATGCGTAATTGGGTCGAGCTCAAGGAGTGTGCTTCAGTTGCCACTATCTCTTGAGATGAACTTTATTCCAGTCATTGTCCCTTTGCTTCTGTATGAACTGTGAGGCCTCGATTGTTGTGTGTAAGATTTTCGTAATCATTATCATATTGGAGTTACAAATCTGTAGTAATGTAACTGAGTGATTGTGATATTGAACATAGTTGGATTTTCTGGATATCCAAGTATTTTTCTAGTCTGCAAGATTCTAAGTTCATTTACCACGTCTAGTGTCTGTAGTTTTGATGAGTTTTTGTTTGGAGTAGAGTGTTGAGGTGCTTAATAGCGGATGAATTTCTACTTTATCTTCCGAGGAATCACTTTTTGTATGGTTTTTACTCCAAGAAGGAACAACAATCTCATTATTTATGACTTGCTCCAGGTGGAGGTGGATTTGGATCGACTGCTGCAGATGATGCCACAAAGTATTTCCCCCCCTCAGCTTATGTATTAACTGCTATCATCTCATTCACTTTCTGTCAGAGTCGTCTCTACTAAAGAGCATCATGTAGCTTTTGTTTTCCTAACATGAAACTGAAGGCACACAATACTTAATTCTTATGGTTCTAACTAATACAGGAAGGAGCTTCTCAAAGCTATCGACTTAAGGCTTGTAGCGGCGCAGCAGGACCTAACCAATGCCTGTGCTCGTGCTGCGGCTGCTGGGTTTGATGCTGACACTGTTCCGGAACTTCAAATGTTTGCTGATAGCTTTGGTGCTCATCGCCTTAAGTAAGGATTCTCAGGCATTCTTTGATTTATTACAGCTCTATGTCACTAAATGCATCTTCTTTCCTGTCGTGTCCGAAATCTCCCTGCACTAAGCTAGCCTGCATGCTAAAACCCAGCCAGAAGAAAGCTATAAAGCAAAATAACATCTGCACAGTAACTAAAGTGAAGCCTTAGTTATTTGGATACATAAAAACGGCCACATTTTGCTTTTAATTCTTCTACTAGAGATGCACCAAACATTTTTTTTTTCCTGGAAATTTCTTCCATAATTCACATTTTTGCATTGTGAATTAGGTCACCCAAGATTCTAATGGATATTCCGCATCAAAAAAAAAAAAGATTCTAATGGATATTCCTTGCTTCTGCTTTTCCAGTGAAGCTTGTGGCAAGTACAAATCTCTATGTGAGAGGCGGCCAAACCTCATCAACCAATTGAAATCGGGGTCAGAAGACCGAGCTATTCGTTCCTCATGCACATCAGATATGTCCATAGACAATGATCCGCCCTCTCCACCATGTCCAGAACCCATCACACATCAACAGCCCAATCCCCCAACCATCACCTTCCCCTTACGTCGCACTTCCAGCAGAGAATCCAGTGTAGAGACGGACGGGGGAAATAAACCGGACAATGCCACTGGTGAAAAGGACAAGAAAGATGAGACCTCAGCTCCTGACCAAACAGGTTCTATTCAAGCCAGTCAACCTTCAAGGCGACTCAGTGTTCAGGATAGGATAAACTTGTTTGAGAACAAGCAGAAGGAGAATTCTGGGGGGAAGCCCCCTGTTGTAAAATCTGTCGAGCTGAGGAGGCTGTCATCTGATGTGTCGATGATGGGAGCAGCTGCAGAGAAGGCAGTCTTAAGGAGATGGAGTGGAGTTAATGATATGAGCATTGACTTGAGTGCTGAAAAGAAGGACTGCGATAGCCCGTTATGCACTCCTTCCACAGAATTGCCCGAGGAGCATAAGATTTTGGATTTGAACAATGATACAGTAAAGAGTTCTTCAATGGTTGAGCCTGAGTCAAATGTCATTCCTAGTGAGAGCCGGTCAGAGATTGCTGGGGTAAAGGATCGGGGTTCTTTAACGGCACAGATTAGGCCTACTGGAAGTGAAGGTGGTTGGCAGGTTCGTACTCCGAACCCAAAAGAAGGTTTTGAAACAAGGGATAAGTTTGCTGCGCAATCAAGCTTGACATCCACCTGGAAGACTATGGAAGAGTCTTGGGCTTCTGAAGGTGATTCTGGTTCAAGATTGCAAGAGGCTTTTGATGCTCACCATAAAGAGATTGAAGATGATTCTTCTTCTCCTCAGCAAGAGTTGAGGTCTACTGGGGAAACTGAAGTAGGAGAGAAAACGGAATCTGTTGAAGATTCTGGACCTCGGAGGATGAAGTTCAATCGAAAGGTGTCAGCAGCTGACCTTGCTAAGAAAACAAAAATTCTGCCTGATGGAAGTAGGAGGACACCGTTTTCTGGTAAAACTGCAACGGAGGCTCAAGAAGAGTTTGATTCTTTTGCTACACCTCCGGAGCAATTTCAGAGGGGAAGGCAGACAAAGGGTAACCAGGATCGCAATGATGAGTTAAAGATGAAAGCAAATGAGCTTGAGAAGCTCTTTGCAGAACACAAATTGCGAGTTCCTGCAGATCTGTCCAACTCTGCCCGTAAAGGTAAATTAGATGATGCACATCATTTGCCAGTGAGTAGTTTTCAGTGTTTGAAACCAATACCAGATATCTCCCCTCAATTTTCTGATAGTTATAAGTCAAATGAGCCAACTGGAAAGTTGAAGAACAAAACCAAGTTAAATGCTTCATCTTCCATGAAAATTATTGATAGTCAGAACAAAGGTGATGCTTTGAAGAAGAGTTTCTCTGAGCTTAGTGTTTCAGAGGGTTCTCGAGGGAAACTCTACCACAGGTATATTCAGAAGAGGGATGAAAAACTGAAAGAAGATTGGAGTTCCAACAGAACACAGAAAGAAGCCCGATTAAAGTCCATGCATGATAGCCTTGAGAGGAATAAATCTGAGATGAAGGCCAAATTATCTGGAAGTGCAGACAGGCAAATTTCAGTATCCAGTGCTCGGCGGCGTGCTGAGAGACTCAGATCGTATAATAGCAGGTCAACTTTAAACAGGGACCAGGTACATTATATTTATGCTCAAACATGGCACTAATGAGTGGAATCATCCTGCAAGTTGCGTGTGTATGTGTTTTCAAAGGATTTATTAGAGTTAAGTCGTTTGTGGATTCTTAACCAACCATGTAAAAGTTTCACTTTGACAGGAGCATTTAGATTTTGGAGATTGTGAGTTTGATGATGATACTTTGGATTTCCAAGAGAAGAATCTCCCTAATGAAGAAAGGGCTGTTGATGACACGTCTTTCGAGGATGGCCTGTCTATGACTGCACAGGGGAAGAAGCTCATACCTAATAACAGAAAATTTTCATCAGCTACTCCAGTTTCAAGGTCTGCTTCTAAAACTTCCACTGGTTCTGTAAAGCGAAGAACGCAACCTGAAAATCCTCTTGCCCAATCGGTTCCCAACTTTTCTGACCTGAGAAAAGAAAATACTAAACCTTCTTCTGGAGGTGGCAAAGCAACACGTTCACAGGTAAGAAACCATGCTCGTAGCAAAAGCATAACTGAAGAAATGGCTATTGTCAAGGAGGACAAATCACGCAGATTGCAGGCATTGAGGAAAAGCTCAGCGAATCCGAGCGAGTTGAAGGATGTATCTACTCTGGACTCAGATGGTGTTGTTTTGACCCAGATAAAATTTGATGAGGAAATTTCGAGAAATGTTGGTACCAAGCCTTTTCTTAGAAAAGGTAGCCGTGCTGCTCGAACAACTATTACTAGGCAGAGGGTCTCTGTGGGATCTGAACCTGTAAATAATATGGATGAAAATGGTGGCATTGCCTCTGAACCTGATGAATGCAAGAATACCATTAAAGACGAAGGAGAGGAGGAGTTCAAGAGCTTGAATGCTGAAGAGGATAACATTTTAGAAGATAGGGAACCGGAACTAGATAAATTTGCGAATTCTGAATCTGAAAATGGTGACGACCCTCTCACCTTTTCTGCAGTGGACCAGGCTTTGGGTTCAAAATATCCAAGAGAAATTTCTTCGTGTTTCCTCCCTGTCGACACTATGCAAGATTGGCATAATGGAAGTCCAATGTCATGGAATTCTCGTACTCAACATCCATTTTCGTATCCCCACGAGACATCTGATGTTGATGCTTCTGTGGATTCGCCAATTGGAAGTCCTTCATGGAATTCACATTCTTTAAATGCGATGGAGGCTGATGCTGCGAGGATGAGGAAGAAATGGGGAGCAGCCCAGAAGCCTATGGTAGCAGCCCATTCATCCAATAATTCATCTCGTAAGGATATGACTCGAGGATTCAAAAGGTTGCTGAAATTTGGAAGGAAGAATCGTGGCTCGGAGACAATGGCTGACTGGGTCTCTGCGACCACGTCAGAAGGAGATGATGACACGGAAGATGGACGAGATCCTGCCAGTCGTTCCTCAGAAGATCTCAGGAAGTCAAGAATGAGATTTTCTCAAGCTCCACCTTCTGATGATGGCTTCAGTGACAACGTGTTTTTCAACGAATCAGGTGGTTACCATGTGCAAACGTGTTATAGTATCTCATTATGTTTACTTTTTCCTTTTATTCCAAGTTCTTATGCATTATCATTCCCCTTCGAGTTATTTTCTGAAGTTACCATGTGACAACGGTTTTACGTGCTAGTTAACGACAAAAAGATTTAGCTTCGCATGTTTATAATTGAACAGCAGTCAGTTACAGTTTAGCTGAACGTCGTCATATATCATGATAAATTAATCCTTTCCATTTTGTGTTAAGAATTTCCGATGCTTCTCCTTTGATGCGTTTATTCTCTTTTTTTCTCACAGAACAATCTTCACAAAGTTCTATCCCAGCACCTCCAGCCAACTTTAAACTAAGAGAGGATCATGTTTCTGGAACCTCGATCAAAGGTGAAGTATGCAATATCGTGTTCTTCGCTCCAAATTCTTGAACTCCAAGAGATTTGCATACAATATAATCAACAGCATCTGCTTTAACCTTATTGTTTGAACGATATTTAGAAACTGCTTTTACCTATATATATTACATAGAAGCCTAAATATTTCCCTTGACCTAATAATCTACATACGCTTTGTTCGTAGTTCATATGCTTGCTAGTAAGGATATTCTTTCTCAAGCTGCTATTCACAATTTTTGTCATGTCATGCTTTTTACAGCTCCGAGATCATTTTTCTCGTTATCGACGTTTAGGAGCAAGGGAAATGAGTCCAAGCCCAGGTAACAAAAATTTTCAGTAGACTGTAAATTTACTCGGAGTGGCTTCTATGGCACTAGCATAACTAATATAAGTGGTAAATGAGTGAGAGAGATGCTTTATATGCTAATAGAATCCAATGGCATCTGTGGAGATTTAGTTGTAATGTAGTTTCAAAATATTATATTTTTTGTATATTGTAACAACTGAACAGTTCCAATTTGTGGAACATCAATGTGATTTTTGGTAGTTAAAAAGCATTCTTTCTTACAACTGGTGTTTGCACTTGACTTGGAATTCTGATGCTGTACTAGAATCGACTCTTCTAGTAATTTAGGTTAGCCAGTCTGGCAATGCAAGAACGGATGTCAAGTAGTTACTAGTATTTTAGATGACCTTTGGTGCAATAAATTTTGACAAATTAACTCATACTACTTTTTTAAGATTATTCTAAAAAAATAGTCTGGACTTTGATCCAATGACAACTTTTTACTTTGAATTTTCTATTTTATAAATATAATATACAGTTCAATTTATAGTCCGAGTCAGTTTTTTCGGTCAGATTTTGTAGCAAAAAATACAAATGTAAAAAACACAAATGGCCAGAACTAACTCAGTACGATGATCAACCTCAATCGACTGAAAATTTTAACTGTAAAATGAACAACGGAAAATAACTACATATTATATGATATTTGTGATAATTGTAAATTTAACTAAAAAGTTACCGTAGAGTCAAAGTTGGGTTATTTTTCAAGAATAATCTTACATCTAATCTTGTCTTTAAAACCTTTAGGAACAAAGAAACTGGGATTCATTATTTACATGTGTAATTTAGTTATTTCAAATTGATGTAGTAAATGCAACATACATGGCTAACAATCTCCAAGAAATTGTAAAATATTAATATTTGGCATAGGAAAAATTGGGCAATTAAAGAGACAAACTGATCTTTCATGTATACTACTTCATGAGAAGGGGTCCAAGTACAAAAAACACATATTTACAACCTCTCGAAAAAAAGAAAAAAAAAAAAACTAACAACCCTTAATGTACATGAATCAAATGCCCCCAAACAATAATAATAATAATAATAATAATAATAATAATAATAATAATAATAATAATAATAATAATAATAATAATAATAATAATAAATGTCAATTAAAAGGGAAAAAAAAGAAATCCAAAAAAGAAAATCCCCATAAAAGAGGGAAAAAATTACTTCTTCGCAAAGAATTGAAGTATTGAACTTTCCCTCTTTGTACTCTTCCCAGAAGCATTACTTAGAGATCCTAAACAGATGATTTTTTTTCTTTCTTTTCCATTTTCTCCATCATCTGGTTTAATTTTTTACATGCAAAACTAACCCCAAAAAGGTAATTTATTTACATACATACACATTTTTTTGACACAAATTCATCACTTCCTCTTCGAAATAGACTCAGCGATCCAAAGAATTTACGATGAGAATCCTGTCGACAAGATTTTAACAACACGTCTTAATATGGATGCTTTGTTGAGATCATGAACTCAATAAAACAAGATGAATAACATTTTTAAAAAATAAGGATTTAAAAAAAAAATATTGGAATCAAACATAATTATTAGCTATTAAAATGTTCATTATGATACTCTTTTTCTGAGCTAATAGCTGTTATGTTGATCATTCTGTAAACATGAAAAACTTGAAAGGACTAATGATGCAAAAAAAAAAAAAAGATAAAGGGCTTCGCGATAAACTTTCTGGGATTACAAACCAATCGTAAAAATTCTTACTCTCAGGCTCGGAGTTGTGCAACGCTCCCGTTGTCGGTTTCTTCCTCATCCATTTCTTAAAATTCCCTCCAGGAGAATTTGCTAAAAGCACCCCAAAATAAATCATTATTAGAAATCCGCCCCTCAAAGTTTTAAATTGTTTGCTTTGGCGCGAAGTGTTCGCAAAATGGAATATAATCTATAATAACAGTAATTTCGTTAATAATTGGTTTTAAGGTATTTTAGAGTTAATTTCGTGAACTTTGTAATTAGTATAGTGCTAATAAAATTAAAATTTGTTGGTCCTATCTTCTCCAACTGTTTTCCTTTAGAACATTCTTGGACAGTCGAGATTCAAACATAGTCGAGATTCAAACACAACTAAAATTAAAAGGGATGATTAGCCGAAACTTTCGCCAAATTTTATTGACATGGATTATAAATTTTATATTTAAATACACAAATTTTCAAGTATTCTGATTTTTTACATGTTTATTAATTACCTCTAAATTGATATCGAGGTAGACGCTTGAAATGTCTATATAACTTAAACTATGTAGTTAGATGATTATGTCATTTCAAGTAGTCACGATGCACTGATTTGTCACTTCAACTTGTCACAATGACATTAATTTGGCATAAATTGACAATCGTGTGAAAAATCAGTATTAGGTGTCATAATTTTTAGTTTACATGCAAAATTAGATAAAAGTTCATATATTTAGGCGTAATTATCCCATAATGAAAAGGCTCCGACTCTTACGTGAGAAGGGAGAGCTAGGGGTCGAGCTGGCGGGAGAGGAAGGCGCCGACGGTGATCCGACGGCGACATTAAGGTTGTTAAGGTTACGGTGGGTGTCGCGCCGCACGACGGTGATGCTCCGAGTGATCGGGACCTGGTGGTCGTCAAAGTTTGACGGCGCGGCGGTGGATCTTGCAGCGGAGAAAGAGTTATATTTGCGGAGCTTGCCGAGGCCGGCGTCGGGCGGAGGTCCGGCCAGCGTCTCGTCCCAAAGTTTATGGAGAAACCCCATAATTAAGAAAGAAAAAAAATAAAAAAAAATAAAAAAAATGCCGAATTAATTGTGTGTTTGTGTGTGTGAATTTTCTTTTGTAACAACCGAAAATATGTAGGTGATGAAATGAAATTATGTAATTGGGAGGGGGCACCACCAGATACACGACTGTTACAAAGAAGATAGAATAAAAAAAATTAAACGACTCTATTTATTTACGCTAGAACAAAACTAATGAAAATTGGGAATAACTAAGGTTTTTATAGAGGGGAGATTAGATTTTTTTTACTAAAAATGGATTTTGGGTAATCTGTGGCTAATAAGGAGAGTTAATGACATCCAGTGAGTGTTTATTGTGAAGAAATTTGACCACTTATATCGCATTCCCTAACTTAATTTAATTTAATTTAATTATTATTATAAAAAAAAGGCGTAACAGAGGTAAGCTTTATCTTAATGGGCTACATTTTGTATACAGAACTTTTAGTTTAATGGGCCTTTGAAATTTGGGCAGCGGTTTTCTTAACTGGGCTTAAAATCTACCACTTTCTATACCAAAGCTTTTTTAGAAATAAATCACACTTTCAATATCTAAAGAATGGGTAATTCAATTTATAACCTCTGTTTTACTAAGTATAGCTTCCATTTAAAATAATAATAACAAATAATTATGAATTTATTAATTTATCTTAAAGTTTATAGATCTCATATTAAATACTATAGCCCCAAATAATATAATTGTATGCTTTCATATGCAATCTTTTCTCCTAAGGGTGTGTTTACTTTGGTAGTAAAATTTTTATTTGAAAAGGATGGATAAGAAAAAGTGAGATAATATTATCTTTTTCTCCTTTTTTTTTTATCATGTGTTTACTTTGTTAGAAATAGATTGATAAACAAGTTGAAATGTTGGAAAATATTTTCACACCCTCCCAATAGGATAATATTATCCAACATTTGTGAGAAAATGAGTGAAAAAGGGCTGCCCGAATAAATTTTCCAGCCTCACCGGAGAAAATTATCCATCATAGGAAACATGTGAAAATTATGGAAAATATACTTTTTTCTATCAAAGTAAACACACCCTAATTGAACTGAATCCTTTGGTTAATGTCTTTTTCATTTCTTCAAGAGTTGCAAGACTTCTTTTATCCCCCTCCCTAGCATTCTTGATAATGTCTTATGTTCAGCTTCCACTTCTAAAATATCTGTTTCAATTATTTTATGAACATTTGACACATACAAAGATTGTGATAAACTTGCCGAATTGGAACACCGTTGACATTTTGCAGGTTTCCATATTTTCGTTTCCAATCAATTTGTTCTTGAGCGAAAGCAAACTCCAGTTAACAATTTGTTCAAGTCCACACATAGATGAATAGGTAAATAATAATGTCAAAGCAAATTTCTGATAATCCCCATGCCTACAACGGCTATATATTTAATGAAGGATAAAGGCGTGCGAACCTTTAGAAAACACATATCTGCCTTCATCTTCTCATTGGCTATGGCATTCTCCGCGAATTTGGGCTTCCCTCAAGTGGCAATTTTTTTGAAACAAATGAAAAACAGATTAGTCAAAGACTTGCACTAAACTAGGAGAAGAGATTATGTGATAAAATTATAAAGTTATATTGTTTGAGAGTTTTTTTTTTTTTTTTGAAACCATATTGTTTGAGGGTTACAAGTTATAGAATATTTAATTTAGGGGCTATGAGATATTTATGCTAAAATAATAAATTTATAATTATTTATTATTATTATTTTTAATAGGGGACTATAATAAGTAAAATGGGGGACTATGAATAGAATTACCTTTAAAGAATAACACCCGATTTCTTTTTCAAAGTTAGATCAGACTTATTTTTACGATACCACAATAAAAAAAATCACGTCATAATTTTTGTTCGAATACTAATTCCACCAAAATTCTTTATTTTCAACATAACTACTTCCTCAGTCTGAATAAGACAATCCATTTTTATTTGTCTGAATAAGACAACCAATTTTTATTTTTGAGTTAAATGCATATAAAAGCAACAAATTTTTAATAAATTTTTATTTTGTACATTAAAATTTATTTTTGAGTTTAAGATTGCTAGACAATTAAAAGCCTACAACTCTTTTATCATATTTTGTCCCCTTTGAATCCCTAATTATCTAATCGAAATTACAGCAACAAAAGAGTTTCCATCGGTTTCTTTGGTTCATTCTTGTCGAAATTTCCTACCATTTCTATTTGTCATGGTCGCATTCACATCAACATAATCGACCACCTACTCACTTTCTCTTGCTCTCTCTCCTCTCCATTTTCTCTCGCTTAATCTCGTCAGTTTCAAGCCTCTCACTTTCTCCCGATGTAATACAGTACTGATTCTTGATTTGTTCCTTCATTTAATTAGAATTTTTAAACGCAAATGATATTGATTTAATACGCCAAAATCGACGTTTTAGTAATCAATGGATTATGACACATAAGATTTTAACAGACAGTTTAGCATAAGGTTTGGCCAAAAGATAGGCGAGTATTTTAAAAAAAAATAATTGAATAATTTTAGTACAAATTTTAAAATAAATGTGCAAAATTAGATTTTTTTTAATTTTTCTAAAAATAAATTGCATGCAATTAACCATTTATTTTTCACGTATATTAAAAATATAATTTAATGTTCTTTAATTTATATGCAATTATTCTATTTTGCTCTTATTTATTACTTTCCATATGATATTCATAAATATCAAATAAGATTATTTTTGTAAAAAAGTTTAAATAAATTAAATTAAGAAAGTGAATTATTATATGAGATATTAAAAAAAAATCGTACGACGAAAGAGACATTATATACTCAATCTAAATTTCTGAAAAGATCAATTTACTAAATATTATTCTATCAATATAAAAAACACGACCCTTTTCCAAAAAAGGCAACAATTATCTAGAAAATGAAATTGTAGATGTTGGAATTAATAAAAATCTTGTAAAGGTACAAGCACAAGTTGCAGAAGTGGTCAAGTGGGGAAAGATGGGTTGGAGAATACAGACAAGTGGGGGTAGAAATGTCGGGAAATACTTTTTATGGACTGAATCTGGGCCACTTGCAAACTTAGAGGACCCACCAGCAATTAAACCAAAAAGAAAGAGGGCCTCAAGATAAATTAAATAAATAAATTATTGACGGCGGTGGATAGCGTAGCAGCAACAAAGCAATGAGATTTTTTTTTTTTTTTTTTTTTTTTTTTTGCAGTTAGTCTCTGTTACAGAGTACAATCCAGTTAAGCTGGGACCCTTTGTCCACGTGCTTTGAGGGCCCCATCATTTTTAATTAATTTGTTAATAGTTCTTAATTCACTACAAATTATTGAAATAATATTATTTTCAATGTATAGCGAAACCGATTAGCTCAATATTTTCCAACAATCACGTGGTATGGTTTTTTCGATGATGTCTTAATTTAACACAAATATTCTATCAGCATATCACTACTAACAAAATTTTTCACTAAGAGACTTGGTAGCTAGTGTCATAAAAATTAATAATATTTGATGATATAATATCACCGATAATTATATTTTTGAATATCATTAATTTTTATAATACGGATATTAGCTAACAAGGTTCATGTCATTAATAGATTTTTTGTTTTTTGTAGTTGATTCATCATATGCCCGTATCACCTTTGTAATTAATTTTTTAATAGGTTCGTTTTCCTTTTTTAGTAGTTCCATTAGAATAAATTTGTTTTTCATTTTGAGTAAAAAAAATATATTTAATTGGTACACATCATTTTATTTTTTTCTTAAAAAGTAAGTTTTTTATCTCCGCATTCAAAAAAAACAAGTCTATTAAAATGAGACGGAGAAAGTAGTTAAATAGGCCTTTAAAAATTGTGAATCCAACTTTTAGGCAAGTCCTAATTTTTCACAAACACATTGCTACCAGTAAAAGGGAATATTGTTGAATCGAGTCCAATTCTACGAAAAGAGTAGGCCAATAATAATAATAATAATAATAATAATATAAAAAAGGAAAATTTCATTGACGGCTGCTCTCCAACTTGGTTTTGTTCTTTTGTGATATATCAAGTGGATTATCAAGTTGATGTGCACCTTTTTGGCACACTTAAATGGACTAGAGGTTGTTGTCACAATACTATTATCATCTCATCAAATAAACAAATACATGTCATTCTTGATTGACTTGATTTAAAATGATAAACTGAATTAATATTTCACAAGATCATAATAGAATGTATGAAACAAAATTACACAACTAAGATTCAAAATTTTCAATCCAAAATAACCAGAATAAAGAAGGCAATTAACCATTTAATTGCATAGATATAATAAAAACTTACGGAAATACAAGAATACAATACCAATACAACAATGTTACAAAGGGAGATCTAACCTCACAATCTAAAGGCCATTAAAACCTAAAGATTATGATAAACCTTAATCCAATCATTATCGTTGTGAATTCGAATCTTCGTTAAATATCTAGAGATGAAAATTGGTTGGACTCTGACCTTATATAGTGATGGCATCAGATATACACGAGCTAGGTCGAGATTCCCGATCACATACTACCTTCGACCTATTCGTGCATTCTTTCTCCGGCTGCTCTCTCCGCCTGAGTGTTTTCCCGACGCTCCACCCGTGCCCAAGCAAAACCCTTCGAAATGGGAAGCCCCAGCTTCCAAATTTCCGAGCCTCGTCTCATTTGAGTTCCTCTTGTTGGAGATGCCATAGGCCTCGTTTCCTGAGGCCGAGGATGATGACGAGGTGCACGTTGTTGGGGGTGTAGCTGATCGAGACGAGCTACCGGAGGCATCAATGTCGCTCTCGAAGAGCTCATCGAATAGTTGTTGAAGTTCTTCCAAAGTCTCATTCCCGCCCTCCTATCACAACACACTACTTAGCCGCGGATCATTAGGTCATAATTCACATATCCTAATTAGTCTATTAAGCCAATGCATTAAAAGTCTTAAGTAGAAGATGGAATCTTCATTACGAAAAGATCTAATGAGAATTAACAATACATGCAAACGCAAACATGTAAAAATAATGAACAAAAAATTATCAGAATAAACGAATAAACAAATAAATGTAACACAAGTATATGATTGGCAATTACTAATGTAGTTGTGTATGTGGTGCATTTATTTATTCGATATGATCATATATTATTATAAAATTTACTCCATTCGTTTATAAAAAATTGTCACATTATGAACTGAGGGTCCCACTTTAAATGTGAGTGGAGTTGCCCTATTACTATAAATAAAAGTGACATACTTTTAGTAGACGGACAAAATAAATCGAGGCAGATTTTTTTAGACAAAATGAACATATATTTGTGCATGTATTCCTAATTTTCATTTAAAAAGGTCATTATCACATGAACCCTGTTCTAACATTATGAAACTTGATACTATTCATGTAGGGTCATCTTTCGAGAAAGAATGCAACAAGTATTAAGCTCTTGAGTCGAATTGAAGATCAAACCTAATTTTCCTGAAAGAATTGACAAATTATTGTAGAATAACCAATTGGAGAAATTAAAACTCACTTGGCATTTAGTTTGGCTCATCATTGTCGCCATCTCATTCAAGAATTCACCCATCCCCTGCATCAAATCCGAGAACAATAAAAATATTTGAAGGCCCAAATAAATTAAACAAATAATCATTTCAAGAACTTGCCACACACACAAAAAAAGGAAAAAAAAAAAGAGAGAGAGAAGCCAAAAGTATCATTTAAATAATTATATAAAACTCCTTCAACTATGAGAAATTGGGACCATAAATATATAAAACTCCTTCAACTATGAGAAATTGGGACCACATTTTCACTCAAAACTTTCTTACAAATTGTTTAGGTCTCTCATCTCCTCATTAGCTAGCCACCAAGACTAAAATAATACACTCTAGAAACATTAATTTGATTTGTGTCTATATTTAAACAACTTGCCCCCACCATTACTCATATGTGCATGAATCCCTCAATCCATAATGGAATAATGGGCCTAAAAAAAGTGTCACAAAACCATCCACAACAAGGAAAGAATCAAGGGTTTCACATAACATCAAAAAATAGTCACATGTTTATGACAACTTACATTATTGTCTTCGTCGTCGTTGCAGTCATAAACTCCTACATCGTACAGAAACCTTTTGTTGCTGTCTGAAAGCACTGTTTTGCAACAGCATGTATCAAATAACTTATAAGCCCACTTGCAAAATTTCAAGAAATTTGACAAAATTAAGTATAGTTGCAATGATGAATGCAAGTTGTGATTGTGGATAAACAAATTGAATAGAACTACTCACCAACACATTAAAACAAAAAGGGAATCCACAAAAATGACTAGTGATTTAAAAATTTGGTATATTCTCTGCAACCAGAATCAAGACCAAAGAATTCAAACAATTTGAATTAGAATTTCACAAATTCTTAATGAATTTGATCAAGCTAGCCTAGCCCTCATTTTATTGTTCTAATATAACATGAAAATAGAGTTCTTTATCATGAGCAAGAGCCCTCATTTTGAATTGACACAATCAAGAATAATGCAAGCAATTTTTTTTACCTGAATATGCTTGCTGGATAGCTTGAAATTTCTTCTTGGCCTCATCTACATACTTCAAATTCCCAGAAGCAGAGAGCCGATCCGGATGCCATTTCTATCGCAGAAACACACACACACACACACACATGAATTTCAAGAAATGCAATTAGTTCCCAGATAAAAAAAATTCCAATTTTTAAGAGAAATATCATATCAAACTAGACATATTGTCTCTCTCTCTCTGTGAGTGTGTGATTTGATCTTCATGTACAAACACTTCACTGCTACTGCAATTTCTGAGGAAAGATCACATTTTTATCACAACTTGAATTTTCACACAATTCAACTCGTTCCCAGATAAAAATTTCCAATTTTTAAGAGAAATGATTTCAAACTAGACATTATTTGTGTGTGTGTGTGTGTGATTTGATCTTCATGTACAAACACTTCAATGCTACTGCAATTCTGAGGAAAGATCACATTTTCATCTCAACATCAAGAAAACTGGAACAAAAAAAAAGAACAGTCAAACCACTCCCAAAAACCTTAATCACAACAAATTTACGACGTTTCCTCTTTGATTTCCTTAAAACACACGCACACACACAAATCGACATAGAAAATTTCAAATTCTAACCAGAGCTAGTTTCTTGTAGGCATGCCTTAGCTCTGCTGATGTGCATTCCTTTTTCAACTCCAAAACAGCATAAAAATCACTGCTTTTATCTTCTCCACCAGCCATAATTAACCTCAATCAAACTCCACAACAAAAATAAAAACTCAATCTTTTTTCTCTTTTCAGCAAATGCGTGTGTGCTTATTATGCATATATAGTAGAAAGTGAGTACACATACTAAAATATTTTTCAATACAAAAATAATACTATTATTTGTTACTACTCCATAAATGCTAAAAGATCACTACGAGACGCAACCATTTGCAAGTGTTGCAGAGAGAGAAACAAACAGCTCTCTCTCTCTCTCTCTCTCTCTCTCTCTCTCTCTCTTGAGAAGTCTCCAGAAGCAGAGGTAATCATATTAAGGAGCATGGTGTTTTTATACTGAATTAGAAGTGAATGTCATGAATAATTCCAAGAAAACAAATAAATGCTAAAAGAAAAGGAAATTTGTGGGTTTTAAGGGATTTAACGGCTGGGATTGGATGTTGAGGTAGATATTTTTTATAGTAGTCTGTCTCCAGAAACTTCTCCATTTACTGTTTTTGGTTCTCTTGCTTTTCTTTTTTTTTCAACGTTTTTGGGATTATTTGATGAAATGTATTGTGATTCTGCACTTGCGTAGACGAAAGGGAATTCTTGGCCATCAGCCGATTTCAAATTTAGGCCACATTTGTTTGTGGATGGGAAAGAAAATTCTTGCAGCCGACATATTTTGAGAGAGTTAAAATCGAAAATCTTCAATTACTTAGAGTTGTCAAAATAAAATGGTTACGTCGGAATAAAAGATTATTTTTTTTTCAAAGAATTATGTCGGGGGTGCTGAAGCCCCCAAGCACCCTTGATCAATTATTGTTGAAGCAATGAATCCATGCAATGCAAGAATAAAATTCAAATCTGTTCTTGTAGAAATATTATCTCAATTTTAGTTGGGAACTCGAGAGGAGCCAGTCCTCATCAAATAAAAGATTTTTTCAAAAATATTATTTTTTTAACTCCTCAAATTTATCACTAGTATTTTATGTAAATTATTATATAAGAGCCCTAGTCACCTAATTAAATCTTAAGAATATTGTCTTTTCGAATAAAATATAGCATATAGCTCACACAAGGAAATTTTTTCTCCATCCGCTTTCAGTGTTGTCACATTATAAGGATAATACAGAATTAGGAAAAAAAAAAAAAAGAAAGTTAAGCATGTGCAGTAGAAGTTGAGGGAAACAGGGCCTTTAAGGTTTTTTTACTTTGGGGAGTTAAAAGAGCGCCTTGAAAAACTTGATCTTCTTCTTCACGGTTTTCATTTGTTACTGTGTTATTAAAATTCAAAAATGGGGGATTTCTAGGTAGTACTAGTACTTACCCATCCTTTGTTTATGATATTTTATCGTGTTTCAGTCTCGCATGTATTTTATCGATCTAAGATTTTTTATTATGCATCGATAAAACAACATAAAATCATTATCTTTTCGTTCACGAAAGAATTTTCTAGGAAAAAGTGACACGAGTTTATAAAAAAGTTATTAAATGTATTGAAAGTGAAGAAAAGATTATTGACTGTATTGATAATAGTGAAAATATGTTTTAATTATATGAAGAGTGTGGTGAAAAGGTAAAAAATAAGGATAAATAATATATTTATAAATGGTGGGTTATAGTCCAAAAATAAGTACGAAATTCTTTTGTGGACGCGCGTCCCAAAAAGAAAATTTAGAAAGTCCTTTCGTATACGGAGGTAGTATTCTAAAAGAAGATTGAGACCCTACTACTCAAGAACCCAAGCCCCCTCCATCTTCGAATGAAAATCCCTTGCAATCAAAAATCATATACTCCCTCCGTCCCGTAAGAGAGTATCACATACGAGATGATACGGGTTTTAAAAAAATTATGATAAATAATGTGTTGAGTGAAAATGAGTGATTGTGGTTGAATAAATGTTGATAGATGTGGTTAAATTAATTGTAGAGTTACGCAAAAATAAGTGATTGTGTTAAAAAGAGAACGTAGGACCATGTTCAAAGATAGAAAACAAAAAAGTGGATAACTTTGCTATTTTTGCCTTAATTTTTGCACGAAAATAAGTTTGATTCTCAACACAACATTTGTTCGAAAACGGAAAGAGTAAAAATCTTGTGTAGGGCTGATGCAAATTGCCTCTCAACATCAACACGATGTTCAACTATAGTTACAAACCCCTCTTCAATTGGTAGCAACAAAAATCTATGATGTATGGCTTCAACTTATGTTGAATTTGGATGTCTGAAATCAGATATGGTAGAGTGGTCCAAATTCTAATTCTTGGGATCACGTGACCCTCAGGTTCAAACTGCTCCAAATCACGTGCCTCAACATACAAAAACTAGTTACTTTTTGAGTCCAGGTCCACAAAGAATAAAAACCCCATCGTCTCTATTTCTCCATAAATAAATAATTTGAAACCACTCAAATTTGACAGTGGCAAGATATTATTGAGATTTCTTCATACATAGTAAGTAGTATGTGTTTTTAGTCCAACGACGTAGACGTAAATGACATCATCATTATACACGAAAGTAGAGATCTCGAACAAAATTTGAATTTAGGTCTAACCAAACAATGCGACTAACTCAACGTTGTAAGAGCTTTAATCCAGTCTATTTCAACTCGAAAATCACCCGGTAAACATAATGACGTCATCATCACACACGTAGTTAAAGATCTCGATCAAATTTGAATTGTGACTAACTCAACGTTCTAAGAGCTTTAATCCACTCAATTTCAACTCGAAAATCACCTGGACCAGAGACGGCGCCTGGGATCCCGCCTTCTGCATTCAACGAGAGGGACATGCCAACGACACGAGCCGGGTTCATCTCGAGCTCTGCGTCTATCACGTTGCCTCGCCATGTTGGTAGATATCGAGCGAGGGGGATCTGCAGGATAGGAAACAAACATAGTTCTTGATTAAAAAGAGAGTTAGGCTTTGCTTGTGTGCGAGAATGAAAATTGTTTCTATTCCATGCTCTTCAATATTGAAAAGACATATAACACCACTTTGAAATCTCTTCTACAAAATTTTACTAAGGCTGCGTTTACTTTGATGAATAAATTTATCCATGAAAAATGAGGGATAACAAAAATTTATGCCTTTAAATGTCTCATTTCTTTTTCCACATTTAACACAAAAGAGAAGTTTACCATTTTTCCTTCCTTATTTTAACTTCAAGGATGGATAATGTTATCCCTCCATTTTTGGTGTGATAATATTATCCATCCTTAAAGTGAAAATAAGGAAGGAAAAATAGTGAACTTCTTTTTTGTGTTAAATGTGGGAAAAGAAAGTAGACATTTAAAGGCATAAATTTTTTGTATCCATCATTTTCCATGGATAAATTTATCCATCAAAGTAAACGCACCCTACATAAAAAGTTAAATTTTTCCATTTCCAAATTAGGATTAACCATGTTTTGTATCCTCAATTTTCAAAATTTTCCTAGAAAATGTACCCAACTTTCCTTTTCTATTAAAAAAACACCAACTTTCAGCATTTTTCAAAAAAAGTCCTACATACAAAATCTGGCGATGGAATGATGAGTCACCTCGCCGTATTCTTAGGTGGAAAGACGTCGTTTTACTGGGGTGGGGTGGAAAGAAAGATTGGCATTTTCTGAAAAAAATGCTGAAAGTTGAGGACACAACATGATTAACCCTTCAAATTACTAGGAAGGAAAGGACTTTATTAAGATAAAATGATCCTAGTCTTTCAGATGTGCCGTGGAATGTGGATGTGCATTTACGTCCAGTGTTAGAGTTATCTGTTTGAGAGGTGCTCGTACTGCTTTTATGGCCACACCGTGTGTGTGTGTGTTAGAGAGAGAGAGAGAGAGCTTGCCTTGGCAATGTACCAGTTGTCCTTAGGCACATAAACAAATGCCTGCCACGAGTTATCTTCTTGTTGTCCGGGAGAATTCACCCAATTCTCCGTATAAATCTGCATCGCGGTCAGATTTATCCTCGATTATCTTATTCCTAGCCATATAAGCATTCATTAAAACTGCATATGAACGAACTCAACTCACTCAAAAAAAAAAAAAAAAAATCCTCTTTGATGTTTCCAAAGTTCATAACAGGGTCAAATTACTCACAGTAGATATGTAGCATCGCCCATCCCCTTTAAGTTTCAGAGCCAATGTGTCGTACCCATCCAGATCAATGAAGCCATCAAACTGCAAAACACGTGAAAAGTGATTCAAACTTGCATGCTACAGCAATCATTGATTGAAAACAAAGATAAAGATCTGTATTTCTCTGGCGTAGTTTACCATTACCTTCTTAGATCTCATTCCGCAGAATCCACTTCTAGTTATATTCCATTTAGTACCTTCAGCGACATCCAAAGAAAGGTTTCCAGTGAATACACCTGTGACGTTTTGGTAGTATTATCAGAAATAGGAGATTTGGAAAGACAGTGCCCACCTAGTAATAACTTATAAATGCTGATGACATATAAGATTTTTTTCATTGATACATGAAACAGGAACTATCACCCGATTAAGGGAATCTGAATGTATAAAGATAATATCTCACCAATTTCTGTGAAAAACAAGTGAAAAATTCAGATGAGCCAATTCGTACGAGAAAAGGGTTCTTTTACTAACCAGTACCACTTGATCCATTGGTAGACTCTTGTATTTGCAGCGACGCTGATGACAAACCTGAAAATGTAATTTTCGCCGTTTTAATAGTTTCACTTGGACCTTATATATTAATGATCCGACAAACAGATATTTTTCTTTACGAGTATCAATACCAACAAAACTATTAGTTTTATCTGAATTTTATCGAAAGTTCCAATACTGATACCATTAAATTCAGAATCTGCATACAAATGCCATCGCTTCAGTTCCTCTTTCGTGTCAAACTTAAAAATGTATCGTTCGCTTGGAGGAAGCAAGTCTTCAGGCTTCCACAAAAGAGCTGCAAGCCAAAAGAAAACAACAAACACAACACAATCCGATTCAACTCACTTCTTCGTATACTAACATACAACACGAGCAGCATTCTACCTAAACATGCATATAATTTTGATTATACATTTTCTATCCTATCTGTCCTTAAAACCGCATCATCAGCGAGCCGTATTTCTATGTATACATGTAATTTGTCCGAATGCTTATTAATTAGTCTGTCTTAACTCTATTTGTATATTCTTGAACCAGAGTTGTTGTGCATGGTAGGACAAACAGATTGAGGTTGGTTTTCTTTTCGTTTAGTGAATATTCTTTTAGCTCAGACTTCGCTGCTAAACAAAACCTTCCCTTGAAATTGATGTTGAAATCTGTAAAATGCAATGTTTCTGTGTAATTTTGTTTCAAGTTATATATCTTGAATTTCTTGGCTGTTTGAAGATGTTTTGTTTGTCACGTTTTATTCCATATATGTTCCCTTTTTACTTTTTCTTTTTTCCTTTTTCTTTTGGAAATTCTTGACGAGCATCATACTTATCTACACCATAACTCTAAAAAATAAAAAAAATAAAAAACTAATCCAAATTTGATATTTACAACTGCAGAATTCACATGAGATTATTGTTAGATCTAAGCAAACAAATCCATACAAAGAACTCTACAGTGCGAATAATTTGGCAAAGAAAAGGAACAGAACCCCCATTATCAAACACTTCAGCTGATGAAGCAAACAAAAATAAAAACTAAAAGAAATTGAAATTTTACCTCTTTTAGTTGCATTAATCGAAGCTTGCCACAATCCACGAAACCTCGACATCTACTCAATTGTTTTACGCGAATCGCTAAAACAGAAAACAATTTATTACTTAACATGTATCGGCGTGATCTGAGCTGCGAAAACTGAGGGGAAAGGGAAATTACCTGTAATCGAATTCGAAGCCAACAAGAAATTTTGATGATTTCTTCATAGATTTCAAGTGCAGTACTAGCTGAACTGAGGAATTGAAGAGGTGGGAAGGATCGACGAAACGACGCCGCGCGCAGATGAGAGAAGCGTAGCGCCTTTGATGATAACTTAACACGATTTTCGGCCCAATAGTTGGAAAATTTTAAGTATTGAGCCTTGTTTAGAATATGAACCTAACACTATTGGGTTTGTACAATTAGATAAGATTAGTATTATCATAAAATTAGTTTTAGTAGTATAAGATTAGTGAATACGATTTAATACTTAATTTTGAGATAATGTTAATATATAATTAGTGATAATTTATGAATCTTAGTCTACTTTTATAATAAAATTAATGTCGAATTATTTAGAGTTAATTTAATCTCGACTAATCTCAATGATAAATTTTAAGCTTTGGGCATCTCATAATTAAACTAGGTTGTCTATAAATAAATTACCAAAGTTATTAACGTTAAAATATAGGAGTATCAATTTTGCTTAATTTTAATTTTGCACGTCAACTTAAAATTTGATACAAAAGAACACAAACTTAACAATTGTTGTAATTTTATCCCAATAGAAGTTTTCACAAAAATAAAAGTTGGCATTTGAAACTCAATGATATAACCTAATTGGTATTATTTCGATTGAAACAGTGTCACCTCGAAGTTAACTTAGGTGATTGGACTGTCACATTAACCTTATTTTAAAGAAAATTCCAATCGTAATAAAATTTAAATGGTTAAGCTTTTATGTATTTTTATACTATTAATTTTAAAATTTATTTGAAAAATAAAAAAATGACCAAAATTTATGCATTGAGTTTTAATGTCAATAACTGAATTACTTACTTCAAATTAGTACTATTAGATTAGATCTTCATTAATCTCTTTTTTTCAAAATAGTTTTTTATTTGAAAAAATAATAATTATACTATTTTTCCATAAAATATGTTTCTCAAACGATAATAAAGTCTAGAAAAATGATTCTATTAAGGAGTGTATAATCGAACAAGAAAAAAGGGGTTTAAATTCCAACAAGTGTCGCATTTGCTAGGCATCGCCTGTCGTTTCTAGACGTTTCTTCAACATTTCTGGAATTTTCACTCTTCAGCTTTAAATCTCACTTCATTCAGCTTCTCCAAAGCAGCAAACATCATCTCAATTCGCATTCCTGCATTTCATCCAACACCACACCTACAAATCACCAACAAATTCATCGTTGATCAATCGCGGCAAAGTAAAATGAGCTCTGTTGTCGAAGCCATGGCCGACCTGCTGAATTTCCCGGAGACACTCGAGAAGATACTGCACTCCGCCTCGCGCCACGACGGCGGCGGCCGCGCCGCCGCGTCCAATTTCCCGGCCGACATTCTCGACACCCCGAAGGAATACGTGTTCTACCTAGACGTCCCGGGGCTGTCGAAATCGGATATTCAGGTACGAAATCCACCGGAATTCAAATCGGTGCTCGATCAGGGTGAAGAATTTTTTAGGTATTTATGAAATTGCTGCGAAATTGCAGGTGATGGTGGAGGAGGATAACACGCTGGTGATAAAGAGCAATGGGAAGAGGAAGAGGGAGGAAGGGGAGGAGGAGGAAGGGTGCAAGTATGTGCGGTTGGAGAGGCGGCCGCCGCAGAAGCTCACCAGGAAATTCCGGCTGCCGGAGAACTGCAACGTGTCGGCGATCACCGCCAAGTGCGAGAACGGGGTGCTGACGGTGGTGGTGGAGAAGCTGCCGCCGTCGCCCAAGGCCAAGTCGATCGAGGTAGCCATTAACTGAAATGGCGTAGATTGGTAGCTTTTGTGTGTGTGTGTGTGTGGGGTTTTAGGGTGATGATTAATTAAGTGTTGTTTGAATGAGTTTAGGCAATCTGGACTGTGTAATTGAATGTAGAATGTAATTTAGTTTTTTGCATGTCACATCCTATCCTATCTTCTATTTCATGTTTGTTGCTTATTTCAATTTTATAATATTGGTAGTTGTGATAAAAAAAAAAAAGAATGGATTTTCATCCAATTTTAATTTTGAACATGACTTAAAAAAAATACTTAAGTTAGCTGCATATAAATTACTAATAAAATAAAAAATTTAATAAATTTTTGTTTTGTACACAGACTTTAAAATTTTTATTAAAATTATTTAATTTTTTTTTATTTTATGCACACGCATAACTTTCATCGTTGTGATATGATATAAATATATTCAATTTGTATAAATATGCTCATCGATGATATAAATATATTCAATTTGTATAAATATGCTCACGTAACAAAAATATGATTGTGTAGAAAAATAAAATCTATGTATTATATAATTGGATGAAAACGACGTTATTTTAGATTTAAAATTTGGAAGTAAAATGAATGAATATAAAAATTGAGAAAAAAAAATAAAAAATACCCCCTCTGTGGCCCCTTTTCAGGTTTAAAGTTTGGAAGCAAAATGAAGGAATATACAAATTTATCATTTTAGTTTGTCCATAAAAAGACGCTGTAATCTATTTTTAGTAATAATTCGAGGATCTCTTTTCTCCTCACTAACTTGTGGCCCCTTTTTTTCACTTACTTACTTAATTAAATTTTTTTCATTTTTTCTTAATTGATGGGTCCATTTTTCCACTCACTAAATAAATAGCACAAAGTTTTTTTAAGATCCGGGCCATTCTTTCTTAGGACATTTGGATGGAGGGCGTAGTTGAATAATTTTAATAAAGATTTTAAAATTTTTATATAACATTTATTAAAAGTTCAGTAATTTATATGTAATTAATTTTTTTAAATAAATAAATTTTTTATTATTTAAATTTTTTATGATGGTTAATTTTCAACAAATTAATAAATTTATAATGGTAAATTAAAACATCCAACTACATCAAGTAATATATCAGCCATTTACATATTTTAGGTATTTATCTCACCCTTAGATTAAAGATTATTAATAATTTTACTATTAACTTAGAGGTAGGGATGGCAACGGGCCGGATCTGGACCGGGTCTGGCCAATACCAGATCCAGATCCGTTTTCATATACCAGATCCAGATCCAGATCCGTGGATCTGAAAATTTTGGATCCAGATCCGCGGGTCCACGGGTCCAGATTCATGGATCTACTATTTTTAAATTAAATTAAAAAAAATTCACAAAATCAACATCTAATTTCCATCATGAAAAATATAACACAAAATACTTTTATCTAATTACTTTTAGTTTTTATTCTTTTGAATATAATTTATTTATTATTTTTAATTTAGTTAATATTATTATTAAACTAAATATATAATATAAAAAAATATATAAAATAAAACGGATCCAAGGGTCGGATTTGGGCCGGATCTGGATCTAAAATTTCAAGATCCAGATCCAGATCCGTTTTCAAAACTATGATCCAGATTCAGATCCGTCGAATCCAAAAAATTGAGATCCAGATCCGTAAAAACATATCTGGATCCACGGATCTGGACCGGGTCCAAGATCCACTGCCATCCCTACTTAGAGATAATAAACAATCATATACATATTCTGTGTCAAAATTAAAACAATTTCTTATAGAAATAAGAACAATTAAAAGTTTGTAGTACATACATACACAAACCAAAGTTTAGTCATTTACATATTTCAAACATCCATCTCACCATTAATTTAGAGGTGATTGACATTAGAGGTGATTAACAGTCTCACCATTGATTTTTTTTTATGTGAAAATTAAAATAATTCCGTATAAAAATTAGAATAATTAAAAAGTTTTACTACATACACAAAATTTGGTTAATAGCTTGTATAATTAAGCGCAATTACCATTTTCATGTTATATTATATTCGAACCTCTTTTCAGTAAGAGTGGATTTTGAAAATAGTCTATTTCTTTTAGTAAACTTAAAAATTACCCACTAAAATAAAAACTTAAAAAAAAATACTCACACTTACTATTTTACCCTTGCATATAAAAATTTAAATACCATCCTTTAAAAAATTCGTGCATTTCACAACCAGTCAAATTCATAACCTTTTAGTTGTGAATTCAAATAGTTGTAAATTTGAATTTTAAAATTTTGATTCACAACCAAAACAACTAGTTGTGAATTTGAGCTTTAAAACTCGAATTCACAACCAGGATTTATTTTGGTTGTGAATTCAAGTAGTCATAAATTTAAATTTTAAAGTTTGAATTCACAACCAAAATAACTAGCTGGAAATTCGAACTTTAAAACTCGAATTCACAACCAACACTAATGATTCAATCGTGAATTTATCGAGCTGATTGTGAATTCTAATTTTAGTAATGAATTCATAAATCTGATTGTGAATTTAATAACATTAAGTTTTGAATTCATAAATTTAGTTATGAATTCAAGAATATTAAGTTGTGAATTCATATATATGGTCGAAATTGAAGAAAAAGAACATTAAGTTTTCTCAATGAGCTTCACAATGGACAAGCCCTCACTAACACTAGTCAATAACTAGGTAGCCTAATCATGTGCAACATTGGCAAGTGCAAGTGAAATGGTTGTTAAAGTCAGCAGGGGCAGAGAGAGCAGCAATTGGGAGGTTCTTGAGAATGCAAGCGTGGAACTTGGCTGCTGTCAAACTGTCCCACCCCATTGAAGTTGGCAGATTTCTTCAGAAGTCTATCTGCATAAGCCTATCCACCTCGTTGCAGATGTTCTTGAGGGTTTGATCAAGAAGAAGAACATAGATGCTAAAATCCACTTCTGCTCCATCTTTTGATTCAGATTCCGCCATTGAATGTGGCCTGCAGAAACATAGGAAAATCGCTTTCCCAAATCTAGTAGAGAGGAAGAGCACAATGCATCACGAAGCAGCTTCTTCCACACACGGTTTTGAACTTGAAAAGGAAGTGATCTGCCCCTCCACTCCACCACTACTCCTCAATCTTGATCTCATCTCCGAAATCCTGAACCACCAAGCAACAAACCATCTGAATAGAGGAGCAATGCTTCCAATCACCACTCCAACAAACCTATAGTTAGAGATTTCTCGTCTAAAACCCGAGCTTGGAGCCACCACCAAAGATCGAGCACGAGCCAATGCCAAAGTTAGAGCTGCCAATAGACACAAGAGACTCGAGGTGCCAGAAATGGCCACCACAAACTGAGCGTAGCGAGCAAGGGGAGCATGATCACAGCAGATGAAACTTGTTCGCCCAAAATATATCCAAAATCACTGAAGGAATGCATCTGAACTATATGAATGAACACATTTACTGCAATAGTAATGACTAAAATGCGTAAAGCGCCTATGTTCAACACAATTTCATTATTCTCCATGGATGTCATGAAATTACTCATGCTAGCAGACATCAAAACGAGGCTGCAAATCCTCGCGAGTTTATCATCGACGTCGAGGTCGGTGCTTGTTATATCTACGGGCAATTTCATGGAGACGGCTAAGAGTGTCAAGGAGAAAGCGTTGACAGAGAAGTACTTACACGGTGGCCAGTATTTTATACAACTAAGAAAAATCCCCAAAATCTAGAGACTAGAGTCCCTAAATCCTTCTCCATCTCAAATCTGGCAAATCGCCGCCCTGAGCCGCCACTATCGCAGCCGCAGCAGCTCCGCCGTGCCCTCGCCTCTCGATTCCTCTTTCTTCTTCCCCTAGAAATTCCAACCGCCGAGGACCCCTTCGTCCCTTCTTTGCCCAGACGAGCAGCAAGCTGCAAGGACCGCCGCCCTCAGCTGCTGCGAGATCTACGTCGTCCGTCGCCCTCACCTCCTGCCATCGCCGCAGTCCGATCCTCCGCTGGAAGAGAGAAAGAAAGGGGGAGGGAGAGAAAGAGAGAGAGTGTAGACAGACAGACAGACGTTTTTGCAGAGTGAGAGAGAAAGTGATTAGGAATTAAGAGTGGGTATTTTTTAAATTTTAATCTTAAGAGCAATTTAGTTATTTAACGCAAAAAAATGGGTAATTTTTTAAATTTCTACTTAAATGAATAAATTTTAAATTTACTAAAAGAAAATAGCTACTTTCATATACTCTTTCAATAATATGATTCAAAATACACATTGAAAGTAAAAGTTTCAAATTGAAAGTGACAAACAAAATTCCCCTAAGAGCACATTTGCAAAGGACAAAAAATATCGCAAAATTTTTATGACCAACCATCGCTGAAATTGGCTGAAGAAGCTTCTGCTTCTGATGCGCCGCCGCACTGGCGTTGGAAAATCGCCGGAGTTCTGTATAACCTGCACAAGCAAAGCTACTAAGATAGTTTCCTCTTCTTTTTGTCCTTCTTCGACTTGCGTTTCTTCTTCTCTGTGGGTGCGTTCGGTTCAAGACTTTCCTCCTCCATTAAATGTTCATAATCATCAAGGCTGGCAAACGGCGAAGCTCCAGAAACTTTACTCGATTTTCGCTTCTTCGTCTTCGTCTTCATCTTCAATTTCTTCCCTTGTTCAAAGCTTTCATCGAGCTCGTCGCTTCCACCGTCGCTGTCGTCGGCAAACCCGGCTTCGACTTCATCTCCATCAAAGTCGCTTCCATCGTCTGCTTGTCCTTCCGCGATATCATCATCGCTGTCCTCGTCTAAACCTATGTCGGAGTTGGACCCTTCTTCATCTGAAGGGATGCCGATTTCTTCGTCGCTCGCCTCGGCTATCAGGTCAGCATCGTCTTCATTGTCGAGATTGTCATAATCGTGATCACTGTCTGCTTCTGAAGGGTTGGCGGAGTCCAAGACATTTTCGATCTCTTCGTTGTCGCTCTCATCCTCGTCCCCGGCAATAGCGTAGATCTCTTCAGCGGCCTCGTCCTCGGCCGTCTTCTTCTTCTTCTTCATCTTCTTGAGCTTCTTAGAGGAGTCCTTTTTGTTCATGTAGAACTTGTGGAAAACTACGTCCTCGGGTGGCACGTCAGCCTCGGCCAACGATAGGATCTCCGGTCCTATCAGCTGACGGTTCATGTCAATCTGTAGGAAAACAGATGAAGTTGTAGATCACTTGAAAACTGTTCGAGCAAAATGGGAACGTACAGCTCGTTGGTTCGAGAAATCAAGATAAGAGGATCGAACCGTTTCTTCAAACTCTTTTCAAATTTTATAAATATTGGTTGATCATATATTTATGGGAACTAACCTTCTTGGCAGGTTCAATGTCGGAGGCACCGTGCCACGTGTTCTGCTTCGGCTTCTTCTCCATGAACTTGTCGAGAAATGCACCAAGAGAGAGGTCACTGATAGGATTACCATTGTACACGATGTTCACTCCGGAGAGAAGGGTTTTGGCCATTGCAGCGACGGAAGGGTGAACGTGTGAAGCAAATACCGTCAGCTCTCGCCAGGCGGCCCGATCTGCATTGCTGTTGAATTTGCCCATGAGTCTGTGTTCTCATTCGCACACAATTATAAGTTCGAATGTGCTGAAAAAACATACAAGAACTAAAATTACCAGTAAGCAGGTTCTCTGTGGCGTGGATTGTAACCTCCAGGTGGCAGCGTCGGGCCTTGATGACTGCACACTTCGAGGTCACCAGTCGAATTTGACTTCGACTTCGACTTCACAGCTTTTTTGAAACCACCTTTCCCAAATAAATCGTCTGCTTCGTTATCCTCCTCGGAATCTGAGGTCACAGAACCACCTTCGAGAAGTGATTCCTCACTATCATCGTCAGATGCATGACTGGATTCAGCTACTCCGCCCTTCTTGTCACTGTTATCCAATGCAGGAATTGCCTGATCGCCGTCATTTTCAGTAATATCTTCGAAATGCTCAAGATCATCATCAGCATCAACGACCTCGTTTTGAAGCACCATATTCCTAAGATAAAAGAAAAGGTTCCATTTTCAACCTTCGACGATCTGTGTATCTTACTACACTGAAAGATATTTTCTAGAAGAAAACAGCATACCAAAGAGGGGGACGGGCTTTAAGGACTTCAGAAAGCAGAAAAAGACATCCACAGGCATACTGAGGCGGCAGCTGTAAGGCAACCTGTTACAGTAAAGCTGTTAATAAAGCATAACATAATTTGCAGTCCCCAAGTACAGTTTTTTTAGCATCTGACAAATAATATATGCTAAGAGCAATAATATCATGATACCAAATTTTAGAACTGGCAAGCATAGGGACACAGATGCATATATGATACTGAGCCATATGTCTCTACTCCAAGACTGTAACAGGGAAATGCCGAATTTAATACAAACCTGCAACAGACGCTTTGCGAATGCAGATACACGCTTTATATTAATGTCGTTCTTCATTGCCCTCAATAGAAGTGCAATAAACATTTCTTCCTGTCATTTGTGGAACAAAACACAATTATTGTCTTCCATCAGCAATGTAAAAGTGGGCCGAATTTAATGCTTCTAATAGCTACCGGGGCATATAAAAATCCAAATCTTTAACCATAATCAAAAGGCAGCTAAACTGAAGTAGTAAAAGTTCCCTATGGGTGACTTGCTGACCATGTGCCTACCTTTGTAGCGACAAAGCTTTTACCAAGTAAATTTATCACATCGAATGAAAGGAGAAATAGTCTTAACAAATCAGAGGAAGCGTAACCATGTAGGCCTGCCTCCTATATTGCTTAATACAAGTATCTGAAATTTAAATTATTTACGAACAAGCTGATTGAAGGGCATTAACTAAGAATTCAAAATGTAGATAATATTATTGACCTTGGAAGAATTCATCGCAGCTGGGAGCAGCAATTTTGAGTATAAGGCACGATAAAACCGGTCACTGACAATTTGATTTTTGGATGAGATTTTGTCAAGAAGCATCAGGGCTTGGACACCCACATTGAAATTCTTAGAATGAACCTAGTCAGAAAGCACATACATTCTGATGTAAGATATCTTGGATATAGACCATTTTTAAATCAATGTAAATACTTGGCAGTAAAAGCCCTACCAGCTGGAACAACAGTGGCGTCTGGACCTCTATGACATCATCAGCTTCATCACTAGAAACAAACGGGAAAGCTCGATTAACACCCTGCATCAGAAGGGTAGCTTTCAATCAATTATTTGTCAAGTCTTCCATAATTGACAATCTATCATAGCAACAAGATTAAGGTAGGCAACCAACAGGCACAGATGAAGTAAAGTTGGAAACAAAAACTTAAATATTGCTCTTTCATTCAATTCAAAATATGCTAATGGAAATACTAGTACACTAAGGAATTAGCAGCAGTCTGCTCCGGAAAAGTCAGAAACTATAGTTACGTAAAGGTATCAGATACTTCCAGTTTATGATGTTAATATTAATACCATCGTTACAAGAAACAGGTACCAGATACTTCCAGTTTATGATGTTAACTAGAAAAGAAAAGGAGATCGTTTTTACTGACAGTTAAAAGAGCTGATAATAACCGTGAATCCATTTCAATATGCGACTCCGATGAGGCTTTCGTTTTACCCTCTTTTGAAGGACCTGAAGCTTTTTTGTCATTCGTTTCTACTGATTGTGCTGCTGACGCCTCTGAAATCAAAACCTAGAGTAAAACATGTAATTAAACTCTTTAATTCAACGAAATACCCAGGATTGACACAGAGCATATGAATTGCACTATAGAAGGGTAAGTATTGAAACTCCAGATCCTACCTTGAAAAGGGCGAAATATATATCAATCAACCGTTTTGCTGCTTTAGGTCCATCTCCTTTGTGACTCAAACGAATTTGAGTCAAGAAGTTTACCTGTCCATCCATAGAAGAATCAAGCTGGCAGTATCGTAATTTTAACATGCAATGTTGTGTAAGATAGCTCTTTTATCATACTAGTTAGCCCAGACTTAGGTTGAGCTTTTCATTTTAACAAGTTCCTGGTGCAAAGTAACCAAGCACAATAACTCAAATATAATCTCAATCAGATAAAAAGATCAGTCGAGTATTAAATTGACAGTAAAATAATGATGAAATTTGATTCAACCATACAGCATGATACTTGGAGCGCAATCCAAGACGAGGTCGAAAAAGGAAATTGTCCACTTCATCTATTACCACTGCCTGTAAACAGAAAGAATAAGCTCTTTAATTTCTTCTTGCATTAGTATGATGGCAAGGCATGGAATATGTAGATAACAAAAGGCAGATTTTTTTAAAAATTAATTACTGGAGGCTCATCCACAAGAAACCGTAAAAAAAACATTGAAAAGCCTCCTAATGAATGACAAAATTTCTCTATGTTGAAATGGATATACCACAAAATAAAGGGCTATAGCATAAGGTACAAAGACGAAAAATCACCTTCATATTTGGATGCTCAGATAAAAGATTTGCCAAGTGATAATCAGCATTTGACGCAACTTTGTTTTCAGGATCTCCAAGCTGCCAGGGAATCAAGAATAACATAGTTGCTGAATTGCTAATTTGTCCTTCATATTGTTTACAAAAAGAGACCCTAGACGTACCTTATTCACCAGTGCTGATAGCAACTTGCGCTCTTGTTCTGATTTTGTCTTCAGCAACGTATATATGATCTGAAACATTGGATCAAACATGAATACAAGGACTTCTGTTCTTCTCTAACTGGAACCAGTTACACCACATAATCCACTGGCTGTTATTCGCATTGCAAAATTACTAGTCATTAACTGATAGCCAAATAAACCAGATTATCTTTATAATTGGATATGTCAAACTAATTGTCAAATAACAAGCAGCACCAATTAAATAATGAGCGAGTGTTTTATCCTTGCAAGAAAAATTGATAAACTGCGCCGCACAAGCAAAGGTGATATGCTTACCTTTAATGCCATGCTTTTAAGCCTAACTATTACATCCAGGGAAGCTTCCTGAAGAGCAGAAACAAATTGTTCATACCTGCAAATTAACAGTGTCACTCATGTATTCCATGGACAATGATTCTCTCACACAATCTTATTGTATTGCACATAACCATCATATTTCAAAGTGACAAATCAATAGTTAGGTGATTTAGAGAGTAACCATCTTTGGTATCAGAAAATGAAACAAGAGATACCTCTCCTTCAAGCATTGCTCCCAATACCAAAAAAGTAATAGAGAGTAACCATCTTTGGTATCAGATAGGTGATTTAGAGGCCTCTGAGAAAGAGTTTTCAGCTTTCGATCCGGTAGAAGACTGGAAAAAGAATTTAACAAAGATCAGATTCCCTTCTAAACTAGAATGCCACCAATAACCAATCAACATAAACTCGCTAGTTAAGGAAGCTGAAAGAGGCTAGTGCTTGCACAACTATTGGTTGTGATTTTCAGAAATGTTTACTTGAGGAAAACTGCACTATGGAAATTTCAACTGTTGCACAAGCCAAGGGAAATAAAGAAATTAGGCGAACTCACATAAGAAACATTTCTTTCAGTGCTTCAAAGGCTGTGAATGCATGTCGTTTCCCAACTTTTGAAGTCACCATTCCTGCATATCATAATTCTCACATTGTTAACTTACAATGCAGATGGGGACTAAATAGATAAATTTCACTCTCTAGCATTCCCCCAATAGCAAAATGAAAACAAAGACTAATCTACAATCAACTAGTCCCAGCTTGCTACGATGACTGGTATTTTTCGCAGACACTGAGAGCTATTAAATTCCAAATTAGGCAAAATGCATTCACGATCGTTACGACATATGTAGCTTTACTACACCTAGTAGCTAACAATCAGCTAAGCAACCCAAAACAAAAATTATCAAAGTACACTAAAACCATCTCTGGTCCAAACTTAAGGGGTGTTTGGCTGAGCTTATAAGCTCCTCAAAAAGTGTTTGACAAAATAAGCTCCTAAATGAAAAATAGATCCAACAGCTTATAAGCTCCCTACGTTCATCAACCCCAACTTATTTTTTTGTAATCTTCTAAGCAGCAATCGTTTTACAAAAATAACTCAACTATTATTTGTTATTCCCATCGTATATCATTCCTATTTCACATCTCCTCCATTTTTTCTCTCTTAACCCACAATTCACTCTGTTATAAGCTTAATTATTTTGAACACTTTGACAACTTAAGAGCCATACATCTTAAAAGCTATTAAAACATCTTATAAGCTTTTGAAGCTTATAAGCCTCTTAATACTATCCCAATAACTGAAACCAAATCAGCTCAAAACAAAATTGAATTCACTAAAAAAATAAAAAATTACCCAAAAGCGTGTCAATGGCTCTAAGGTTAGCAACTGCATTATCCCCAATCAAAACAGACAGCGCCGAGACCTTATCCGCAGCCGTCCCTGACCTCTGAGTGGCGAAAAGCATCTTAATATCCCCATGTTGCCCACGCGACGACAAATACTCCTGCGCGTACTGAGCCAATAACCGCTCCCCTAGCTCCTTCTTCTTCTCCACCAAACCGTTCCACTCCTCCGCATCCTTGAACTCGATTTTCTTATCATTCCCAATCAGTTTCTCCTCCAGCTCAGCTGCGTCGCTGTGCCAGACTCCCGACGAGCTCGATTTCACCAACGGAAGCTTCGGGAGATTCTTAAACTTACTGTAGTCATTCTCTTCCGGCAAATTACTGCTCCTGAAATCGCGCTTCTGGTTTTGAGCTGGTTTAGGATACTGTTTGGTGCTCGGTTTATGATTGCCGAACTTACCATCGACACGCTTTTCCTGCGAATTACCGCTCTTGAAATCGCCCTTCTGGTTTTGAGCTGGTTTAGGATATTGCTTGGGGTTTGATTTAGGGTTTTTGGCTGCGGGTGGTGGTTTTTGGGTTGGGGATTGGGAGGCGGGTTTGAAGGAGCCGGTTTTGCGGAAATCGGCGTCGTTGAAGCCGGAGGAGGGGGCGGAGGACGAGAAGCCGAGGGAAGAGGCGAAGGCGGCGACGTCGGATTTGAGGTCGACGGCGGCGTCCATTGGGGGTTTGGTTTTTTTCACGGCGACCATTTTCGGAGTGATGAGCAGCTGGCAGCTGCAGTGGAGGGTTTTAAGGGTTTTGGACCTCGCAAACGACGTCGTTCGAGAATAGCTGATTTGCGATTTTAATAACTGGAATTGATGGAATAGACCGATTCGAGAAAGCCCACAACTTATTGGGCCTGGATGAAAAAGAATAGAGCCCACCCCAACACAATTAGAAAAATACGAGTAATATCAAACATGTCTAGTTTCAAACATGTGTACATGAGTAATATTAAATGGTGTAAATGAGCATGTTCTATTTTGAGTAATATTACACATTTACACATGTTTGAAATTAGAATAAGTAATTAATGAGTAATTAAATTATTTAATTACTCATTGCATCACAACCTCATTTTTTAATATATTCAGAAAAACAATTGTTATATATATTCCCAGGACACGCCCAACTTGGCCCAACTCGCTCCCGACCTGTCTCTTCCATACACTTAGTCTCACAGGAGACCAACTCTGTCACTATTTACTTTAGCGTTAGATTTACCTTAAGAGACAATATTTAATTTTAGCCTATCACAAATAGTAAAAGAAAATTCTATCAATGTAAATAAAAATATAAAAATATTATTTATTTTAATATTATTGTGCCCTAACACATGTACATTATTTACAAAAAAAATTATGTAACCAAAATTTGTGGAATGCACATTTACATTTTATACGAATTTACACAAAATTAAAAATTCATTGTCACTCGAATTTACATGAAAATTTTCCTGCAATCATCAAATTTCATGTAATGGTATCAAAATAAAAATGACTACTATTTCCATATTTTTATTTACATGACTACAATTTATTATTAATAAAAAAAATATATGTTTTTTGTTAGAATATGATGTTGTCTCTAAATTTAAAACATTACTACAGTCTCATTTTGTAACACCCCGATTTTTTTTTTCATAGAAAAATATTAAATTATTTTCTAGAATATTTGATGAAATCTAAAAAAAATTAGGATTTATTTGAGCATAGAATAAATTAAATTTTAGAATAAATATGTTATTATTCATTTTCCATTATACTTAAAATTTGCATTGACATTTCATTAAGCATTTCATAAAAACGAGCTCAGCTACATTGTACTATAATATGGTCCTTAGACTTAAAATTATATTTATTTAATTGCTATTTTAAAATATACATAAAATTGTATACATAGATATTTACATTATATATAATATAATAATAGTAATATATATAGATATATACACACACACGTAAATCTATAACTTGAATAGACAGCTAAAAAGTTAAACTATTACATATGTATATATATGTTAACGTAAATATATATATATATATATATTAAACTCAAGAATTTATTATATCTTTATATATATAGATATATAGTGCATGGAGGATAAGTTACTTACGTAACTATTATATAAACCATGCACATAGATATAATAAGTATAAAGTTTGGTATATGTGTAGTAATTCTAGGAGCTGACTATTCAAACCTATAAACCTATTAAGGAAGCTAGTATTGACTCGTCATTCCTACGAAAACATAGTATAAATAGGGCTCAGCATAATTAAGTTAAAGACATAGAAAAAAGGGTAAACTTATTAAAGGCATAAGGGTGGACGACAATTGAAAGGTGGGTTCTATTTTTCAAAATATATTTGAGTTATTAAGCTCTGATGTTATTATATGAAATGTGGTATGTCCATAAAACGTTTTCACGTTCTCCCACTGTTTAATGCTCTTATGTTAACAATTGTGGCTTTTAATGGGTCTAACACACCTATTAAAAGTTGTGCGCACTGTCTTAAGGTAGTGGATTGATCCCCACGAGCCTTATAGACGAAATGAGAATTTTGGGTTCGCCCTTAATCCGGCTAGATGGTGTAGCTGACGTGGGTTCATCCCGGGGTCCCATCTAGTTAATGATGAATGAATGAATGATTACTTCCCAGGGGTCGCCCAGGGACTACAAATGAAATGATAAGGGTAACAGTGGTGCTACGGTATGGAGCGCACAAATGAATGAAAATGTTTTGTGATTATAGAAGTTAAATGTTTATTTTTAAAACCTTCTATAATTCACGTATATGCATGGACTATCATATGAAAATGACTATTTCAAAAATGCATGACCCACTGGGTACACTAGTACTCAGCCCACAAACCTTTTCAATCTTTTCAGGTTAGTAAGATGGTGGAGACGGAAGCAGCTGTGGCGGGTTGGCTGCAATATGTTGAAATAGCTAGCTATTATATTAAAAAAATATGTCATATATTTTGAGTATGTAAAATGCTAGTTAAAGATTATATATATGATATTATTATTATGCAATAATTTATTTATCGCTCGATGGAGAGTGCATGTAGTCGGCCCCTCTTGGACGCTTGACCAAAGCCCTCATGATCATGTTGTGCTATGCCAATTTCATGAGTGAGCTGGTCGGTCAACTCCTTTTGGCGAGCTAGACTCGGTTACCCCATCATTTACCGCTTTATTAAAATTGTAATTAAATGTCCGACTGCTTGACCGCACGTATTTGTAGACTGGTTCTAAACCACCAGCGTGCTGAGCCAAGCTTTCCGACTTGAATATTAAATATGTTATAATACTTAGCTTAATTATCTAACAACGATTACTATACATTAATATTCTTTAAGAATATTAACAAAAAGAGATGAACATATATATTATTATATTATTATTAAATATTTACAATTATTATTATTATTATTATTATTATTATTATTATTATTATTATTATTATTATTCCCTTTCTTTCCCGCTTCTTAAATCCAACCCCTAGTCACGTTTCGGCATTCGTGCCTTCCTTCGGGAATTGGGGCGTGACACATTTAATAAGAAGCAATTATAGTAATTATATTGTCAGACTAACTACAATATTAATTGGTAAATTGGGAACTATATATATATATATATATATATATATATATATATATATATATATATATATATATGGTGGGGTTAATATAGAAACCCCGGCCCCTTAAGATGAAAACTAGGAACTTAATCATGACCCTTTAAATTTTAGATCTAGTGGTTAGGATTTATTCACTTAATAAACACGCCTATTTTCTAGTGACTAGTGTATAACCCGTCGAAATTCGACGGGACTTTAAATTTTGATTTAAATTATTTATATTATTTTTAATTAATTTAACTTGATGTAATAGAGTTTACATTATATTAATTTCAACTATATTCGTCAATTAAATGTTCATTTTTTGCTAGAATAATAAAAATACTCTTTTATATAAATTTTGTACAATTTTTTTTCTATTGATGGATAAAAATTAATTTAAGATCTCATATGTCATATAAGCATCATCCCATGTCAACTCTATAAGACCAGAGGATCATCAAGAACTCGAAAGACAATATTTAACTTTTGAACGCCAAACTTTTGAGGATTATCTCGTTTGGACCCTGAAACAATATATCTGACTTTTATGCGTCAATCGTTTGAACATCACTATTTGATACTTTAAATATCATAACTTACTTCTAAACATTATTTTCATTTCGTTAAATCCGTCGCTAATTTCACGCAAAAAAAAATTTAATCATTTTTTTAATTTCCGTCGTTGTTCCATCGTTATGTCTGTGAATGTCATTCCGTCGTTGTTCCGTCGTTAAATCCATCGGTATTTTACGACGGAAATAATTCCGTCGGTAAATCCGTCGGTGTCCGAGAGCTTTTCTTGTGGTGGGAATTTGAAAGACCAGGACTGATTTGTGAAATTATACAATCTGAAGCTTATAAGATCATAACTAACTTTTAAATATCATCTTGTATGGAGCTTGAAAAACCGAAATATGATTATGTGCATCATCTCATTTGGAGTTTAAAATACTATAACTAACTTTTAAACATCATCTTGTATGGAGCTTGAAAAATCATAACATAGTTATGCACATCATCTCACTTGGAGTTTAAAATAGAATAACTGATTTTCAAACATCATTTCGTTTGGAGTTTGAAAGAATAAAACTGGCTAGTAAGCATCATCTTGTTTGAAGTTTGAAAAACCATAACTAAGTTTTGAGAATCATCTCGTCTAAGGCTTAAAAAAATTGATACGAGATTCAAATTATATTATATCAATTTATTTAGTATTTCAATTGGTAAATTTGAATAAAAAAATCAATGTGGTATTAGAAGATTTACATAAATAAGAATTAATAAATATGATTTTTATTTTTATTTTTAGAAATAGGATAGATAAAAATGCAAAAATTAATATGGTGATGCTACATATGAGTATTCCATTTTTTAATTATACATGTAATGATATTAATATTATTATCGTCCCAAACCCATATATATATATATATATATATGTATATATATATATATGTGTGTGTGTGTGTGTAATACCAATTAATTTCTTGAATTTATTTAAATTTATAAAATATGTATATAAATAAATAAAATATAAATCAATAATTGGTTAATAATCTCGACAAAATTTACACGAATAATCATCTCGTTAGTTACTCCAAAATATCTCTATCCTTAAAAATTTCTGGATTGAATGCAGTATGCAATATACTCCCTCCGTCCCATTAAGCAAGACCAAGTTCTTTTTGGCACTGGAATTAATAAATTGGTATTTTGTGTGTTACGTGTGGTGATGAAAAAGTGAAAAGGTGAATAAAGAGTAAATTTTTTGCTACTTTTAGAAACTGGTCTTGCTTCGTGGGACAGACCAAAAAGGAAATTTAATCTTGCTTCATGGGACAGGGGGAGTATATATATTGTAATTTTTTTCTTTTCATTATATCAATTTTTATTATTGTATTTTTTTTATATTTTTTTCAATATACATTTCAAATATATTAAGTTAAAACTATTTTTTTAATTATATTTATAAATATGATAATTGAGTTGATATCAATTTTATATAAATATAAAAGTTTAAAGTTTCTCGTGCATTGCACCGTGTGCAAATGCTAGTATTACTTTAAACCTCAAATTATTTTTACACTATCAATTATATCCTTAATTATAGATTTTTTTTACAAACCTTGAATTATTAATTTTGTATCAATTGCACCACTCGTCTATTTTTTTTGGCTCTGAAAATTTGACGTGGCTCGCCGGATGTTGTGATTATTCAAAATTTGACGTGGCTCGCCGGATGACTATGATTATTTTCTTCTAATTATTTGCTCAAATATTTAGCATACGGAGAAATGCAATTCTATATTTCTTCAAATCATTTACTTAGCTAATTAGTATTGACATCTTAATAATTGGTCAAAATAATTTTTTTTGTAAAAATAATTTTTTTTAGAGAATAAAACTATTTATTTAGTCAACTAATGAATTGATCAATTTTATTTGGAAGTGCAAATACTTGAAATATGGGAAAATACACATTGTATCTAATCATTTTATATATGTCCTCTAGTAGGCATAGACTACTATAAATTTGATGTGGGATTGGATAAAAAATAATTAAAATGAGGACTTGAGATGAATAAAATTAAAAAATAGAGAAAATCATATAATCATGACAATTTTTTCTATGGGGATACATCAGTTTAAAAATTTATGTTTCAAAAATTATAAAAATCTAGCAAATATTTTCTAATTATTTGCTCAAATATTTATAACATATGGAGAAATGCAATTCTACAATTCTTCAAATTACGTCAACTTATAATTTTGTGAACTTAAATATTTTCTAATTAAAAAAATCAATTACTTAGCCAATTAGCATTGACATTTTAATAATTGATAAAAATAAAATTTTCAATAAAAATAAAACTATTTATTTGGTCAACTAATTAATCGACCAAATTTAATTGAAGGTGCAAAATAATTGAGAGATGGAGAAATACACATCTATGATTGAAATAATTTATATGTGTTCTCTAGTAGTCATTGACTACTATAAATTCAATGTGGGATGAGAGAATGTATAGATTATAATGATTAAATGAGGATTTAAGATAAATTAGAATAGAGAATAGAGGATGTGCCACATAGGATCTTGAATTAAGGGGAATCCTTGAATATGTAATCTATTAAATGATAGATAGATTAAGTTGATAGTGACGTCCTTTTCTTTTCAATTAATTAGAAGGTTAGTTAAGTCTTTTATAATATTCTTATTTAATTAAAGAGCCATTAACAGTAGTGAAATTTATTTGTTCATTGTTCCACGCCTATTTCAATGCACCAAATCAATCTATGCATTTGTAATTTCAGCTATGCAACATAATAAAATAACTATGCATTTACAAATATCTGGTGTGTACTATTAACATTATCTAATTAAACACGTCTATTTGTTCCACGCCTATTTTAATTGTGTTGCATTCCATTTTATTTTATTGCATAATTAATTATGTCATTTATTATAATTATAAGTAGATTTCATGTGCACAGTCAATTAAAATCATTGCACATATGTGTGAATGCATATGCAGCTTCAGATACTAACTATGCAATTAAAATTGATACACTATGCATTTCAATTTTTTACTTGTGCAACAGTGCAACACTGGACACTACATCAACTATGCAATTTCAGATACCAACTATGCATATGCAATTAAAATGAACACATTATGCATTTATATTTTTCATTTGTGCAACATAGTACACTACAACAACTATGCAGCTTCAGATACCAACTATGTTTTATGCAACACAAAAATGATTCATGCAACAGTGATAAAATAATTATGCAACACAATAACATGTTATGCAACTATATATTTACTATGCAATTGTATGCATTCACACATATGTGCAATGATTTTAATTTACTGTGCACATGAAATCTACATATAATTATAATGAATGATATAATTAATTAGGGTTAAGTATCAATTTGGCCCCTAACGTAGAGGCCCCTGTAGCTATTAACACCCTATGGGCAGGGGTGTGTCAACTAAGCCCATGAAGTACCTAATTTCCGCCAATTAACCCCTCCGACTTAACGGACTGTTAACACCGTTAACTATTTTAATTTTTTATTTTTTTTATTTTATTGGTGGTGGGACTCACACCATCTTCTTCACCAAGCTCGCCGGAAACACGCCCCGAAACTCCGGCGTCGCAGTAGGCGTCTTTGAGGTCGTCCACTCCAGAAACTCACGCACACACACGCCTCGCATCTCTCTCTCACTCTCGCTACGAATCCGGTGCCTTGCCACTAAGCCTGCAGCTGGCCCCTGAAGTCGCTGCCGTGTGGATCTGCTACAACTTCCTGAGACCGGCGAGATTCACCGCCTGGAGCCGCTGACGCTCGATGTCGCCAAACGTTGCTGCTACTGCCTGAGGCCGGCGGTCGAACGCCCATTGGAGGAACGCCACCGCCGCTGTCTTGCCGGCAGCACCGCTTGCTCAGAGCCGCCACCGCCGTAACCAGCTGGAGCTCTGACAGCCGCGGCCTCTCCTTGGATCCGCCGGCGTCATTGTTGCGCCGGAGTTAGCGAAGTCGGGCAGAACAGTTGTTGCCGACAGCGGTCAGCTCACCAGAGCTGCCCTTCTCCGAAGTCGGTTGCTGCCTTTGCGCAAGAGAGGGAGTAGGCCGAGAGAGAAAGTTGAGCGTGAGAGATGAGATAGACGAGAGAGAGCAGAGCGTGAGAGAGAGATAGACGTGAGAGAGAGAGAGAGATGTGAGCTTGTCACCGCTGCGACGCCGGAGTTTCGAGGAAGCGGTGGATTAGGTTTTCGGCGTGTTTCCGGCGAGCTTGGTGAAGAAGATGGTGTGGGTCCCACCATCAATAAAATAAAAAAATTAAAAAATTAAAATAGTTAACGGTGTTAACCGTCCGTTAAGTCGGAGGGGTTAATTGGCGGAAATTAGATACTTCAGGGGCTTAGTTGACACACTCCTGCCCATAGGGTGTTAATAGTTACAGGGGCTTCTACGTTAGGGGCCAAATTGATACTTAACCCAATTAATTATGCAACAAAATAAAATGGAATGCAACACAATTAAAATAGGCGTGGAACAACTAGACGTGTTTAATTAGATAATGTTAATATTACACACCAGATATTTGTAAATGCATAGTTATTTTATTATGTTGCATAGCTGAAATTACAAATGCATAGATTGATTTGGTACATTGAAATAGGCGTGGAACAATGAACAAATAAAATTCATTACTATTAATGGCTCTTTAATTAAATAAGAATATTATAAAAGACTTAACTAACCTTCTAATTAATTGAAAAGAAAAGGACGACACTATCGACTTAATCACTAGAAAATAGGCGTGTTTTTTAAGTGAATAAATCCTAACCACTAGATCTAAAATTTAAAGGGTCAAGATTAGGTTCCTAGTTCTCATTTTAACATAGGTTTTTATTAGAACCTCTTCCATATATATATATATATATATATATATATATATATATATATATATATATATATATAGGGAGAGGTTCAAGAAAGAACCATAAATAAAAGAAGACCGGAGAACCATTTTCAGCCATTCGATCATCAAGATCTACGGTGGATGCATCATCTTGTTGTATGAATGCAGATCCTGGGTTCGAATCCTGAAGGGAGCATTTTTTTTAATTTTTTTAGTGCATTAATTTTAACAGCGAATGCATTAATTTTTACAGTGGATGCATTAGATTTGATGGTTCTCTCGTTCTCACAAATAGTGTAGTTCTCTCTAGAACTACACCCTATATATATATATATATATACACACACACGGTTAGGTTCTATTGAGATTTTGATTTTCGTAAGAGATGAGATTAATGAACATATCAATAAATTCTTTGAACATACCAATATAACTGATGAACATACAAATCTATTTAATTTGTTAAAAAACACGCCACCGCCAGGGATTGAACCCCAGACCAAACACGCATTCATAAAAATTAATTGACATGTTTGTCAAAATGTACTAACTTGTTCACATCTATTTGGACGAAATCTCAAAATATTTAAAATCTCAATTGAACCTCTCTCTGGTTCTAATAAAAACCTTTATTAAAATGAGAATTGAGAACTAATCTTGACCTTTCAAATTTTGAATCTAGCGGTTAAGATTGTTTTGATTAGTAAACCACGCTGACGTGGTCTTATTCATTCTGAATAGGCATTTTTATTTTATTTGTAGATTAAAGGTTAAATATGTAAATTGTCTTGTATTGAATTAAATAAAAGGCTACTTTTAAGGGATTATAATCCACATTTCTTTTTTTTGTTTGGATTAAATTTTCTTAGCAACACAATAAAAATAACATTTGCATTTGTATTAAATCATGAAACTTCATGAAATTTAATCGATTTGCATAGTTTCGTAGTTTTGTTGTTCGATTTTTTTTTTTTGATTAAAATTCTTTGGCAACACAATGAAAATATATTGCACAAATGAGAGCATTGTGTTGCTCGATTATTGTACTTTGTTGCTTGGATTAAGTTTTTTGCCTAATTATTGCATATAAAATAATAACTTGCACGGAAATATTGTGTTGTTGCACAGATGATAATATTGTGTTGTTATGTTTTTCTTTTTCCAAATAACACATAATATGGAGTAAGGTTTTATTATAAAGAATGAACAATTGCTTTAATTTATATTCGTGCAACTATATAATACTAACAAATGCAATTTCAATATACATAATATCCAATAGACCTCGTGTGCAACTTCAATATTCATCGTGTGCAACTTTAATATACTATAAAAAAATACTCGTGTAGTTACAAAATTATATCCATGCAACTGTAAATTTAATAAATGCAAAATATATCTCGTGTGCAACTTCAATATACGTTGTGTGCAACTCAAATGCATCTCGTGTGTAACTTCAATATACCTCGTGTGCAACTCTAATATACGTCGACGTGTCCAACTCTGATGTACGTAGTATTCAATATAACTCGTGTGCAATTTCAATTAATATACGTTGTAAATCAAATATACATCGTGTGCAACTCATTTACTATCGCATGACGTTGTTATGATACATAATATATGCACAATATATTTTTTTTTTTTGAGAAGCGAGGATAATTTATTGATCACAAGAACATGGAATATGGAAATGACCCATCACAAACGACGGAGGTTCATTCCAAACATGAAGTGAATTAATATCTCTCGCAGCCTTTGCTAAACCATGAGCAACAGCATTTCGTTCCCTCTTCACATGACGTAATCGTATTCCCGGAAGCACCGAGAGTTCGTGACGGCAAAACTTAGCAATAATCCCCAGCTCCAGAATGTTACCATCAGCCGAAGCAATCACATCATAAGCATGCTTGCAGTCTGTTTCAACAACCCCATGCAAGTACCCCAACTCTTTAATCCAAGAGAGAGCCTCTTTTATTCCTAGCATCTCACCTTCTGCTACACTACGCCTCCCCATAAGCTTCATAGATTTTCCAATAAGGAAGTTACCTTCATGATCCCTGACCACCAAACCAATCCCCATCGTATTGGTAGCACTAAAGAATGCTGCATCAACACTACACACCACCGAGCCTAAGGGTAGAGGGTGTCATCCTACGCAGGTATGCACAATATATTAATCGTATACTTAATGCACAACATATTATTTATATTGCATTTCATGTGTATTGTAACTACATAAACTAATTCATTATTTTATAAATTTTGAATGCCACATCCATCAAGATTTGCGTAATCTATTTGGGTGGAAAAAAACAAATGCAATTCTAAAAGTTTTGAAATTGGAATGGCTCAATACCCTAGCAGGGCCTATAAATACGTTTGGCAGTTAATTATTAATGCAGATTACTACTTTAGCCTTTTTATATTTTTATTCATTTTTCTAAGAATACGTGCGCAATCAATTTAATAAATCACAACAGTTCACTTTAATGAAATCAAGGACTGATATTGGTTCTTAGAGCATCCACGATGGAATTGATCTGATAACTGACCTGATAGAGAATGGATCACATTGGGTCAAGGAGCCTACAGTGAGATGACATATATGATAGTTGACCTGATTTTTTTAGTTTTGATTTTTGTATTTTTCATTTAATTTTAATTGCACACATTTAAATAACACAATTTACTTAAAATTAAACTTCATTAATTTTAAAAATTCTAAAAATTACATTAAAAAAAACCAAAAGACATAATTTAAAATTACTTAATTAAAACCTAAAAACATAATTAAAACCTATCTAGTCTCCACCGCCCCTTCGCCGTGCTAGGATCTCCGCCACCCGTTGCTTGTGGCATTCTAGCTGCTCCAGAGTCATGTCGGAAGTCTTCATGAATAAGATCCGATTGTCGTGGATCTCCCTCTTCTGCTCGTTCTTCTTGGCGTACTCGTCGATCATTTTTTCCAGCTTGTCGTCCGATCTATCCAACCTCTCTGTGTATTGCGGTGGAGGCTCCGAGCTTTGCGACGCCTTCCCATTCCCCTTCGCCGCTCTCGCCGCCGCCTTGTTTCCAACTGGCCGGGAAGACGTGATCTCCTCGCTCGATGCCGAGGTGGTGAAGTCGCCCATCTCCGACGTCTTCGTCCGCTTGGAGGAATGGACGTCGCCCTCAAGGTACATGGACTTGAACCTCCGGTTGATTCGGAGAGTCCTCCATGCATTCCAGTTATCCAGTAGTTGAAGGGGCCAGAAGTGAGGCTCCTACCTTGGAAGATGACTTGGGCCTTCTGTTGGAGCATGTCATCGGAATGGCCGGAAGGCCACTTCGCACAAACCTCCACCCTAACATTCTCCCACAACTTCACCTCTGCAGCCACTCAGGCGAAGTGTCCCTTTATTTGGCGGGGTTTGAAGGCGACGCTGAGGAGGGAGTTCACCCGCTCTAGAATACGACCCTAATAGGCCTCTCCCTTTTGGTCGACACCCCGGACGGCATCGTTGGTCTCCTCTTCTCAAACACAGACAATAAGGTCCGTCTCCTCTAGGGTGTAGGTGTGCCGAGTGGCTCTTCCTTCCTCTGGCATAGGAGCCAGCGCCTTTTCTTTGAAGGCCATAGCCTTCCGCCGCCCTCATTTCTCGGGCTTTGACGCGGAATGGGCGGCCGGCATCTCCTCCTCGCCGCTTGGACGAGGTTCCTCCTCCAAGTTGATACCCGTCAAATCGGGATGATAATTGTTTCCACCGGAGAGGTCGGGAACCCAATTTGAGTCGTACCAATTGGGATTTTGTGGATCCATTTTTTTCTTGAGAGAATGTGTGAAGAAAAAGAAGAAGAAAGAAGAAGAAGAAGAAGATAGGAGAAGATGTGTGAAGAATAATAAAAAGATAGAAGTATTTAAAGAAGAGATAAAGGAAACAAAAAAAAGGAAAAGGAATAACGGTCAAATGACCGAATTTCAAAAAAAAATAAAAATAATCGACAACGGCCGAATTTTTTGAAAATTTCGGTTTTTTTTTCAAAAAAATAAAAATAAATTGGTGCGTGTTGAGTACGCGCGCACGCCAACAACCATCAGGCCAAGCCTGATAGAACAGGTTAGCCTCGAGCCCCCAGACCTGCAGTGGGTGACCCGATTTTGGGGGTGACTCGAGTCCCCCCTATGGGGTCCCAGTGTGGATGCTCTTAGTTCTTATCTTAAGGAAGGTTTCTATGTTTCCATAGAGAACTGCAAATAAGTAGAGAACGGAGAACAACGAATAAATCTATAAATTTAGCGAATATATCAGCATAACTAATGAATATGTGTATTCAGTAAAAATACATTCTAAATATATAAAATCTTGTCCCTCTCGGGATTCGAACCCAGGCCAAAATTTTATTCATAAGATACATTGATTTATTCATCGAAATTATAAACTTATTCGCAACATTTTAGATTTGTTCTCCATTCTCTACTTATTTGCAGTTCTCTATGTGGTTCAATCATTAAGATCTACATCCACTGGTGGTTGTCGGAGTTTTCATTATTATTGGTGGGAGTTATATTTTACATGGTGAGAAGTGAATAGAGCATCCTCTTGTTTCATAAAGAAAGTTCTATTTATAAACTATAAAGTAAACTTTAACCCCTAAAGCCCATTAACTCAAGTAATTGGGCCTAAGCCCTAATTACAATAGTCTTTGTCTTGGAGCTGAGTCATCGAGGCTGGAGCAGAGTTGGATTGTTAAAGTCGAAGCAGTGTTGAGTCGTTAAAGTTGGGAGCCAGGTTGAGTTCCCTTTACTTCGAAAGAATATTCGAATCCTGACGCCCCATAAGATCAGCCCTATAGTAGTCAACATTGCACATAATAATAATAATAATAATAATAATAATAATAATAATAATAATAATAATAATAATAATAATAATAATAATAATAATAATAATAATAATAAATTGATACATGCTCCGGTGTAAAGATAATCATGATGCTACGATTCAGCTCTGTCCTTTACATCGCTGACCTAAAGAGGTGTGCATAATATTGTCCTCATCACAAATGATAAAAATTATTGAGATATTTCAAATTTTCAATCAATTTTAATAAAGGGTTAAGTACACTTTTCCCTTAATATTGTCACTCATATCGCCTTTAACACCCTAGAATCAAGGTTGGCGCTGCTCACTACCCTAACGTGTCAAAAGTGAAACAAATTCTCCCCCGCATTTTAACGGTGACTTAACACCGTTTGAAATTTATTTATTTTTTTAAATAATTTTCGGCTCCACTTCAAGCAAAAAACAAAAAAAATATTGAGTCGACGTCACCACCTTCATCTCCTCTCGGGCTCACCACGACGAGGTCGCCTTTATGGACGCCACTACCAGTCGCCGCCTCACCTTCGCCGATCTATGGCGAGTCGTTGACGACGTCTCCACCTCCGACTTTGGCATCCGCAAGGAACATGTTATCCTTCTCCTCACCCTCAACTCCATCTACTTTCCCATTGTCTGCCTCGCTGTGATGTCCCTCAGCGCCATCATCATCATCACCACCAATTCCCTCAACACTACCCGAGAGAGCGCCAAACAGATCGCCGATTCCAAGCCCTCGCTCGCCTTCACCGTCCCGCAGCTCCTCCGCAAACTCGCTGATTTGAATCTCCCTATCATCCTCCTTGGCGGCGGCGCTCTGAGCTCCAACAACCTCTCCCGCCTAATCCTACTCGAAAATCCCCCATCTTGCCCCAATTCCCCTCCCCCACCCTTCCCCCTCACCACCGCTCCGGCAGAATCTCGCCCCTGCTATTAGGGCTCATCCCCAAATCGGAATTTCTAGGTCACGGTGAAACCCCAGAAGTGCCCTTGTTGAATTCAACCTAGAAACGATTCAATCTCGAATAATTTCAATGGGCAGTGAAAAGAGGATGGGTGGTGGCGCGCCGAGAAGAAGTAGAAAGGCACGACGATGACGGGAGGCGGAGAGCAGAGGCGCCGGTGACCTGAGTGCAGAAGGGGCGAGAAGGGTGGCTCTAATTTTTTTTTTCAATGATTAGCTAATTTCTTGTTTTAATTATTAAAAACAAAAAAAATCAAATGGTGTTAAGTCACCGTTAAAACGGGGGGATTTACTTCTCATTTGGCACATTAGGGGGTAGTGAGCAGCGCCAACTCTGAGGTGTTAAAGGCGATATGAGTGACAACGTTGGGGGAAAATGGATACTTAACCCTTTAATAAACAATAAATTAATTTATATTAATTCTATCAATATCGGTAAATCTTCAAAATTAAATACTCTCTAAAGTCCAAGTAATCTTGTTTATATTATAATGTATTTTTTATTTTAAATTTTAGTTGGTGTAAAATGTATGACTACATTAGATTATTTATATCAATCGAACAATACTATTAGCTATATCGTTCATTAAAAAACGTGCATATTTTAGAAACTTCTAAATAAAAATAAAAATATAAATATTTTATTAGAAAGACACGAGATTAAAAAGCAAACAAAACAATCTAGAAACTAATAAAGAAATGCATGTAATAAGAATGAATGATCAACTTTTAAGAAAATCAATCATAATCACTTATAAGAATGATCAACAAATAATATTTTAGTATATATATAAGTTCAGTGTAAAACTCAAGTCAATAAATGGAAAGATCAACTAATAATATTTTAGTGTGTATAATTCAATGTTAAACCCAAAAATAAATAAATAAGAACTAATGATAGATCCACAATCTTTTAGAATAAATAGATCTAGTATCATCATTATATAATACGATTAGTGATTCCTAGCCTTCCCTTAATTTTAGATCCTATTGGCTTCATGAATTTTTTTTAATCTAAAATTATGGAGCTTTTGACTTTAATAATATACATCATATGTGGCAATATACATCCACATAAATTGTTTTATTTATTTTATTTTATGGGTCCATGAATGGATTAATGGCAAATACTTTGGATATATTCCCATCCCTAAGAAAAATACCAGTACCATCCCACCCCTAATGACATACCATATGCATGTCAGAAAAGGACCTTAAAGTAGTAGCTACATGCCAAAGTATATAACAAAACAATTAATAGAAGAAATTCGAATGACCAAAATATGTCAGCCAAGCTTTGAAACTAAACCTTTTAATTACATGTCAAGTTCGTACTTTGTAGATCAAATTCCCAAATAGAATCAAGTACCGCCTATCAATTACCTCTCTACTGAATAAATTATTCATATTTACATATAATTTAAAATTTTAAAAATATAAAAAAAATTCTGTGCAAAGCAAATCTAGTTAACCAAAATTTGTATTATAAGAAATCGAAATCTAACCATATAATCTAAAAATATAACTTTTTCGGTTTAAAATCGAATAACTTAAATTTTATAAACAATATTTCGATTATTTTGCTATACAGCAAAATAACTATAACACATTAATAAATAATCATATAATTAAAATTATATATACCTTTATAGTTTTGTTCGATTTCGATTATTATGCATTTTTGCTTCTAAATTCTAAATTTTTGCAATTTTAATAATTTAAAATTGAAACCATGCCGTACGTAAAATAATCGAAGAATTCACTTTGTTTCCGTTCGGCCCAATTTTTCAATTATTATTATTTATGCTCACCCTTAATTGTTAGATTGTTACAAAATCGTTTGGATTTGATCGTGTCTAAACAAAATATATTAATGCTAATTTAAAATTGGGAATCAAGATCAAACGATTTTTTTTTTAGGGAAGAAGATCGAACGAATATTATTGAGTAGTGATTTTTAGACACCTAGGTGTCTAGACACCTAGGTTTTAACCGGTTTTTATGTGGATTTTTGATTGAACCGATTTTTTGATAATTTATGATTTTACTAAAATATCCTTTCCTTATATTTCTCAAATATTTATAGTCTTATCTTTTTTTTTGTATTTTTGTTTTTTTCAGTATTGTTTGCCGCTTTTTTTTGCCAATTTTTTTTCTTGAAAAATATATATTTTTTAATTGTTTTTTTTCGAATTTTGTTATTTTTATATTAAAATATCATTTCTTAAATTCCTCAACTACTTTTAATCTTATCCTATTTATTTAGTATTTTAGTTTTTTCCCTATTTTTTCGTTTATTCGAAAATTGTTTTTTTTCTGAAAAATGAAAAAAAAAATCAATTTTTTATTTATTTCTGAGATTTTTTTTTCCGACGAATTTATGAATTGTTGTAAACATAATCCTATAGTAATTATTTTTGCATATATTATTTTTTTATTGTTCCGAAAATAATTTTTTTTTTGAAAATATTTTTTTTAAAATTTATATAATTTGTTTTTCGAATTTTATTTTATTTTATTCGAAAATGTATGAATTGACTATGTTTTCTTTTAAATTTGTTCGATTATTGAGGGTTCTATTTTAAGCCATTTTCCCCCCGAAAATTGTATTAATCTTTTTGATTTGTTTCCATTAGAATATCTTTCTCTCGAGCTCTCTCTTGCTCTCTCGGTCTCTCTCTTTCTCTCGTTCTCTCTCTTTTCTCTCTATCCCTCATCATGGCGACCCCATCCGAGTTGTTGGCACCTAGAAAAATGGTGATAAAAACTGGAGAATTCTCATACGAAGAGTATGATGGTCTGAAACCTTGGCAATTTTCCGAAGAGGCGACAATGTTGACGATTCTTTTTGGTCATCGGACTACGCACAATTTGTCCGACTCGCATGCATGCATGCTACTCAAGATGTTTTCCCTATGTTTGATGCCCTCGAGATTGTACGCAAGCTTTACAAATTCCCGAAGACGTATCACGAGCATGTTGCCATCATGGCACGTGTGGAGTATTACGTAGACGAGGTGATTGGGTTGACATATCGACTTCGTTACATACACTATAGCAGTTCATTGTCTTATTGGCATATCGTGTTTAATTATTTACAATAATTAAATTGTATTTCTCTCAAATATATGTTAAATAGTTTTATATGTTAATTTTATTTCCAAATTCACTAATTAATTTCAAATAATTTATTAACTTTATTTCATTGAGTACTTTCGACTTCGTTAATCACGCAATGGTGGTTCGTTTAGTTATTATCATATCAATTACAATACTTTATTATAATATATTCAAACAAAGTATATGTTACATACTTTTACAAGCAAAATCCAATTGTTTGATTCATTATTTTTAATTTTTTTATCATTACTGTAGTAGTTCATTTTATAATTATTATATCATGTTTAATAAAGTATATGTTATTTATTCTTTCGAACAATGCCCCTTCGTATGATTCAGTTTATTATTTCTAACGGTTGACTAATGTGGTTGCCACTACCGGACAAAGTGGCAAAGTATTACTCACATATTATTGAGGTCTAGGTTCAAATCCACCAAGCACCTTTTTCTTGTTATTTCTATTTTTCTTTTAAATATTCGAAAAAATTATATAAATGAAAACGATTTTTTTTTTATGGTAAATATCATATTAAACCTTGAACTATTCCCGCTTTATCAAAAATACCCTGGAAGTTTTGAAATGCTCTCTAAACCCTCAAAGTATCAGGGTTTTATCAAATATATCCCACGTCTATTTTACGGTCACCAGAAACATGACATGGCTCGCCGGATGACACAGTGTAATTTAAATTCTATTTTTTTAAAATCCATGTCATTTTATATTCTATTTTTTTAAATCAATCTCATCCATACTCTCTTCCTCTCTCTCTCTCTGCGTTTCCTCTACCCCTCTCTCTACCGTCTCTCTCTCTTTTCTCCGGTGAGTGTCGCCGGTTTTCGCCGCCTCCGGCGCGGCGAGGCTAGCTTCTCTTCTTCCCTTCCTCTTTCTTTCCTCTCTTTCCTACATCTAATTCCCCAAATTCTAAAATCCATTTCCTAGGTTTTCGATGTAGAATTAAAAGGAATTGAAATCAAAACCTTTCTTCCTTTCCTGGCTGGAAGAAGAGCCAGCAACGGAGTCTTCAGACGCGTAGCAGTCGGCGGCGACGGAGCCAGCAGAGGGGTGGTTGGGGGTGTCCGCCGGAGAGTCGTGAGCAGCGCCGCTTACTGACGTGGCGCTCCCGCCGCCGCCACCGCCACCCATGTAATGGGTCAAATTACCCATACTAGCGCTCTTCCGAATCGAACAATCAGTCAATCGGACCCCAAAAAGCTTCACTCCTCGATTCAAACACGTGCGGGAATGTGCCCGTTGTGGCTGCAATACGAGCACCTCCTTGTCATTACCGCAGCAGCAATCGAATTGAAGCAGGCTAAGTTCGATTGATTTTTTTTTTTTTACTAGATTCTAGAGAACATGGGATTTGTTGTTTTGGGGTTGTGTTTTTTTATGTTTACGTTGGTTTTGGTGCCTAAACTGAAGCTCTGGTGTGTGTGGATACAGATATAGATATAGAGAGAGAAAGTCTCATCCGAAGATGAGAGTCTTAAATCCAATTCCTAGGTTTTTGATGTAGAATTTGGGGAATTAGATGTAGGAAAGTGAGGGAAGAAAGAGGAAAGGAAGAAGAAGAGCCAATCTCGCCGGCGTCGAAGGCGGCGCAAATCGGCGACACTCACCGGAGAAGAGAGAGAGAGAGACGGTAGAGAGAGGGGTAGAGGAAACGCATAGAGAAAGAGAGAGGAAGAGAGTATGGATGACATGGATTTAAAAAATACTCCCTCCGTCCGCCAAGATTATGGCAATTTGCTTGGGCACGAGATTTAATAAAATTGGTGATGGTTTTGATGTAGTGGAGAAAGGGTCCCACAACTTTATGAGATGAGTGGTTGAGATTGAATTTTGAGTGGTTTTTTTGTAAATAAAGAGTGTTAGTAAGGATAAAATATTAAAGAGGATGGTGGGACTATTGCCATAAAAGGAAAGTGACATAATCTTGGCGGACGCCCGATATAGTAATTATGACATAATCTTGGCGGACGGAGGGAGTAGAATATAAAATGACATGGATTTTAAAAAAATAGAATTTAAATTACACTGTGTCATCCGGCGAGCCACGTCATGTTTCTGGTGACCGGAAAATAGATGTGGGATATATTTGATAAAACCTTGATACTTTGAGGGTTTAGAGAGCATTTCAGAACTTCCAGGGTATTTTTGATAAAGCGGGAATAGTTCAAGGTTTAATATGATATTTACCTTTTTTTTTAAATATTCGAAACAAATTTATAAATGAAACACCTTTTTCTTGTTATTTTGGTTCTTTGTTTTTTAAATCATTTTTGATTTTTTTTAAATATTCGAAAAAATTCTATAAATGAAAACGATTTTTTTTTTAAATATTCAAAAAAAAATTATAAATGAAACACCTTTTTCTTGTTATTTTGGTTCTTTGTTTTTTAAATCATTTTCGAAATGTTTTTTTTTAAATATTCGAAAAAAATATAGAAATGAAAACAAATCTAGGATTATTTTAGGAGAATCCCTAAATTAATGGAAACAAATCAAATTAACAGAAAATTCGAAAAATAAATTAAATGAGGAAATAAATCTAATATTATTTTAGGGGAATCCCTAAATTAGTGGAATCAAATCTGTATTAAAATTCGAAAAATAAATTATCTATGTAAATAAATCTAGGATTATTTTAGGAGAATCTCTAAATTAGTGGAATCAAATCTGAGATTATTATTTGGAGAAATTAAAATCTCTAAATTAGTGGAATCAAATCTAGGATTATTTTAGGATAATCTCTAAATTAGTGAAAATAAATAAAAACAACATAATTTTCAAAAAATAATAAAAGTAAATATTAATTTTGAAAAAATATCAATTTCGAAAAAAAAAATCTGAAAAATAAAGAATAAAGTAATGTGTAACGGGAATGAACATCAATCAATTTAGTGAGAAACCATCAGTTTGGTTAAAAATAGAACAATTATTTAATAGTGAAGTTTTTTTTAATAACAAAGGAAGCCAATAAATTTACTGTTTGTAATTAATGCTTGAGGTCAGCATAATTCTTCCAAAACTAGCTTTTAAGGAAAACGGATATTTGAATTATCTGTGAATTGCTTGGTTTTCGAACTAGATGATTGGACCATACGCATATATATTACACACTCCAAAGAAATCCATATCTCAAACGAAATTTAAAAATAGTATTTAAACAAACAAAAACAGAAAAAAGGGTACATCCAATGATGAAATAAAATTGATAACAATATATGTACAGAAAAGATGAAATACTAGAATCACAACGACAGATAAAAAGGTAACTAATATTTACAAATCAAAGGCTAAAGAAGCCAAGAGAAAAAGTAAGAAAAAAAAAAAAGGATTGCAGTGTTACTATCTGTACTCTCTCTCAAGTTATGAATAATTACTAGACCGGTAAAATTAGTTGGTGCAAATGTACAATTTCAGAATACCTTCACTTCTACGCTCTGTACCAAAATTTCTCCATCCATTTCTCCTTTGGCCGTTAGATCACCATTTTTGGCGAATGTACGTCTAAGGAAAAAGCATGTTGCCGTGGGTTACCCAGTGCACGAAGCTGTCAGAAAATCCGGTGAGGTCGACAGAGCTGCTGCCGAGGTCTCCGCTGGTCAGTTCCTTTCCCTAGAATTGTAGACGTAGTTAATAGGCAGCAAAATACACATGAGGTAACCTAAGTGCGTGTTCCAAATTTAGCACTGTTTTTAGGGTTCAAAGTGAACTGACCTTCAAGTTTGATCCAGACTGATACCATGAGGTTGATTCCATTTTGATTTCGCCCGAAGACATCCCTACGCTTGGAGAACCGATTAGCAATGATCTGCAGCGAACAAAGACATAGTTAGCAATGAGTAGCACTTTGCACGATGATTCATGTCAACGGGCAAAGTTGAAGAAGAAGAAGATATATTTTGGCAGAACAAAATGGATTGCATGAACCTTGCACGAAACAACAAGTTACCTTTCATATGTTTCCTCTTCGCAGGAGTTCCCAGATGAAGATAGCCAGTCAACATCGAGAAAGTTTGAGCAGTTAAAAGAATCTCCACGATCAACAAAATACGTGCTCTCATTTTCAAGGAATTGCTCTTGTTGCGTTTCAGGGAACAGCTGTTTACGTGACATCGAGGGTGTAAACCTAAAATTGCAGCCAATATAAAATTATCAGTAGAAAATACAAACTCATATCGTACTCAAAATGTATCTCATTTTTCATAGAGATACAACAAACACGTTTTTTTTTTCATCAATAGGAGCGTCCGCTTGAATGGTTATCTTGGATCAGCCAAAAGGTTTCTATGTGCGCAAAGCATCTTTTGCTTCTGTAAATGTAAAATCATACCGGTTATAAGATATAGCAGTATCACAAGTTGAAAATTCTGGAGTCGATTCTGAAAGACCCATGTTAGAGCCTTGACCGTCCGCCCCCAATGGCCTTTGAGAACTATCCATCCGAAGGACCTTCTCATCAACAGAGTTGTCGCAGAGAATGTTACCATCAGAAAACGATCTTTTGATTATTGACCTGCCAATTCGTGCTTTTGGCATTAGCAACACAAAGCATAACTACAAAAATCCTTCCCGTGCATCCTTTCTCTCAATAAGCATTTGGGCAAAAAATTTATTATGTTTACTTTTCATAAACCTATAAGCATTCATTATGAACAAATTGTAGAATTCACATATCATGTAGGTACATGTTTTGTCAAATACCTATTATTTTCCGCTGCAAAATCAGAACCACGCCTTCCAACGCCATAATGTTGATCAGAATCCAGCTCCCAAAGAGCTGGTTTACCCTGCTGTGGCTGAAAATGACCCAAGAACCTGCTCACAAAAAATTAAGCATATAATATAAAGCATAAACCACTACTTATACGAAAAAGTAATGTGTAACGGGAATGAACATCAATTTAGTGAAATATATTTGATAAACGGACCAATTGACTTACACATTTATGGCGTCTTGTTTCTCAGCATCCATGTAGGCGTTGCTATAAAAACGCTGAAGTGTTCTCAAAAACTCTTGGGACTGCGTTGCTGCTTTCCACTGACCTCTTCTCTCAGAGAAGATCTGGTAATCGTATTATAAATAAGGTGATGAAGAAGAAAGAAGAAGAGTGGATTATCCTAAGAATAGAACATCTTATTGAACTTTATCGCAGCAAAAAAAGCTAAGATAATAGTTGGTTTTAAGATTAAGCGTAATGAATATCTTTTTCACTTCTCACAGTTAAAATATACCTTATTATGTGCTGCAGATCCACCATATTGCAGAGCCAGAGTGTCGCCCATAGCTTCATAAATCTTCATTAAATCATCTGCCAACGAGGAGTCTAAACTAATACCAGGACTATTGATATACCCTAATGCATGCAACTGATGACCAAGAGCAACAAGCCCATACACATATTGGGCAACATTTGTCCGGTCCAAACAATCTATGCAGTTTGTTCTTAACACCCCTTTCTGAAACAATGGAGGCTTTACAACATCACAACCATTCACATCAGAGCCATCAATTCTACCCGCATCATTCACATCAGAGCCAATTTTATCTTCAGCATCCGCATCATGCCCATCCTCGGTCATAACAAAGAGGTCTTCATCAGGGCAATCACCATTGCAATTATTACTACACGGAAGTTGGCTGTAGAAGAGTCAAATCGGTTATCAAAAGGGTGTAACAGAAAGGAGGATATATAATCAAAACTAATAAAAGTAATATTAGAACACAACAAACATATTGATCCAATTTAGGTAATAAAAACTAAGAATGCAAAAACTATGTAATAAAATGCACGAAACAGTTGGCATATCACAAGATATTAGATCCTCCATCGACTGACTACTCTTATTATTCTTAAGGTAGCAGTGGTTCAGTCGCATTCCTCACCTTGAAAATGGGGGTAATTCACAGTAGAAGAATCCAGTTAATTCCAACGCGTTAGCTGCTACTTTGACTAAATATGCCAGCACACTTGCGGCTTTGCTGTAGAGGCAGACAAAAAGATCTTAAGGTTAGAAATTCAAGAGCGAAAAAAAATAAATAGAAAAAAGCGAAAGGAAGAATTTTGCATTTATACTTTCTAGAGTATTTACTCAAATCCCAATGAAGAAACTTCAAGCGATTTTCATGTGCGAGATCTTTATTGATGACTTCAATAGCATGAGCAAACTCTGCACGCAGAATAGATTCCCGTGGCTTCTTCTCACGTGTCTGGAGATTGAGAAATGGAGTTTAAATAGAATTTTGAAGAAGTATTTATCAGTTGAACATAAAGGGAGATTCTGCCACATTACGGGCATTAGCCCAAAAGTTAATGCAAAAGTTTTACCTTAATCAAATTTAAAATAATAATAGGATTTCCATATCTCTTAGCTAGATTCTCAAAATGAAGCTTGGTGGCTTGATAGGCGTCATCCTTCTTCGATACTGCATAAAGATATAGTCAGAGAAGTGTCTAATAAGCACTTGAGAGTACAATAACTATTTTACAAGCCATACATATGATGTCAGGTTTAATATTCAATCTTGAGGTCTCTTGTGACCAAAAGAGTGGTATTGAACCCCGGTTCTGCACAACAGAAGATATTTGTCTGGGTCTTCCTCCCACCAAGTCCTCAAGCACTATTTGTTCGGTCTCAACATCATTTGCTACACGACCCTTTTCATTAACCCCACGTTTTAGGTATCTGCATCAGAGACACGAGGAGTGAATACGTTAGTTCCAGGGATTTAGTACAAGATTTTCAAGAACCGATTTCAAGAAAGATTCAGTTCAAGTGTTTCACAACACTTTTGATCTCAAACATGCATTATAGAAAATGGATTGAGATAGACAGATGGACATAGCAAATGGATTAATAAAGCTAGAATTCCAAGGACCTGGTGCCAGCGTAGTGACGGGATCGTCTAGCAATAAGAATCAGACTGAAATCATGGCCAGATACTGAGAGTTTAACCTGTTAAAGATTCAAAATTAAAAATCCAGCAAGTGCTTAGAATAAACTATGAGTCAATAAAACAATAATAAACCCTGAAATATCACAAATTCATATGAATGAAGTCAACACTGAACAACAATCAATGAAACAAACAAAAAATATTGTTGATAAACCATTCGAAATAATCTTATAACAGAAAAGAAATCAATGGAACAGATAGCATGATCTACAACAAAGACAGAAAACTGCCTCCTTTATCATGAAGGAATCAGAATAACTAAATCATAAAAGCAACATCAGAAGCACTGTATCAAATGAGGAAAATAAAGACGATGGGCTAACACTTATGGACAACTTTTAAATGTAATTACCTGTTTAAAGAATCCATAAACCAATGCTACGGTCCAAACCGAATTCTTCAGCTGATTACGTATACCACGAGTTAAGAACTCATTCCAGACAAACATCGTCTCATAGAGGGATAATCCTGTTTCATGATTGCTAAGATTCCTTTGAAGACTAAGCATAACATGGTAGGAGTAGCTAAAAAAGAAGTCCTTGGTGAGATCCACGTTGCGTAAGAGCTTCTTGTATCTATTTATCAACAAAAGAGAAGGCAGAGGCAAAACAAGTTAGTAGAAGTCCATTTCGAAGGTAAGATATAAGAGAACAATTCTAAATAACATAAAAATTAAAGGCAAGAGATGTCCCCCTGAACTCTGATGATACCTTGCCTCATTCAACATGTTAAATTAACATCACAACACCAATGTGGTCTGCCCTGCACATTCACTGGGAAAAACTGGCAATGGGCACTAAGAACAATTTAACTAAGGCGGATACACTATGAACTGTACTTAAGATGATTTCTAAAAGGAATGTATGACCTTTGTCTCAGCAAATATTACTCAGATGCTATAATGGTGTAAACAATTAGCGTGAACTGAAGATATATTACAAAGGTAGAACACAAAATATGCTATAATAAAGGTAACACATTAAATAGCTTAAGAACATCTACATTAACAACGAATAACAAATATACAGAAATATATCAAGCATATTCAATCTTATAGTGTTTTTTGTCCTCTAAACATAGCGACTTTTTACATGTAGAATCGGCAAAAGACCTGTTCTCGTTTTTAGAATATGCCATATTCGAGTGCATAGAAGAATGGGGTACTGGAACCATCTCGCTCTTGGCAATCGAATACACTGCGTGGCCACAAATAGTGCCAATCTTCTTTCTCTTAGTGATTATAATCATGTAATAAGGTCCCAAGAATTTCATGAATCCTGTAACCACGGGAAGAATCACAAGCAGGTCAGCTGAAAAATACATACATTTTAACTGATTTGACACAAATTATTTGTTGAGATTATAACAGGATGTAGCATACCAACAATTCCATAGCATGTGGTGACAAATTTTAGTCCACCAGTAGACTTGTTTCCATCAGCAATTCTTTGGAGGAGCTCGGATTGTTCATCCTGAGAGTATATTGTCGAATCTTCAACAACATTTAGCTCGGACTGCTCTAATCTGCTTATCTTCAATACTTTCCAGTACTTTTTTCTTCTCTCAAATCCAAACATATAAAAGTTCTGGACCAGCAATGAAAAATGAATAAGTTGGTTGTGTAAGCAGGCAACAAACATATATATCATAGACACAGTCGAACCCCATCTCAAAGTTAACTCACATTTTCTCAACAAAAATGCATGTTTTTCAAACAAATTTTGAAACTTGGCATCTGCCACCAAACAATTATCTAAGTTCTACACCCAAATAAATCAAGGATGCGCAAAAACGATTCAAATTACAGGGAATTTTGCAATAAAACTATAAAAGAAAAAAATGTATAAACAAGACAGAGTAATAGTAAGCTCTAGCAGCTTATAAGGTGAAACAGACAAGAAAAAAGGCTGAATTTTTACAAATCTGAAGATTTAATCTTCAGAAAAGCTTCTCATATTCACGATCAAAACTCAATAGATTGAAATCTGATGTTAACACACAAACTATTTCTATTAATTCCTGATGAATAAAGGAAAGCAAAACACGACAAACTTAACGCAGCTCCAGCAATCAAAGGTCAGCAACTTTTTCCAAAATTCAAAGCACACAAACAAAAACAAAGCCAAAAAACACATTTCACGTTCAAACAAGCAAACAGCAACGAGATCAGAGAGCTAATTTATACCGAACGAGTTTCATAGAGCATGAATTTCTGAAACTTGCCGTCGCCTCCGCCGCCAACGTCTCCAGAGCTCGCCTCCGCATTGAACGGAACCTCAATGTCATTCTCCAACGCCATACTTCCCATTCCCGAGCCTCGAGCTCGGGCTTTTCAAATCCAGTTATTGCATACAAAATTCTCCACGCGAAAGCTGCACCTCAACTCCGCTCCATAAACCCTAGCTTCGGCAAACAACTCAGCTCACACACACGCATCCGAAATCCAAAAATTACAACTCTTTTCTCACCAACAACTATCACTACTCGTTTTCCACCTAAAAAATCGCAAAAAAATCCGGAAAATTTTCGGTAACAGCAGAAAATATGCGAGTGGCGCTGCAGATAGAGGAGGCTGCAGATTGAAATAAGGCGTTTTGTGCGTAGATCGAGAGAGAAGATTGAGAAGCAAAGCTCCGGCGACTGCGTCCACAAAAAATTTGCGTGTAGAGAGAATAAGGAATATAATATTTTTTTTATTCTGTAGCTGTGTAATTATTGGGTGTCTTCGTTTTTAAAAGTAGCCGATATTTTACAGCTTATTATTTGAAACAAGTTTCTTTCTTTTCTTTAAATTAAAAAAAAAATATTATTAATTGCGGCAGTTGCTCGATAATTATGGCCCTTAATATAATAAACCGGTACTGAATATCATGTTTTTTAGGTCAAAAATTATTCGTATTATAGCGGAACGCAATTATTATGTATTTGATCAATTTTAATTAATAGCCTTAAATAAATTTGAAAAAGTATTTTAATTGAGTGTTGTTTCAATTTTATTTTTGGAAGATATTACGTAGAATAAATATCTTTTTAGATTTCAATCATACTTTACTTCACGTCTAATCCCAAATCCATTGATCTTATATTATGCTTTATTTAAAGTCATTATTACTTCTAAGTTTCATTAAGCATAATTTGAAATATTTATGATTAATAATCGTTCAAACATAAAAAAAAAACTATACTTAATTAAAAAAAGCGGAAACAATTATCCAATTGGCATCACAACTATAAAACACATGAGATTAGATTAACTAATTTACATTGATTTAAATGGACCTTCATTGGCAAACAAAAATGTGTGTTATGTTATTAATTGTTTTGTGAAATATGCTTCCCGTTAAATTTTGTCGAATTTTAATCAACACCACTTCATAATATTGCCTCTTTCTCGAGGAAAATACAATATTAATCGAGGGAGTATTTTGGAATAATTATGTATTGAATTAAATATTAATTTTAATAAATCAAAATTCTATTCATTGCCATTTTTTCTTTAGTTACAAGAGAGGAATACTGAATAAATTAAAATTTAAAGATCCCATCAAAATAGATTTGAATTTGCTTTAAGCATTAATTTATTAAAAATAAATATCAATAGCACTAACGAAAAATACTCACAAAAGTAATTCGTACGTGAATCCTTTTCATTTTGGAGATGAATATAGATTTCGTTTTTGTGGAATACTCACGCAATGAGATGCCTAATTTAAATAGCAAAGTTAAGATATTGAAAGATTTTTTATTGTAAGAGATCTAAAGTTCAATGTTCAATCTTGTGTGGTGTAGAGATCTCATCTGCACTCGGTTCAATTTATTTTTCACCTTTAAGTGGCGTAAGTTCTTTGTGAGAGGTCTTGATTCCGTGTGTTCAATTTATTTTTCATTTTTGTATGGCGTAGCCGTATAAGTTCTTTGTAAGAGGTCTTAAGTTTAATTTCATGTGATGTAAAGGTTTCATTTGTGTTCAACTATTTTTCTTCTTTGTATAGTGTAGTGACTTATTTGATATATATACCTTATAATTAAAAAAATGTGTGATATTTTATTTTAGTATTTTTTTAAAGTTGAAATCTGTGAATTTTGTAATGGTTAAAAGTGACTTGTAATACTATAAAATAAATAAATAAGATGCTGTGGTTCGCCATCCAGAATATGCCAGCTGTTTACAGCATATGCTTAATAGTTCCTGCTCATATAAGTCAAATATTCGGTGGCTTTATTTTATTTTTATTTTTTTTGCCGTTTCCTTCCATTTTAAAATTATTACGTCTCCAATTTTACCCATTTTTTGCGGCAAAATATTTTCCCGCATTATTCTTTATACGGATATTACCGAATCCCATATGAAATTAATTAAGTATAAAATATAAAACTCAAAAGCCATATTCGATGTATTTATTAATAAAACATATATAATCCTTTTAATTATAATTAATTAATACTTTCACCGTCTCGCAAAAGTTTGCTCCAAGAATAAATACAAGAATTTTAATAAAAATTGGTAAAAATTATTTGACGGTGAAATTACGTATAAAAATAGAAATTAAGTAGATTGGGATAATTTTTGGAGACACACAAAAAAAAATTAGAGCAAATTTTTTGAAGACGGATGAAGTAATTAATAATATTTAAATTTATCATTGGTTTCGCCAATCATTTAATTCATTTTCCTAATGAAGCATTAAAACAATATTCAACGAAATAAAGAAGCGCTAGGTTTGATTACGAAATACCTAATTCCCAGAGAAATGGAAATTGACCAACAATTTGTACATACTATTATTGATGACTGTATAAATATATTGTGGGCCTATCGAGAAGATATTCATCAATTTCATATCAAATAAAGAAAAAAGATATTCACCTGTTATTATCTATATTCCTTCTTATCAACAATTTTTTTATACTTATCAAACTCTACACGGACAAAGAAAATGGAGTAAATATAAACAAAAATTATAGTCATATAATATAATTGGCATACTTAATTATCACATTGATATATATAATTAAATTTTATTTCATTTAAGATGACTATAAATATAATCTAAAGATATTATTTATCGAAATTTCATGGATTACGTACTATTAATTATTCAAATACGAGTAATTAAATGAAGTATTACACAATCCATTATTATTTTGTTAGTAAGCAGTTATGTATACAAATATATCGTTAAATATACGTAACTGATTGTCAGTTGTATATTATAAATATTAATCACCAACAGGCAACAGCCAGTACTTTACTAATTATTATTTAGTTTACAATATTTTTTTTTTGAAGAATATATTTAGTTCACAATTGATGGTACAGTTACTTCAAATTATAATTTCCACATAATTTTGTAAAGAGAAAATGTATACTACTACTATTTTAGAACCAAAGTATTAACGGATTTCAATTATAGGCTACACTTTGACTATTTACAAAAATGAATCTCATAAATTACACTTGAAACAAATCAAGATTCGACTTAACGTTATTTCTCACCTTATATCTTGAAAAAATAAATACAAAGGATGTGTAGAAAAACCTCTACAGCTTAAATAATCAGAAATAACTTTTTACACGCTATTTATATTTTTTCAAAAATTAAAATTAATAGAAATATAAAGTCAATTTAAATTTCAACCGAGATAGATTTATAAGATTCATTTTCGTAAATACTCGAAGTATGTAGTTTAGAATTCGAAATACGAGGATATTTTGGATTCCAAATTATATTTTTCTCCCCTCTTAAAATGTTGCGAACTTGCGATTACAAAAATATGTTTTGAATTAATAACATTCCTAATTTTTTCAACAATGATTCTTTAATATACATCACTCTATCAACAAAACATAGTAGATTCAATTCTGAAAAAAATTGCTCATGCCGAAAATTAGTTAACAATAGTTTAACTATATTTTAAAAAATATAAACTCTACCTCTCAAAAAAATTTATAAACTCTTAACAAATATTATACTACTACTATTTTACATACTAATACATATTCAGCTCAATTAACCCCAACGAGAATTGAGTAATCGGAATTTGTTTATTTAATTGTTAGTAACGTAATATACTACTCTCTCCGTTCGCGAAACTTGAGCAGTTTCTTTTCGACACGAATTTTAAGAAATTACTAGTATTTTATGTGTTAAGTGTGATAGATGAATAAAGAGAAAAACTATTACGATATTAAAAAATTGCTCAATCTTTGTGGGACAATTCGAAAAGAAAAATATTGTTAAAGTTTCGCGATACGGAAAAAGTACTTGAAAATAATTTTTAGGACTAATTTTCACGTACACGAAATTTGTTGAGAGATGACAGCTTCGCCAAGTGTTTGTGCCACAGTGTTTTTACACTTAGCAAATTGGCCCCCGCAACTATACATATATTAAATTTCCCCTATTTTTCAAAAAGGCAACATTTATTCGTGAATTAAATGTTTGAACAATATTTGTTATGTGCCAATAAATATGATAAATATTATTTCTCGTTTATTTGTTCAAATAAAGTACTAACGGTTTCATCGAACTTGGATGGGTTTTAATTTCAAATTCAAGTTATAGCTAGTTTAACAATATCCGTAAATTGGGGGACATAATATTGCATTTCGATCGACGATGAAGCGCAGTCTGTTGGTAAGACGCTTCCCCTCCAATCAATAGATCGGGGGTTCGAGTCACCCTAGGAGCTAGAGCGTGAGTGAGTTTTTTCCTTTCTTTGGTTGTAACAAATTTAAAAAAATATATATATTGCATTTAGATCGATTCTAGTTTTTCTTCTTCTTTTGGAATTAGAATAATATGCCATAAGTTTTTAGTTATAATTCGTCTATGATTTGAATAAAAAAATTATATTTGTTACTCAAATTGGCTAAGTATAATGAGCGTTATCATAAAGTATGATCGTTCGAAATCATCACTTTCGACATAAACGAGAAATATTATATATGTTGTGGAAGTGTTGTAGAGTATTTGTTGCATTCCAAAAATTATCAATATTATAAACTAGCAAATTTATGTTGTATATATAGAATTACATGTATTTTCTCATATTTGAAACCTAGGTTATTTTTAAGGGTTATTGGTATTCAAATACATCAATTTTGGGATAGTTTGGTTTTGCACATAAATTTTGAAATGAGTAAAAAAATATATAAATTTTAATGTTGTAGCAAATTTACCACAAATTCAATTTGTAGACATTTGAACTCTGCAGAAATCCTACGATTTTTAGGTTTAGTCTTTTGTAAATCCTCTCAAAACGGTGTCGTTTATAGATATCTTATATGAAATCGTTTTTTAAGCGTTCGATGAATACACATCAATATTTCGATTTGCTACGTCAACTTTAATTTGAGCAGAAAATGAATTTGTGGTAAAATTGCTACAATATTAAAATTCATATATATATATATATATATATATATATATATATATATTTAATACCTTCAAAGTTCATTTACAAAATCAAATCATCCCAAAATTAGTATATTTAGACGCTAATAACTTCTATTTTAAAACAATAATTTTAAGGTTTGGTGAAGCATAAATAGATGAACACAAATGTGAACTTTGTGCGTGGTCAATAAGATAATCTCAAGCATATACTTTTTCGTAATTTAATAACAATAATTTTGATAGCAACCCCTCTTGAAACCTATATAAATGATGTGGGTTTAAAAAAATTATGCACACATAAATCATGTGGTTGCTATTGCTTTTTCAAGCTTGTCCTTAATGCTTATTGATTAATTTTGAACACTTTCATTTCAAGGAAAATAAATCAAATATTTGATTTGAGGTCAAATTATATAACACAAATATTAGTCGTGCCAATTTAATTTCAGTTATTATGACAATTATAGATTAAACAAAAAATAATTGTTCATATTCGTTTCCAATTTCTTTTGAAAGGGACATATTCGTTTCCAATTAATAGATTTTTTATTTGAACACGCGATATATAAGAAGTAAGAACCGCCTTTTATCGAAAATACATTTTTTTTTAATAAAAATACTAACGTTTGCTTGCTCAGCTAATATTTTGACTTTGTATTTTTCTTTCTCGTTTTGGTTATAATTTAAGTATAGTCTACACGCACAATTGAGAGAGAGAGAGAGAGAGAATAATTGAGGGGCGAGACTATAGAATATTATAGACAAAGTAAAGAAATTTGTCACTAAGTTAGAAACTTCTTTTGGTGGTATATATACTTGTAATTATTAATAAATTACGTGGTGTTTAATTTATAGATTTTCTACAAACACGTCGTATTCCATCACTCGAGCATTGTGCTAATCAAATTGATACCCAATCATGACTTGCTTTACTTTCTTTCCCTTTTTATATAGAAAAACCTTTGGAAAAAAAGGAGAGTCGTAAAATATGAGTAGCAAAAGTGCAAAACTTATTTTAAGCATAAAATATCACATTTCATACAACTTGAATTAACATGCACAATTCAAATTTTGGTTTTTACTCTTGATTATGAAAATTCATTTATAATTATTTTCATCATTAATTATGAAATTTTTGTTTCACCCTTGTCTTCATTGACGAAATATATTTTCCAAGTTTTTACATGCATGTGATACTTAAATTTTAAAACTCCATATTTTGGGTTGAACCATTCATAATTTACATATGTTTAGGTATCTCTCCCCCATTTTGAAACAGTGACAAAATCCCATCTTTTGCATTTCATATACACTTCACGATTGCCATTTTGAAATCCCATCTTTTGAGATGACGCGATTGCATTTTTATATACACTTTCTGATGGATATTTTAGTAAATTGTTTTTTTATAAAGATGGATAATTTTTTATTCTAAAAAAAAGATGGATAATTTTTTTGAGATGGCGAGAGGATATCGTAAAATAGAAATTACTTTTTTGTACCGCATTCCATTAGAATTACAATTGCAAACAAATTAAATAATTTTCGACTCAAAATTATAATATTCGTATTTCAAATTATTTGATTTGAATATAAATATTTAACTTGATTTGACTAGTATAATATAAAATTATAATATTCAATTCGATTCAACATATATTTTTCGTAAGATGTGTAACTAATGAATAAATCAGTATATCAGTATTCAAATTTGGGTAAAAAATTTCCCCTGCAGCTAAATATCAGTCATAGTATACATTAAATCAACACTTTTTTCTTGCATACAAAAATGCATTAATTGTACAAGAAATACATTACATTTTTCAACTTTCTCAATACTAATTAGAACAATTTTTCATCATTCTCAATACACTTAACAACATGTTCTCCACTCTCAATATATTCAATACGTATTATACATAAAATGGGAAGTCAGTGGGAAATCTGTGGGGTAGTTTTGTAATTATCATAAAAATGTTATGGGAAAAATGGACAGCTTTTGTGATTCATGATAAAAAAAAATGGAATTTTGCCATAGTTTGTGATATTACACGCAATTATCCCTTAAAGTTATTATTCCACCACAAGTCACACCTCGATGGTTGTAATCTAATCAAATAACTCATATTCAATTTGATATTCGTATTCGATAGATATTTGATTCGAATTCAAATACAAATATTTAATTTGATTAGTATTTAAATATAATACAAAATTATGATATTCGACTCAATTCGACTCGCTTATAACTCTACTAGGAATGCCTTGGCCTTGCTCGATGGAATCACCTATTATCTATGAGCATTTACTACTGTACCGCTAATGTGTATTTTTGTTCATATTACCAAAAGTAAGTGTACTTTTTCTCGTACTAAAAATACTTACACAAAAGAAGCATCGACCAAAAAGAAAAAGAAAAAAGCAAAAACGAACCCAATTAAGCGACGTAAAGCCGAAAAATGAATATGACGCCAACATTATATTCATGCGTAATTTCATCAAATTGAGTTACATCAACTAGTGTATTACCCGTCGAAATTCGACGGTACATATTTTCTTGTAATTTATATATTTTATGTTATTCTTATGATAATTATAATAAAATAATTTTTTATGTAAATTTTTTATATAATTAATTAAATTAAATTAAATTAGTAATACATTTTAAATTATATTAATCTCAACAACTTTTAGTAATTAAATTATTAATTTTGTTGAGATCATAAAAATACCCATTAGTTTTCATATGAAATTTTATAGAAAGTTGACGCGTAAGAAAAAAAAAAGAGTAGAAATACATATAAATTTGACATAGGTATGATGGAGGATTGATTTGTTGCATTTGTTGTTACAAGATTTTTTTTTTTTTGAGGGACTTTGTTGTTACAAGATTTATTAATTTTGTTCAATGTTTTTTTATTTTGCCTTTTGACCATAATTTTATATGGAGTTAGAAAAATCATAATTGAATTGAGAGTATCATATAATTTCGAACTTCTAAAAGCATAACTAATTATGAAAATAATCTCGCCTCATATTTAAAAGACCATAACTGATTTATCAAACATCGTATCATTTGGAGTTTTAAGACCAACCAAGTTGTGGGCATCATCTCGTCGCAGATTTGACAGATCACCTCTAACTTCTGAGCATCATCTTGTCTGAAACTTGAAAGAGAATCATCTCGTCTAAAACTTGAAAGAGCATCATCTCGTCTGGAGTTTTGAGCATCATCTCATCTAGAGTTTGAGAGAGCATCATCAAATATGAAATTATATTCAACCATGACTCCAATTGTCAACTATCTAACAAACATAACTCTAACAATTTAGATATTTTATTTATGTATGTAATTTTATTAGTTCAAACTCTAGAGAGAAAAGAAATAGAAGAGTTCTTAAAGCAGTAAAAGAGAGAGCGTGTGTTTTATTTCATCATCGTAGGTATTTATAGGCATTACAGTCAGGGTAAAGTAGTAAATTCGTTTGGTCATCTATTCTGCATGCTCGCCATTAAACTAATTAAGGCTATTATTATATTATAACTTGTCAGGTCGTTGTCCCCTAATTAAAGAGCTGGATTCTGTCCTTATCATCCTTCTCTGTCTAGTAGCTCTGTATTTCCTTCCTTGGGGCAGACTTCTACTCTTTGGCTCCGCTCTGCTAAGTAGCTCCGCCTTCTGCGAATTGTCTCTGGCGTGTGGCTCCACGCTCTGGCTCCAATAGCTTAGCTCTGCTTTGGATCTGGCGATTTGGCTCTGGCTCTGACTCTAACGACTTAGCTCTGACTCTGGATCTGGCGACTTAGCTCTGGCTCTAACTTTAATGACTTAGCTCTGCTTTGATAGCTCTACTCTGGCAGCTCTGCTCTGGCAACTTGGCTCTGGCCCTCTGCTCTGGCAGCTCTGCTCTGGTTAGCTCTGGCTCTGGCAGCTCTGCTCTGGAGGCTCTGCTCTGGCATCTCTGCTCTGGTTAGCTCTGGCTCTGGCATCTCTGCTCTGGCAACTTGACTCTGGCCCTCTGCTCTAGAAGCTCTGCTCTAGTTAGCTCTGGCTCTGGAAGCTCTGCTCTGGAAGCTCTGCTCTGGCAAACTCTGCTCTGGCAGCTCTGTTCTGGAAGCTTTGCTCTGCCAACTCTGCTTTGGACTTTTTCCTCTGCCTATTTCTCACAGCTTCTTTGCTCCCTGCTGCTCATCTTTGGTATTCCAAGCAAAGCCACGTGTCCTGATCTTAGGACCTTGCATATTTCACCCCTCATCAGAGTTGATAAATCATATTGCTTCCATGCAACAATCACAACACGCTTGATAGCAGATGCTAAAATTCTTTCCAAAATTTGTTCTTTCTAAAATAATAATCATTCTATATTTAAAATAGTGAAACGCGTTATTAAATTAGGAAACTAATTTAATACTTACCATAGGTGTGTAGGAAGAATCACGGCTAATCAGGAAATGGAGGTATCAAAACAGAGAAGTCGTAGGTGGGGTGGGGGTCGACGGCACGATGGACGAACTCCAGGGCTCAGCGGTGACTCGACGGCGGACGAACCGCAAGCTCAGCGGCGACTATTTCGCCGAAGTCTAGAAGGAGGAACGACAACGGGTTATAGGAAAAAGAAATCTTAGGGCTCTTGTATTAATTGCTTCAAATGGAGAATTCTCATGGGTTTAAGAAGTGGAAACAAAATCGAACTAATTAAGGAATGGAAGAGGGAGCCAGAGATGAGGCGGAGCAACGCCGCCCTTAGGACGGCGGCGACGCCTGAATTTAGAGGGAGAGAGAGGCGGGCAGTTTAAGGGGGGGAATTAGGGCTTGATTTGAGTGTGCAATCGACTTTAGAGAGAGAAAAGGATTGAGAGAAGATAGAGACAGTGAAGGGGGAGACGACGCCGACCGGATTCAGGGACGACGGCGATGGGGTGAGGAAGAGGGAGGTGTGACTTTTGTTTTAAAAGTGAGAATGAGAATATATAGATTGGATTCTCAAATGCCACGTTGGAGATTGAGATTGAAAAGAAATAATTTGAGGCCTGCCACGTAGGCTAAGGCCTAATCGTATTATAGAATAGATATTATTATAATAATAATAATAATAATAATAATAATAATAATAATAATAATTATTATTATTATTATTATTATTATTATTATTATTATTATTATTATTATTATTATTATTATTGTAGTAATGGACGAACAGAAACAAATAAAGTTTGCAGAAATGAAAAATATATTTTTCTTCCCTATATAAATAAAATGTATGGATTAATTTTATAAAAAATAAAAATAAAATTTTAATTATTTTGATAGACATAAAATAAGATTTTGTTTTAAAGTAATCAGTTTATAGAATTTGTGTCTCAATTTATAATTTACATATACGTGCATGTCTCAATTCAAACTTAATTTAAAATTAGTTTTATTGAAAATTAAGAATATAAATATTATATATATATATATATATATATATATATATATATACATACATACAATATGATATATTGCAACATATACATATAATATGTACGCTATTGAGTAATATAAAATTAATAACAAATATACATCTAATCACTAACATTCAATTAAAATAATTTATCGTATATAGATTATAATTTTTTTTTATCAGACATGTAAATCTAATTTTTATCTAGAAAAAATAAATAATAAAATTTATTAATTTAGATTATATTTAATGTTAATATTATTATCATATATATATATATATATTATTAATTGTATTTATTATGATTAATGAATCTTTATATAGAATGTAATAGTTAATTAATTAATAAATGATGAAAATTATATATGGTAAATTTTGAAATGGAGAGATTTTAGATATGCCACATAGGTTAAGGCTTAATCCTATTATGTAATAGATTGCCAAAATCAAATGTAATTTTCAGTGGCTAACAACTTTGGTCCTTGGACAGCAAAAGCACTTGTGTGAAAGTGGGACTTAGATATTGATATGGCCTTTATGAAATTAAAAGTGTGGTTGTGATTTATAGTTCGTGAAAATCGTGGGTTTTTCAAGAAAGGACGTCGATATTTTTTTGTCACGGTAACCTTTTTATTATTATTTTGTACAAAAATAAATAAATATTTTAAAAAATCATATGACAGTGAATTTGAACATAAGATTAGGAGCGAACATATAAAAAAAATCATGACTGGGGATATATATATTTTCTAACTTTTTGATGTTTTGAAAGATAAAATTCATACGATTTGATTATGTACGTAATGAGGATTACTCTACAAAGATTCACATAAAAATATCGATAATTTGATGATTAAAAAAGAAAATGTTTGACAAGAGTTATGAATGTCAGCGAAGCTCGATAAATAAACGAACTACCCTTGAATTTGGTAATATTCGGCTCGTTAAATGATTTAACTTGAAAGTACTTATAACTTATTATTATGTACAACTTATATTTAATTAACTTTATAATTAAGTCTAAGAAAATTATTAGTACATTATATAATTGTGAATGAAATAATTTATTTCTAAAAAATATAAATATAAATTTAAAAAATTCGTTTATAATCAATTAAATTCGTGAGATTCGAAGCATTGGCAAATAAATAAATTTCAAGATTCGATTAGACAATTAATAACAAGTTAAATTTGAACATAATGATATTCAACCGACTTAATTCAGTTAAATTACATTTTTTAAACTTGAGTCATTAATCACGCTAACACTAAATTAATACACATACACCTCCGGCCTTCTGTTCAATTTTAATGATAACTTTTTATCATAAAGAGTGGAAAATGAAAAAGGAAAGAAACAGACAATAACAATAATAATAATGATAATTGTGGGCGTGTAAAATTTGTTGGGGCCCTTAATTTCGATTTATGTTTGATTGTTATACGATGTATACGTATTGATAATGTATATAATATGCTCTATATTGCTTTTTCATATATTCATTTATATTGTTAAAGGAGCTTTAAACTTGAAAGTGATTTAATGTATATAATAACTATTGAGTGACGAAATTGTGGGAGTAAGTTGGTAGCAGTTTGTTCGTAGTTTATTTTATTTTTATGATATATATTTGGGATCTTTTAATATCTTAATTTATTTTCATGCCAAGTTGTTGAATTAACCAACCATATCACTACAAAAAAAATTGAGATTATCGGCAACGTGTGTCGTTGGTAAACATAGGGCGACCGTCAAAATTAAAATCACCGGTGGCGGGTTGTCGCCGGTAATTTTCTTGTCACTGATTCGTATACCGACGGCGACGCCGTCGTTGAATGTCACCGTTGATCGGCGGAGCTTTGCCGAACTTTTAACGGCGGCGTTGGCCGCCTGTAATTAGCGACGGTGCTACCGCCATCGATAATGTTCACCGAATGGCGGTAGCTGCTCGCCAGATTCTATTATTTATTTATTTATACCCCACAAGTATTTTCGTATGTATACAGTATTGTATACATTAGACGAACTTCTGAGTCGGTCACTCATCTTAGTTGTGCTCTAAGTTAAGCACGCTTAACTTTGAAGTTCTTTTCGAGTGGTCACCAATACAGAACATTCGTATTATTGATATATCTAGTACCTATTAATTCATTTAAACTCTATTTCAATATATATACAATATCATACATTCATAACCTAAGAATATGTCGAGATGATATCTAAGAGATGTCTTTAGTTACTGATCGGTCTCGTTTACGTCCTTATTTTTATGTCGAAAAACATTTATTAATTATTTTTTTTTATTATTATTATAATTTTTTTATCAATCTAGTTTATACACAATAAGTATTTTAATTTGATATTTGTAATGTATTTTGAATTCAATTGCATACGTTGAATTCAATCTATGTTACCCTTTTTTTTAAGTACATATATTTTTCGACTTAATTATACAATCTTGTTTAGATTTCACAATTCAAGAGTGATTAGTAGATATTCTACTTAAGATTCTTGATTCCAATCTTGATTAGTGAAGAATCTTGTTTATATTCCACAATTCAAGAGTGATTAATAGATATTCTACTTAAGATTCTTGATTTCAAACTAGATTAGTGAAAAAATCTTGTTTAGATTCCACAAATAAATAAAATTATAAATAAACAAATAAAATTACTGGCGGCGCGGCCGATAGGTGGGGTTTCTGGCGACCTGCTTTCAATATACCGGTGGCGTGGCTCACCGCCGGTAATTACTGGCGGCTTGAATGGCCCGACGACCCACTTGCCACGCCGTCGGTAATTTATTTACGTAAATAACTTAATTAATATTATACTTACCTGCGGCTTCCTTGCCGCCGATATTCTCGACGGTCTTTTAAAAGAACGGGTCGCCTTTCTCCGTCGTCAGTGGGCCGCCGCTGGTAAATCTGGTCGGTAATTTTGCGTTTTTTTTGTAGTGTGCATATTAGGATGAACATTATTTTGTGAAAATTTAATTCAATTACATAAAAATAATATTTTTGAAGTTAAAGGGGATAATGAGTAATGAAATTTAAATTTTAATATAATTAATTAATTTAATCGACCTCTGGCCATCTAGAGTGAATGAGGGTGATAGGTAGTTGGGAGAATAGTTGATGGTGGGTGGAGGATATGTGCAAATTGATTTTGGAGAAGGAGGGTGTGGAGGATTTCGAGTTGTTTTGTGTTGGATATATGTAGAAACGATTTTAAATATGGCAAGACCTCTTTAACTTGGATATATTTGAAATCTTTCTAGGAAACATGCTGCCCAACAACGACATTGGATCCCTCCTCAGCGGCTGAACGTCGACGTTTCTTATAGTGGGGGGATTATTGCTCATCGCATCGCATGGGTCGCACCGACACCACATTCATTCAATCTCATGCTTATGCGTATCGAGTTTTGCATATTGGCCCCCTATTAGTGGTGCATGTTGTCCATCAAAATTATGAAGGTATGTAATCGCTTTTGTGATGATATGTTTGAAGCTTTTGTGCTACTTAAGGAACATATTGTTTTAGATTTTCACCATGTTAATAAAATCACTCATTGTCTAGCAAATTTTGTTGCTTGATTGAATGATGTAATGATTTAGAAGTTAGAATTTTTTTCATGGCTTACATATATTGTTCATCGTGATTTAATATAATTACATTTTACCCACTTCAAAATAATAATAATAATAATAATTTAGTGGATCCAATAATAATATACTCCTTCTTTACACGAAAAATTTATCACATTACAAACACAAGTTAATAAATTGACAATAGAATAAGTTTCCCACTATAAATGTAATATTGAATTGAGTGACTATAAAATATAGTTAAGACTTAAGAGTCTCATAACTGTTAAATTTTGTAAATAATGAGGAATTGGAGGTTAATAATATAGCGAGTTGTGCCTTACTATCTATATATAATATAAAAGAGCAGTTTAACGGTAAAATTTTACCGCTAATTTTTCTCTCTCCTATAAAAGAGCTGTATTCTCTCTCCCACAATCTATCCCACTATTTACTCATTAAATATCTATCAGTTAATCTATATATATAAAACATGCACGAATTTTCTCTACAAAAAATTCTCTCTTTACTCTGCATTTTTTGTTTTGATTCTTTTTAAAATTCATCAACTTTTACTTATAAAAAAATATTTTATATGGATGTTAAATTAAAGATAATAATAAGATCTTTAATTTGATGTAAAAAATATAAAAATAAATTTAAAATAAATAAATTATTATCATTTAAAGTCACAATTTTTTTCTCTCTCTCATCTTTCATCTATCCTCTCCTCTCTCCTACCTGGCTACCTCCTTTCTTTGAATAACACAGTTCATTTTTTTTTCATTCATTTTTTAATATTTATTTTATTTTATTTTTTATATTTTTGTTAGACATCATTTTTAATATTTTCTATTTTTTTTGCTATAACAATTTAATGTAACTAAAAAGATTAGACTTATATTTGTTCATTTAGAACTCTTTAGCTTAAAAATAAATTTTAAAGGTTGAAATTTATATTAATATATATTTATAGATAATTAATTAATTAAATCTTAAAAAATTAATTTCAAATATGATTTAGATTTATAAAATTTTTGTATGAATTTTTATATTTCTTTATATTAACATATTTGTTATTATTATGTCTTAATTAAATTTAATATTAGATTGAGAATTGACAATCTATATAGTACATAAAAGAGGAGTTTTTCCCCTCCATGTTTTCCCTCTCTTTTTTCTCTCTTCTTTCACCAATTTTTTCACTTTTTTTTTTGCTTTTTATGTTATTATTATTTATTTTCTAAACGTCATCAAATTTGATTTGTGAAAAAATAATCATATGTATCTTAAATTCAATGTAGTATAAAAATAATAAAAAACGAATAAGTTATGAAAAGCATAAAATATTTTATTTTCTGTCTCTTCATTAAAAAATTACAACTTTTTATTTATGTTTGTGTATGAAAATATTTATTATGATGTATAATACTATATAATAATATGCATAATGCAAATTTTCATTACACTTTGTATAAATTGAAAATTTATAATTTTATATTCAAGATTTTATTGAGTAATTGATCTTAATTATTATATTATATTTTTAAAACATATTTGTTTATATTTTATTTTTATTATTATTTATATTTATTTATTTAAATTTATCGTTTGATTTCGATGTCCATCGTGCATCGCACGAATGGGCGTATACTAGTTATAAATAATGTGATAATTTTTTAGTCGATTGATTAAAAAAAATGATAATTTTTTTGTGAAAGAAAGAGTATTAAATATTAAAATAAAAATAATATGTATGTAAACGGCACTCACAGAAAATGCTCTCAAATTGTGATCGATGTATCACCTAGTACTATTTAATTTGGAAAAATTGCCTAAAATGTTGGAAAATTAAATTGGGCCTAAAGAAGGGGCTTCATATTAAATCCATAAAGCAGCTAAAGGAAGCAAATCGGGTTTTACGGAACAGGATCAGGTAATCGGACTTCGGACCCGACCCATTTATAGTTACCCACTTTAACTGCATCTCTGCATTTCAGCGCTAACCAAAAACTGTGCAACGCCGCGACCTAAATTACGATCGACTCACTGAGTTACATCGGGCGAGTCCACTCAGGCCATGTACACCAGGAGAGCTTCGGCACTCGTCGCGCTCACTTCTCTGAGACGCGCAATTAAGGTATGTCGGAGAAATCCATCCGATTTTCGCTGCTCCGTGGAAATCCCTAATTTTGTTAGAAGTTTCAGAACTGCCTCTGAATCAGCTGACGCTTACAACAATTTTGATGGAGGTAGCGCTGAAAACCAATCGGGTTACGTAAATTTCAATCGAAATGATAAGTTTTATGGTGGGAGTTTAGGTGGAGTTGAACAGAACCAAAACCCTAGTAGGGTTTATGGCCAAACTGGGACCGATGGATTAAATTTATCCAACACGTTTGCTAATGGCGGCGGTAGTGTTCAGAATCAATCGGGTTATAGTTCTTCGAGTTTTGATAGTCGGAATTATGTCCGGAACGTTGTCGGCCGTGAGGCTGACCGGATTCCGAACAGGCAGAATTATTGTGGGCATATGGGAAATGGTACATTCCAGCAGAATGTGAGCTCTAATGGTGGATTTTCGGATGCAGCGCCACTAAATCATGGTGGAGGGCGTTTAGAGAATTCGAGAGGAGGTTCTTATGGTGGAATCACGGATATGCCGGTGAAAAATGGTGGGAATTCTGGAGTTCATCCGCAAAATGTTGTTGGGAGTTATTATTCTAATGCAGGGAACTACCAGAGAAGTTTGAGTGAATCTCAGAGTGGAGTAGTAATGAATGATTTGGCTATGAATGCGGGATCAGTTGAAGTTGCTCGAGGGAGTCAATCCACTAGCAAACTGGATGATCTTGATCAACTCACAAGGGAAAGGAAGCTGAAGGAAGCAGTGGAGCTTCTGGTACTGCTTGAGAAGGAAGGGATCCGAGTTGAGCTGCCCCAGTATATGGCGTTGATCAAAGCATGCGGTGAGAATAAGGCTCTGGCTGAAGCCAAATCCGTCCATGAGCATCTTATGAAGTCGATGGTTAATCTTGAAGTCAGAATGTATAATCAGATAATTGAGATGTATTCCAAATGTGGTTCCATGGAAGATGCTTTTACAGTCTTTAATCAGATGCCTGAACGTAATCTGACGTCTTGGGACATTATGATATCCGGGCTTGCTAAGAATGGCCATGGAGAAGAGTCCCTTGAATTGTTTGCAGAGTTCAAACAATCCGGACTGAGACCCGATGGACAGATGTTTCTTGGGGTGTTTTCGGCATGTGGCGTTGTAAGTGATGTTGTTGAAGGAATGCTGCACTTTGAGTCCATGATGAACGAGTATGGCATTGTTCCTGCTATGGAGCACTATGCTGGCATAGTAGACATGTTGGGATGTGCAGGATGCTTAGATGAAGCCTCAGAATTTATTCAAAAGATGCCAGTCAAGCCATCCGTAGCGATATGGGAGACCTTGATGAAGTTCTGTAGAATACATGGAAACGTGGCGCTTGGTGACCAATGTGCTGAGCTTGTTCAGCTCATTGATCCCTCGCGCCTGAATGAGCAATCGAGGGAAGGCCTCATACCACTAAATGCCAGTGATATGGATAAAGAGAAAGAGAAGAAGAAATCGATTGGTCAAGGTCCCCTCGATGTTAGGCACAGAGTCCATGAATACAGAGCAGGAGATAGATCTCATCCCGATAATGAAAGATTATATGGATTGCTGAGGGCGTTGAAGCAGCATATGAAAGAGGCCGGATATATACCGGAGATAAAATGTGTGCTCCATGATGTTGACCAAGAAACCAAGGAGGAAGCTCTTATGGCTCATAGCGAGAGACTCGCAGCTGCACATGGTTTCTTGACTTCTCCAGCGCGTTCCTCCATACGTATAATAAAGAACCTTCGTGTGTGCAACGATTGCCACAATGTATTTAAGATCATCTCAAAGATAGTCGGCAGGGAAATTGTTGCACGAGATAGCAAGAGATTCCATCATTTTAGAGATGGATCATGTAGTTGTAATGACTTTTGGTGAAGCAGACTGCTTAATTTTGAGGTTCTTCAGGATTTTTACCCTATTCTCTGTCATACAGATAAACTTGCGCTGTAATTCTTCTTCTTTCAACAAGGTTGAAAATTTTGCAGTCTTTCTGGAGTTCCCGGTTTCATATATATTGGTGTTCGTTTGATTTTGTCGTGCTACTATGTTTTTACTTTCACTTTCGCCATATACTCATTTTTGCTGCCAGGTTGAAACGTGACAGGATTCTATCAAGACTCTGGTATTAGAATTTTGATGTCTGATATCTGGAAGTAAATGACACGGATGAACGTGGAGATGTTAAATGCTGGCTTCTTAGGTATGCTACGTTCTTTCTATCCGAACCTTTATATTTTTCATGATTCTCATGAATATAAGCTTGGAATTTTTGTATAGCCTTTAGGCAACTAAACTAGCTTTAATATAAGTGTGGCCTGATGATTTCAGTGAGTTTTATTTAGTCAGACTGTGTATGTCCTATTTGATTCTATTTGTTTTCAAATCTTGCAAATTGTATATATACTTGAGACTATAGAAAAGGGCGTAAGGGAGTAATTAGGTGTAGAGATAAAGTCTTCAGTTTAAGCGAAGGAGACTAGTTATCTCATTAGGTTAATGATTTGATCTTGATTCAGACCGAGGGGAAGAGATGTCAATTGTCAGTTGATAACCGAATAGCTGTCAAACTTGAGCATGATTTGTTTATGTTAACGAGCCTCATTAAACAGACTTGAACGAGCGAATACCAATATGAATCATGAATTATTTGTTCTAAACATATAAAAGACTTGGTCTAAGTCTATCATAGGCCATCCTATAAACCCAAAGAAAGAAAAAATCGAAGAAGCCTATCATAAATTACCAAACAAATGCATTAGATGCATAGGAATAGTTTCTTTAGGCTGTTGTCTCTCTCTGTGCTTGCATACCACATTTCATCTGCCATTTGTTTGTAAACCCTTTCTGTGAGATGATAAGAGTCCCAAAACACATACTTGCTTGGATTTTCACACACTTGAAATTCCTTCACTGGCCTCTTCCCTCCACAGCTGAATACCCCATTGAAACGCCCCGTCCCACAACACGCCATCTTCCCTTCCTCAAACCCTGCAACGTAAAGTGTCGTTTGTCATTGGTGATAGTAAAATACTAGGAGGATCGTACAAGTGAAAAAATGTACGAGGTGTGTTACCGTATTTGAGGGGCCTGGTTGTCTTTTGTGCAAGACTGCTTTTGAAGTCGTAGAGGAAATACTTGAAACCCTGCAGCTGTTGATCTAATTTCACCAACAAATCCTTGAGTTTTTTGTTATGGAGTTCTGATAGCTCTGAAACTTCTTCCAAACATCCACCATCTGTCTCTGGTTTGAGAATTCTCAAGCCCGGGAAACATCCCAACTCTCCTAAATTTAGGAATACAAATTTTCTGCCCCCTTTTTTGTGTATTGCCTGCACAAAAAAAAAGTTTAATTGCTTATAAATTACTGAACTTTCATCGAATTTTTATTTTGCATATAAATTTTATTTTTTGACGTGGTAATTGTTGAACTAATGATTTAATTAGATTTTGTTACCAATCAGGATTTTGACCAAACTTACATGGCTAACTAAATAATTGACATGACATAATCAATCTCGTATGGAAATATGTTGGTTGAAATGACGTCAATTATTTGGCTAGCCATGCTAATAGAAAATTTGGTTGAAATCCTGACTGGTAAGTTTAATACTCCAGCCATCCCCTAAATACATTCACAATTTATCATTTTGGTACTTGTCCAAACAATATTCACTTTCTATTTTTGAACATCACTCCACTTATAATAGAGTGGGATTTCTTTTCCATCAACACACACTCACCTCACATATTTTAAAACTCGTGTCACCAAAAATGTTGCTTATTTTTAGGGGACAAACGGAGTAATTTATAGGCAATTAATCCAAAAATAAAAATAAATATTGTGATGTTAATATTCTTTGGCATCCCGGATTGATATATAGTCTATCATTTGGGCTGTGTAGGGATGTAAAATGTGAATGATATGATAGATGGATAAAAATAAGGATTATTTTAAAATTATAGTCCAATCTTTAACTTCCTCGCGACTTTTAGTTTGAAATTTAAAAGCATATAGCATATATTTATCGACTTTGTTCACTTAATAGCCGATATGAAATTTATCAGCCAACTAAAGTTGTAGTTAATCAGAGTTTGTGGCTGGATTTTCGACTCAAAAATCATGAAATTTGAAAATTCAAGTAAAAAATCCGTCACAAATTCTGATCCACGTTAACAATTTGCTGTGGACTATTAAGTAAACAATGCAGATAAATAGAATCTATAGTTTAATAATAATAATCCAAGTTAATCTATCGTTTATTTTGATGGATGTTTAGAACTTGTTTGACCATCTTATCCTTCAAATATTCAATTCTATGTTTTATGAATCTATTATATCACTCAAAGTAAACGTTTGGGATAAAACTCCAAGTTCGTGAACTTTACCTTGACGACCGTTGACAAATTGCCGAGCACCATGTCGACGTATTTAGAGTGAGGATAAGAGGAGAGAAGAGTAGAGTTTAAGAGAAAAGGGCTCATATAATCGTTGCTGCCAATGCTGAACAAGTAAATTGCAGTTGATGAAATTCTTGCACCACCACCTATGTTGTGCCTTAGTTCAGCAACTTCTCTCTTGTAGTACTTTAGCTGTGTTTTGAGATCAATTACCTGCCAATCAAATAAAATAAAAATAAATTACATTTTTGATATATAAATTCTTACTTCACAATACTTGTGAATTCAAGCACAACTTATCCCATGGTAAAACTTATTCCAACAATTACGAAAAGAGTAGAAAGTATGATCATGTCAGGACTAATTATATTTTATATCCTATGTCTTTGCATTTATTTCGAAACTATCCCAATCTTTGGAAATTATAAGGTATATCCTATTTTTTTTTTTGATGCCACAACAGTGACATTTCACTATACCCTTATCCATTTTCACAAGAATAAATCTCAAGTTCCCATCCCACCATTTCTCTCAAATATACAAAAAGTGAAAAAAGGGAATGACACAACATAACTGAACAAAATTTATATCTCGGATTATTTTTGATAATTTTGAAAAATTGAGATAGTCACGAAAAAAAAGTTCGAAAGCACTATTTTTATGCACTTTTCACGTAGTGACCAATACCAATACCATGATATTGACACTACAATTACCTATTTCTCGAACCTTGGATTGGTGGACCATATAGGCATGTGGGTTTCTCAGATATCTTGTCGTTATTGGGCCTGGCCTTTTCCTATATGAGTCCAACAATAATTTATTTATGGGCCCATCTCCATTAAGTCAACATCTCTCTCTCACATTATCATTTAGGCGTGGGAGACAATAATGTAGGTAGCTAGGCGTTTACTTTGGCGTGATATAATAAATAAATTTAATATATAACTGAGTATTTAAAAAATAAATGATCAAATAAGTTCAAATTAACTAACTCATGAAATTATGGATTATTATTATTATTATTATTTTTGGTTGAAGAGATATAATTTTTTAAAAATCGCGTAACGACTCAAGCATGTGAGACTTTGAGCTTATATTATTTTTTAGATACGAGAAACAAACATTTTAAAAGCTCGCGTGATGATGGACTCAAACCTGAGATATTTGGCCTCAAGCATTATTTTAAAGACAAAAAAATTTGGTAGAAGAAACAAATATTTTAAAAGGCTGTGTGAGAATGGACTCGAACCTTAGATATTTCGCCTTTGATATTAACCACACTACTATACCACTAGGCCTACAAACGTACACACAATATTACATTTGGTAAAAAAAGAAGTAAGTACTATATTTTAAAGACCATGTGACGATCGATTCGAACCTAAAATCTTTAATCTCAGACAATAACTACACTATTATCAAGCCAACATATACACACAATATTATTTCTATATATTTATCTATCTATTTCTTGTCAAGGTAAACTCTCCCTAGCTCGATAATTATCTTCGTAAGATTTTTAATTTAAGATTCGTTAGTCTAATCACTCAATTTCTCTATATGTTTTCACACTCTTGGAGGCGAGCATATTAGTTTGGCAAACTTTCACTTACCTCATGCTATAATAATCTACAAGCTACTCAATATAATTAAAGTTACGCAGAGGTGGGAATCAACCTAACCTAAGAAGAATATTATTAAGAATAATTAGCTTATAATATTGGCTTCATTGAGTTGAAACTCTTGCAGTTCATGATTGTGGTCCCTTATTAACTTAGTTAAAACATCATTATCAAATTTGTCCCCAAAAAGTTATCTTTAACAGTAGAAAATGTTTCCATAATGAAATATGCTTAAAACTGCAAATATTTTATTAACTTGAAAATTTCTCAGCCACAATTCCTATAAAACATGAGAAAATCACCAAGGATATATGTATCAACGAATTATGATGGTAGGTGATAAAGCTCGTGCATGTAGTGGATGTGTCACACACGTATGTATATAGGAGCAATTAATTTTAAGAGAACTAAAATCAATTTTTTTCGACGACGAGATGTGTTATAATTAATGAAAAAAAAGTGAAGAACATATGAAATCTAAGATGATTTTTTTTTGGATAGGGGTGCTTTAGTTTATTTTAGCACTCATGTGTCTGCCCCTATATATATATATATATATATATATATATATATATATATATAGCATGTATTATACGCATGTGCATGTGAATAGGGGCGGATGCAGAAAATTAGTTTGAAGGAAGCTAAAATCAAAATTTTCCGATCGAGAATAAGGTGAAAAAATCAAAATAATAAGAGAAAAAATATTAGGTTGGATGTGCTTTAGTAGTGCGAGATACACGAGATGAATGCATAACCATTACATTACGATAATCTAATGATTTAACAACCTAAAATATGTTGATAAAATATTCCATATTCCTAAGATTCTTCTTTGCTCTACATTTAATTTATTTTGGTTTTATATCAAATGGGCATCTAACACTATTATTAATAATATGGAAAATTCTCGTAGAAGCTCGTATTATAACACGATCATAAATCACACGAATTAATGATTAAGACTAAAGGTTTCAAGCTTAAATCTATTATCAAGCTATATATTTGTTCAAAAAAAAAAATCGTAGTAAGTGACACAACATTAAATTCGAAGTATACATAGTCAAAATAATACTATAATTTCAAATGGGGGTTTGAGTAAACTGTTGAAAATATTTGAATATCAACCTAGGTAGCTACTTGAATGGTGGGACTATACATATATATATCACATGCATCCATAATTTCATTCACTTTTATCCTGTCACGTACACCTGTCGACATCTCATTTTTTTTTATCACAAATTTTCATTTAAACAATTTAATTAGATAATCAAAAGTCAATAGAAAAAGTTATCTGCATGAATTAAAATTAGCATGAGTCTGAAAAACAATACTTACCAGCCCTTGAAAAGTCTGAGATAAAGCCCCAGCTCCAGCAGATGCAAAATTTACCCCATGGTAATTCTGCAAATCACGGTAATTTCTTGGCTGCAGATATGGAGGAATCAGTGGCAATTTTGCATGTTCAGCTAATCACCTTGCACAGAAACACATGAAATAAAATAACATATTGTACCTTTTTTTAAGGGTATAATTGTAAATTCATACATTATTAGTGACCTTCATATTCTATGAAGTTGATAAATAAATACATGAATTTTGATTATTTTCAAATTATCCTAAGGTTGATCGAAACTGACGTGACATCAAAATTGTTAGAAATTTACACCACGTCTAAAATTCAAACTTGGTATATTTATTCACCAATTCTATAAAATATCATAAAAATCAAAATTCACTAATAATTTTTGAATTTACGGCCAAAAGATTAAGGGACCTCTGCATGAGAGGCGGGGCGACGCGCTTACCGATGAAATCGGAGATTAATCGGCCATCGGAGAATCTTCCGGTGGGATGGTGGAAGTAGGAGACGCCGTATGGCCAGAAATTGGCTTGGTCGAGAGTGGTGGTGTTGATGTAGTTGTTGTTTCCGGCGTCGAAGAGGGAGTCGCCGAAGATGAAGAGCGCCGCCGCCGGCTGTTTCCGGCAGCCGGTGATGAGAGGAATTGAGATCAAGATGAGGAAGAAACTTAGCTTCGCCATGTTTAGATGCAGCTAAAGGTCAATATTTTTGTATATATGGTAACAAAAATATTTAAGAAATTAGTGGTAGAGCTAGTGTAAAGTTTATTTTTTATGTATATATTTTTCGTAATAAGTCAATAATATAGGCCGTTGAACTTGGAGATATCATTTTCACGTGCAATATGAGTTGGTTATTAATGACACAAGAGTAGTTGACTTTTGGGAAGTATACATTTAAAATAACAAATAGTTGTGTTTTAGATATTGTATTTCATGTATTTTATTGTTTGCGATATTTACATAATTGACTTTTTTCACATGACAACGGTAATTCGTAATCGTAGTTTGAAGTGCAGAAGGAGTGTAATCGAATCGAGATGAATCGAATAGTAATGTGCTCACATTTAATTTGTTTAGTATCGAATCGAATTTTAAACTTTATTTATAAAATATTTTGAGACTTACGAGTTTAATCGAGCTTAGACGAATTTTCTAAGTTTATATTTATATTCGAAATATTGATTTTTTAGAAATAAATTGTGTCATTCAAAATAATAAATATATTAATTATTTTCTTATAACAAACAAAGTTAATTAGATATTTAATTAATACAATTATTATTAATTTTAGTAGATAAATATAAGTGGCCGGTACCTATTAATAATTTTTTGAAGCTGAATTACTTAACGAACTTGTTCACGGGCTAACGAGCCGAATATTACCAAGCTCAAATTTGATTTGTTTATTTATCGAACTTCTCTAAATAAACTTGAACAAGCTTTTTTCTAATCGAACTCCGAATAATTTGCGAATAGCTTGATTTATTTACAGCCCTATATTGCACGTAAATCTCATTGTCTACGTGTAATAGTGTGCAAATCATATGAACAGATGAATTAGTTAATTGCAATCAATTACTGAACTTGCTAAAAACATTTATTTTGTACATTGGTTTTAAAATTTGTATGAAAATTTATTTATTTATTTTATCTCATTTTACTTTCTCACTCATTCTTTGGCCAAACTTAATGTTGAAGTGATCGTCTAAAATTCTACACGTCTAAATTCGTCGATTAATAAAACAAAGTCGACTTGCAAAGATAACAAAATGGGCGACATAGCACCATTTCAACATTAAGTTTGGCGGAAAAATATGTGAGCTAATAAAATGAGAAAAAAAATAATAATTGAGTAATTTTAATACAAATTTTAAAGTTAATGTAAAATGAGATTTTTTAAAAAAATGTACTAAATCATGCAATTATCTCTAGATAATTTATAGTATTTTATTTTATAGGTTATTAGGGGTGTGATACAAATTACTGTTGGTGATGATTTGTGTATCGGAGATAACTGTTTGGCTAAGTTTAGAAAATGGTTTAACGAGAGAGAAGAGACTTATACTGTCGGTTTATTACACACAGCTGCGTTCAAAGTAAAGAGCTACGTGTTCTTCTATAAGCTAATCTAATTAATAAATTAATAAAGAGACTTATATAAGGAATTGGGCTTGGGCTTTCTCATCCTTTTCTTAATACTCTTGGCCCAAATAAACAGTTATTGGGTTGTTTTCTAATTGAATAGGAAAAGTACTTGGGCTGGTAATATAAGTTAAAATTTTAGCTCATCTCTATAATGTGTAATCTAATTTATTAAGGGTTAATATCTACTTAATCAATTGGTCCTGTGTGAAACAGATTTGCTGAAATTCACAACTCAAAAGTATATATTAAAATCTAATATCTCAACTAATTAGCTATATATATATTAACAGATAATGACATGATTAGGGTGGGGCTATTACAATGGCTGCTTTAAAATTTAAGTCAAATGTTCTAATTAAAACCGTTACTACTATATTTCATCGCGTTTTGTTCTCATTAACAATATGAGTGGCATCATGTTTGCATGACATTTGGCCAATTATAGGCACACAGTCTTCCTTAATTATGTTAACTTGTGTTGCTCTTTTTCTTGGTGAAGCCATCTTTCTACTTATTCAATACTAGTTCCAATCGTATATTAATTCTGTACACGAAAATATTTTTTAATTTGCCATTTTCGTTGTTCACAAAAATATGTTGTAATCCTTTTTTATTATTCACGGGCCTACCATTTTTTAATTTATGAGCTTTTTTTTCTCATTAATTTTCTCTATTTTTATTCTAATTTGAAGGATCATTTTTCTACCACTAAATAAACAACTAACTTTTCTTAAAACTCGTACCGTCTTCTGGGCTTATTTATGTGGACGGAGGTAGGAATGAAAATGAACCAAATTATTTTAATTCGATTATAAATATGAATATTTTTTTCGATTAGTTTATTAATCAGATATGATTTGAAAATCATGATATTTAGAGGCATGCACTTGACAATTCACATTGGTATTCGACGACTACAGTATCTATTTTTTTTTAAATCTCTGCCTAAGATTATAAAGTTGTTATGAGAATATTTCTTTTATGCCAAAAAAGTTCAAGTACTTGAACATGAACCTACAAAAAGTATCATGTATTTTAAAATAAAACAAGTATCCAAACAATGAAACTAACAAAAAAGAAAAAAATAATAGTATTAGACTAAAAAAAATATAAATCGCATAGGCTACAGGAGAATATTGAATGATTATGAGATCAATAAATGAAATTGTTTTATTTAATCTTTAAATCGTGGGTTAGTGGGTGATTAAAAGATTTGGTTAAAATCCCAACTTTCATAAATAAAAGATATGTTATTACATGAATTTAAGAAGTGCACGGTTACATAAAATGATAGATTGACTAAATTCTCCTCTTACTCGAAAATAAAGCTTGGGTAATTTAATAGATATTGACCGTAGGATGGAGATGATCTATGGCTGAAATTAGTTCGTAGTTCTCACAAAAAGTTAGAGTTCTCACATGATCCTCTCTCTCTCTCTCTCTATATATATATATATATATATATATATATATATATATATATATATATAGGGTGGGGTTAATATAAAAACCCCCCTTAAGATGAAAACTAGGAACCTAATCTAAACCATTGATTTTAAGAAAATAGAGGGCTGAGATTAAACTACAGATGCACAATTTAATTACTAATTTAAATGCAATTAAAATCTAAAGGGTAAAAATGTGAATCATAAATTAATATTTTTACACGTTATTTTCATTAAACATTTCACTTTCACTTTTTAACATTCACCTAGGGTTTCAAGAAGAAGAACTTGCTGCCTTCTGTGCAATAGAAGAACCGTCGATCTGGAGGCGGATGGAGTGGCAACGGACGGAAGATCTCTCTGAAATTCGGCAACAACGGCGACAGGTTTGTGAAGATTTATCCTAGGGTTTCGAAGAAAAAAATGAGCCACCTTTTTGTGCAAGTGAAGAACCGACAGGGGCAGTGGAGGCGGACGACGAAGAAACGGCCGCTTGATCTCTGTGAAATCCGGCAGGGGCGGCAGCGATTCACGATCGGCGGCGACAGTGGCGGTTGTAGGAGATTTGTTAGAAATTGGAAGTGGAATCTAACATTCGGCGGCGGTGACAGCTATTAAGAGTTTACTCCGGCAATAGAAACAAGGCGGCTGCGATTCACGATCGACGACGACGGTATTTCGCTTTTAAAAATTTCAATTGCATAGTTGTTGGAATGTGATACACAGTTGTGTATGTAATTGCATAGTTATTCACAATTCCTCTAAATTTGTTTTTATTGCATATATTGTTGTTTGATGTTGCTGGAAAAATTAAGCTAATTAATTGTACTTGCATAGTTGATTTATTGTGATGCACGGATTGTTCTCAAAATATATACGAGTTAATTAAATTTGTGACAGTGTTTCTGAATTTATATGTGTTGCATAAATTGTTGTTTGATATTGCTGGGATTTTGATTAAAATTTTAGTTGCATAGAAGCTTGATTGTATTGCATAGTTGGCTGGAATGCATAGTTACATAGTTGATTCATTGAATATTTGCTTAAGTATGTTGCACAGTTATTTGATTGTGTTGTTGCATAGTTGGCTTAATTGCATAGATGCACATATACGAATTTTTAGCATAAACTTTTAGCACACCTTAAGCATGCTATTCACTAGATCTGGAGGTCACTAGTTGCATGAAATATTGTATTGTGGGTTGTTGTATAGAAATTAGTTATTTGTTGCACAGTTGAAGCTAGTTGCATTGTATGATGTTATTAGTTGCACAAATGGTTTTGTTTTTATTGTTATTGTGCATCGGTTACACAGATTGTGATGTTGTTGCATAGATGAGAATATTGTGTTATTCGATTAGTGTGTTTTGTGTGGAATAAAATTTTTTGTTGTTGCATACAGGAGAGTATTGTGTTGCTTGGTTATTGTGTTTTGTGTGGAAAATATTATACTTTTTATTTAAATATAAATATAATTTTGAATATGCACAGAGATGTGGTAGTGTTTGCACAATTTAGATGCGTGAAAAATATGTTAGTTTTATAGAGAGTTTGAATGTAAGTTTGTTGTTGCGGGAAATGCGTGTTAGTGTTTTTGTTTGCATAGAAATTTCTTAGTTGCACATATGGTAATATATGTGGAAAATGGTATTTTGTTTCCTAAATGTGAAAGTAATATTCTTGTTGCATTTGTTGAGGTGACTAGTTGCATGAAAGATTGTATTGTGAGTTGTTGCATAGAAAATAAGTTATTTGTTGCACACAACATAAATTATTATGCATAGTTCTAACATCCATAGTATGTGGTTACTCATGCATTAAAGTCATTAGAATAAATCTATTATATTAATGAGAAAAATATTACTTGTAATAAATGTGATGATTGTTTATGTAGAATTTCGAAGTTTGCATAATGACCTCCTTCGTATTGGAAAAGTGCATTTGGTTTTGTTTGTTGTTGTAATTATTTTGTAGCATCATTATGTAGTACGAGTTGCACTCAAATTATCCACTTGCATAATAATAACATTCATGATGCATATTCACGTATAAATACATGATTGGTGCAGAGATATGTTTGTTCGTGCGTCGGTCTACAAGGAACTGAAGTTACTATGTTAAAATATTTGGCGATGAACAGAATTATTGCACGGGTTATTAGTGATTGATTTGTTCTTGCGAAGCTTTCTGGAGTAGATCAGCGTTCAAACATCAATTGAGAATGAGATCGACTCCTGTGCAACTTAATTTTTTGGAGAAGAAAATGAACGTAAATTTTATGTCATGTATATGCTCTTCACATCATTCAGTTAAGATAGATCATTAAAGATATATTTTACTTATTGTGCAAACTAAATTTGATTGTTATATGTTGAATTATTTATTAATGATAATGTTCAACTCATAGTCATTTATTGTGCAACTCTCAATAATCTCATTTGATGAGCATTTCACGTAAATGCTCTGTGCAATTCGATCTTATGCAAAAAGCAACAACCAAACCATCGTATTACTATCATATATGCTACAAAGAAAGAAGCGAAACATCAAAGTAAGTGAATGTATGCAACTCGTAAATGATCATTATGCAATTCAAATTTTCTCTAAATACAGCAATCAAATCTTACATTACTATCCTTATACAAAGAAATAAACAAAAAACCTAATTAATTTATTCTATGCAACTCGTGTTATTATGTTATGCTACAAAGAATAAACAAAACATCATGTTAAATATATGTGTGCAACTCGTAAATGGTCATTATGCAATTCAAATTTTTCTCTAAAAAATTGAACTATCGATTTATTTTGAAGAAACTAAAAATGAAACCATGATGATAACAAAAATGGAGATACAAAAAATGAAGAATATCATTATTATTTAATTCGTAAGATATGATTTCAACATTCACAAAAGTAATTAATAATATATAATATGATTGTAGATTGTAGAGAATTAAAGAAAACCTAAAATTGTAGAAAAATAAAATAAAAAATAAAGTGATTTATCTATGTAAATGAAAAAGGAAATGAAAGAAAATCTCTTAAATTTCGGTTACCTACATATGTGAAATCATAATCAATTACATTATTAACCCCACTACGATTTTTAATTAAACTAAAATCATAAATAAAGAAATCAAATCCTAACCGCACATTAATAAAAATAAATGGCCAAGATTAGGTTCCTAGTTCTCATTTTAACAGAGGTTTTTATTAGAACCTCTTCCTATATATATATATATATATATAAATATATATATATATATATATAGGGAATGGTTCTTAAAATAAGAAATAAGAACTAGGGAAAATGTATGAATTTTATGTAGAACGTGTATGAATTCATTGTATAAAGGTATGAATTGTGAAAAATAAATTTTTGCTACCTTTGAGATTCGAATTCAGGACTATGAATTCATCCAACATGATGATTAATCAACCGTCGATCTTGATGATCTAAAATTCTTATTTTATATCTTAAGAAGTGTATTTATTTTAGTCCTCCCCTATATATATATATATATATATATATATATATATGGCTCTTTGTATCAGTTTTCTTAGCTAGCTTAGTTGGTAGTTGTCGATTTATACAATTAATCAGAATTCAAACACATCTTGTCTCTCATTTGGTGTTACCTTCTCTTAATTGTATTAATATATATATTTTGTTTCCGGGTGCCTGTGTTTTTATTTAACCAATGAACTATAATTAGGTTCTTCTCGAAAAATAGAGGAAAAAGGGACAGGACACATGCTATATAGTTATTTCTGTTGAAAATATAAACAAAGTCAAAAATAGCAGAAAAACAAAGTCAGAAATAGCAGCAAATTCAGTCAAAAGTTAACCAAAATCCCTGAAGATCGGCTACCTTGTATGACTTTGTAGCTCTTCAAAACGTGCACCTATACTATAAATCAGAGGATGATTGTAATGAGATAAATCAAGCAATACAATAACAATTATTTTGCTTCTCTTTATTTTTCTCTGCATTATGATAATACCATGTTCTAACATGGTATCAGAGCAGGTTCAACCATAGGAACTCAGAAACGAATCATCATCGTTCATAATCCAAAAAAAAAAAAAAAAAAAAAAAAAAAAAACCCAAAAACATTCCGAGCCAATTCTTCATAATGAACCAATTCAACAAATCCACAGAATGGATCGAAGAAACCATAAACCACACAGATTCAAATGAATCAATTCAACAAATCCCCAGAATGGATCGAACTTACCCAAATCCCTCAGCCGAGTCGGCATTCTCAAGAGTGAGATGGGAGGCCGCCCGGCTACAGCCGGCAACCAACCCGGACCCTTCATCATCGGGAGCCATCGGGAGCGAGGATCTGAAAAAGGGGTCTGTGAAATGGTTCAACGATCAGAAAGGCTTCGGCGTTGGACATGACCGAGAGACGGCTCGGCCGAGGTCGGAAGTCAGCTCGGCGACGCTGCTGGTGCAACGACGGACGGATCAAAGCCGCGAGAGCTCGCTTCACCAGATCTCCCTCCACGGTTCCGATCCGCACCAGAGAATTCGTCATCGCAGATCTCCTCATGTTCAACCGGTTCGGCGAGTAGGAAATCGATTGATTCCCACCGCTGCCACCGAAGCTGTTTTTGTACAAAGCACATCGAAACGAACCTGGATGACTCGTCGGCGAGCACAAGCACGTCCTCTTCTGAATATTGCCGCCGGCGGAGGAGGATCCTACGGTGCCAAAGCCGACGAGGGGGGGAGAGCCGAGAATAAGGTGAAAGCGGCGCAGGGAGGAAAAGAAAAGGGAGAAACATGTATAGGGTTTCTGCATTTTTTAAAACAAAACCCCCCAACTTTTGCTAAATGTCATAAGAGACCCCATCTTATGCAAAAAGACCCACCTACTCTTATTAAATATCAGAATAGCCTCCATTTGCAGCCTAGTCCCTCGAAATTTAGGGATTTATATAGTATACCCCATTTTTTGCAAAACCACCCCCCAAAAAAAATGCATAATCATGATATTGACCCTAAAAGGCCTTCAAACTTTTCCGCTGCGTACCAGATGTCGGGTAATAATAGAGATAGAGATAAAGGGTGGATTTTTGATTGTGGAGCTACCGATTCGATGACCTTTGATAAAACTGATATTATTAAGTCATCAATATCCCACCGAACACATGTTCAAACTGCAAGTGGTGATTTGACTCGTGTTGAAGGAGCCGGAACTATAGAAATTTCCCCTACACTACGTCTCTCAAATTGTCTATATGTTCCATCTCTTTCCCATAAACTGTTGTCTATTAGCCATGTTACAAAAGAGCTCAATTGTAGCATGATAATGCATCCCCATTTTTGTTTTCTTCAGGATATCAGGACGGGGGAGATTATTGGACGTGGCACTGAGCGGGATGGATTGTACTATGTGGATGAGATAGCTCAACAAGGCAAGGTGATGCTGGCTCACGGAACTGCTGACCGGGAAGCCTGGCTTTGGCACCGTCGGTTAGGGCATCCATCCATGGGGTATCTTAAGCTTTTATTTCCTAAATTAATAAAAAATGATGAGACTTTATCTTGTGAAACTTGTGTTTTAGCTAAAAGCCACCGAAAATCTTTTAAGCCTAATGACACACAAGTAAACTCCATATTTTCTCTTGTTCATTCTGATGTTTGGGGTCCTTCACCTGTTGTGGGGGGTCAAGGTTTTAGATATTTTCTACTCTTTATTGATGATTGCACTAGGATGACATGGGTGTATTTTCTCAAAAATAAATCTCAAGTTTTTGAAAAGTTCACTCATTTCTTTAAAATGATTCAAATTCAATTTCAAAAACATATCCAGACACTTAGAACTGATAATGGGGGGGAGTTTGTCAATCGATCCATGCAAGACTTCTGTCAACAAAGAGGGATAATTCATCAAACCACTTGTTCCCATACTCCCGAACAAAACGGTGTTGCTGAACGAAAAAATAGAATTCTCCTTGAAATGACCCGTGCTATGATGCTTGAGTCTAAGGTACCCACCCACTTCTGGCCTGAAGCTGTCGCCACCTCTGCTTACCTTATAAATCGCCTTCCCACCAGAACCCTCCAGCTTCAAACTCCTTTACAGAAATTATCCACTCTTTCTGATATACCTCTCGCTCTTACTCTTCAAACTCGAGTTTTCGGTAGTTCCGTATTCGTTCATATTCCCAAGCATGAACGGACTAAACTCTCTCCTTGTGCCATTAAGTGTGTGTTTGTCGGGTATGGTGTTAACCAAAAAGGGTATAGATGTTACAATCCTAAAACCCGTCAAATCATAACTACCATGAACTGCGACTTTCTTGAAACTGAGTATTTTTACAGTACCCAACTTAACAGTCAGGGGGAGAGTGAGATCGACCTGTTAAGTTGGTTACCAATGCCAGGCCCGGAAGCAGACCCAACAGAAAAAGTTAGCCTTGCCACCGAGCATGTTTCATCCACTCCAGAACAATCTAGTCCGCTGCATGAGCCTATATCTTCTCCGCCACTGATATCTGAGGTAAGAGCTTCTGAACCTACTATTGTGGCTTCTGATTCTGCTGATAATATTTCTCAAGTCATTGAAGAAGAACAGGAAGATAATACAGTAGATGGAGATACTGGGAGATATGTGCTACCACCCAGGAGTAATCGAGGTGTACCTCCTAAACGGTATACCCCAGAGAAAGTTGTGAGGAATTCCCGATACTCAGTTGGGAATATCGCCAAGGGAAACTTGTCCAAAAATGCAACAGCCTATGAAGCAGCCTTATATGATGAGGAGATTCCACAAACAGCGGAGCAAGCCCTGAAGATCGAGCATTGGAGAAATGCTATGAAGAAAGAGATAGGGGCCCTAAACCGGAATCATACATGGGAAAAGTGTCGGTTGCCGAAAGGGAAGAAAACTGTGGGATGCAGATGGGTTTTCACAATCAAACGAAAACCCGATGGATCTATTGAGCGATACAAAGCTCGGCTGGTTGCAAAAGGCTACACACAAACATATGGGATCGACTATGCAGAAACTTTCTCGCCTGTGGCAAAGATGAACACTGTCAGGGTGCTCCTCTCCATTGCTGCAAACAAGGATTGGGATCTTCATCAATTTGATGTTACAAATGCCTTCCTTCATGGTGAGCTTGAAGAAGAACGGGAGGTATACATGGATGCACCCCAAGGTTTTTCAGATGAGTTCGAGGAAGGGAAGGTATGCAGATTGAAAAAGACTTTATATGGGCTCAAACAGTCTCCCAGAGCTTGGTTTGGAAGATTCACCACAGCTATGAAGAAGTTCGGGTACCAGCAAAGCAATTCAGACCACACCTTATTCTTGAAGAAACGAGGTGATCTTATTTCTTGCTTAGTCATTTACGTTGATGACATGATCATAACAGGGGATGACTTAGAAGAAATCCAGAAGTTGAAAGCAAATCTTTTCAAGGAGTTCGAAATGAAGGATCTTGGGAGACTAAAGTACTTCCTCGGGATCGAAGTACTCAGATCGAGGAAAGGAATTTTTATCAATCAGAAGAAGTATACTCTTGACCTTCTTGCAGAAACTGGGATGCTAGATTGCAAGCCAGCTGAGACGCCTATGGCTATCAATCATGGGCTACAGATTGTGAAGGGAGCTGAATTGGCGGATCGAGGAAAATATCAACGTTTGGTAGGGAAACTTATATATCTTTCTCATACTCGGCCTGATATTGCATATGCTGTTGGAGTTGTGAGTCAGTTTATGCACCAACCACAAGCTGACCATATGGAAGCAGCACTCAGAATTGTGAGATACTTGAAAGGAACCTTTGATTATGGTGTACTGTTCAGGAAGACTGGACATCTCGAGATACAAGCCTACACTGATGCTGACTGGGCTGGAAACCCAGTTGACAGAAAATCAACAGCAGGGTACTTTGCCTTCATTGGAGGGAATCTTGTCTCTTGGAGGAGTAAAAAACAGAAGGTGGTGGCACTCTCCAGTGCCGAAGCAGAGTTCAGAGGAATCAAAAGTGGTCTGACCGAAGTTCTTTGGTTAAGAAGACTACTCTCAGAACTGGGTCTCCTTCCAACAAAGACATGCCAGATGTTCTGCGACAACAAAGCTGCTATCAGTATATCAGAAAATCCTGTGCAACATGACAGGACGAAGCATGTGGAGGTTGATAGACACTTCATCAAAGAGAAGATCGAAAGTGGTGTTGTGGCTTTACCCTTTGTACGATCCGAGGACCAACTTGCAGACATTCTTACCAAAGCCGTCAATTCCAAGAGTTTTACAGAAGTTCTCGACAAGTTGAGCATCGGAAATCCCGTCACTCAACTTGAGGGGGAGTGTTGAAAATATAAACAAAGTCAAAAATAGCAGAAAAACAAAGTCAGAAATAGCAGCAAATTCAGTCAAAAGTTAACCAAAATCCCTGAAGATCGGCTACCTTGTATGACTTTGTAGCTCTTCAAAACGTGCACCTATACTATAAATCAGAGGATGATTGTAATGAGATAAATCAAGCAATACAATAACAATTATTTTGCTTCTCTTTATTTTTCTCTGCATTATGATAATACCATGTTCTAACAATTTCAACGTCTCTCACATATAGTTAAACTAGAAATATGAAAAGACAACGACAAAAAGTGAGAGAATAAGAAAAGGGAGATTCTTTGAGTGAAATACATTGTTATTTTGATGCATTATTCTTTGGTGAGATGAGAAGTTTTGTATGATTCCATTTTATGTCTGCCAATTAAATGCTAAACTCAAAGCTCCATTGACCCACAGACACAATCGGCTGTAGTTGAGAAGGAAAAAATCACACACACACACATATATATAAAATGAGTGAAGAAAATGAGATAGAGGAAGAGGAGGGGATTAATCTTGATCATCGAAGCCACGAGCATCCACTTACTTTGGTGGAAACTCGCATATTTGATTATTGTTATGGCTGTCGAAGGAATTTTAGTAGTGGAGAGAAAGCTTATGGATGTAGCTAGAAATGTGGGTCTAAAATGCTACTACATGAAGAATGTGCAACGCTGCCGAGGAAGATTAGGCACGCAATGCACCCACAACACATACTCACTCAACTATTCAACAATAGTTACGATAGAGAAAAACTTTGTGCAGTCTGCAATAGGGCTGTCTGGGGAATCTTCTACAGATGTACGGGAGCAGAATGTATGTTTGAGATGCATATCAAATGCATGCAGGCCAGCGGCGTGATGGATGCAGCAGATGATGACAACGATGAGCAAAGTGGCAGCATCATAAATCATTCGAGTCACTCCAAACATGGCTTGAAGTTGATGAGGAGGAGTTGTTCCTTCAAGTGCGATGCTTGTGGCACCACACGACGCGGGGGGGAGTCCTACATTTGCTGCGCAGCTAATTGTCAATATTGGATCCACGCGAGATGCGCATCATTGCCTCGAACCATCAAAAGGGAAGACCACCATCACTCCCTCTCTCTTTCTTTTCATGTCCCACCTCTATATATGAAATATGACTACAAATGTGATGTTTGTAACAAATATTTGATTACCAAATATTGGATATATCATTGTGAGCTTTGCAGCTATATATGCTGTCCATCTCAAGTGTGCCTTCAACAAGTCGCCCCAGGCCACTAGGTACATACTGCTGTAATCAATATTCTTGTGTCATTACTTAGGGGTGTTTGGAGAAACTTATTTTAGATAGATTAAATAGCTTATAAGATATTTCAAGAGTTTATAAATTAATTATGTGTTCTGTAATTGAGCTTACAAGAAAGATGAAATTGAAGAGAAAATATTATTGCTTATAACATTATGAAAAATCAATTAGGGTTGAGAAACTTATTTTATAAGGAGCTTATAAGCTATTTTGACAAACACCTTTTAAAATATATATACTTTTTGATAAACTAGCAGAAAGAACGTACGTTGTACGTGTAATTAATGTTATTTTATTTGATAATCTATTATTTTAAAAAATCTATTAATTCATTACTTTTATTAGATAATTTATTGAATGGATATATTTATCTATAAGTCTTATCAATAGCTATAAATATATATCACATAGATTAAGTGTAATATCTAATGAATTAATATATTCTTATAAATATATAATATGTAAAATAACCTTAAAATAAAATATGTGTAATAGGGGTAAAATAGGCAATCCATAAGTTGTGCCATAGGATGCCTTAGGCTCTTTTTCTAGTATAGATTAATAAGTAAATAAAGAAATTTAAAGATTGCACCACAGTGAATTCGATATCAGAACATTTGACCTAGGACATTAACCACACTACCGCTAGGCCAATGCATGCCCACTTTGACAAACACTTTTTATGTGCTTATAAATTTTTAAACAATTGTTTACAAGTTGTTTTAAGGAGTTTATAAACTCACCAAACACCCCCTTAATCATCATTATAAAGATTTGTTAACTAGTGTTATTGTTGGTTGTAGAAGAAAGAACAATGATGAGAAAGGGATTATGGAGTTTCCAATAAGTGACGTGGGTGAGGAGCTAATTGGAGATTTTGTAAAGAGACAATGAGGAGTTATAGCAATACCACTCACCCCTCATCATGACGTCGATTATAAGTTCCACAATCACAAACTTAAATTAGTGTCATCATTATCTTCATCTCAAGAAGAAGAAAATAGTGATGATGATGGAGAAGATAAAAAATCGGAATTAATATGTGATGGGTGCATTACTCCAATATTCAGCCGCAACCAAAGATCATCGTCGTCGTCGTCATCATCATCATCATCATCATCATCATCATCATCATCATCATCATCATCATCATCATCATCTTCAAGTAGTAACTACTATTATATGAGTTGTAGTAGTGGATGCAATTACAATCTTCACATGGAGTGCTTCCACTTGCCACCTCGCCTCCCCTCCATTCGACTCCACCACCAACCTGGTCACGACCTAATTCTCGAATCTTCTGACAAACTCGGATTTGATTATTGTCACGTGTGTGCCTTCACTTCGAGTGGGTTGTACTATGCTTGTATAGGATGCAAGTTTAAAGCAGACATCAAGTGCACTTCTCTGCCGGACACCATATATCACACAGCTCACCCACAACATCCCCTCAACCTTGTCTCTCACAATGATGTTCATCAGAAACAACGTCACCAATATTATTGTGGTGCTAATTGTGGTGGCCGCTCATCTAGTTTTGATTGTTACGCGTGCAGCAGCTGTGAGTTCATTGTGCACATTCGATGCGCTATGCTGCCGGCATCATTCACCAGCTGTAGATGGGACAAGCACCACCCGCTGCCATTGACATACAACGCCAATCTCAACCATCCAGGTGAATTCTACTGTGATAAATGTGAAAGAGAAATGAATCCCAAGAGTTGGATGTATCACTGCCGCCACTGCGATATATCCTTCCATCCTCGTTGCTTTAAAACCAGATTCGGTTGGTATAGTAACATCAGGTTCGGAAAGGAATATGTGAATGCGGCAGCTCACCCACACCCTCTTGTCTCTCAACTTCTCACCACAAAACGCCGCTGCAACCTTTGTCGTAATGATAGGTATGAATTGCCTGGATTTCACTGTGAATCATGCAACTTCTTCATTTGCCGTGACTGTGGTAAAAAAATGATCGGAGATGGTGACATGAAGGCCGCTGATTGACGAAAATTCAGAGATCATCATGTTTTATCTCTTTCTTGTATTTCTTATGTTTTGTCTCATCGTTTTGTGTGTGTTTGTTGTTTGTACGTAATTCTAATATATATATATATATATATATATATATATATATATATTGCTGTTTGTTTGTTGAAAATACAATTACTCGAAATTTAAACAAAGTGAGATATGTATTTATTCAAAGATTCACTAAGGTATATAATTAATTTTTTTCATTTAATTTTACTTTTAATTTTGGGGTCCATGTAGATTAAAATGCTGATCGAATTTTAATTCGGATCGAATACTAAAAAGTTCAAGGTTTATATACTATTAATCGACCAAAAAATACTCCCTCCATCCCAACGAAGTTGATAACTTCTTTTCGACAGAAGATTTAAGAAACTAGTATTTTAAGTATGTTTAATAATAAAGTGAATAAGTGATTAGATGTTTATTTGCTTATATTTATTATATATAAGGAAATTTATCAACTTAATTGGGACGACCTAAAAAAAATATTGATCAAGTTAGTTGAGACAGATCTGATTAAACACTAGAATTTACTTGTGTATATTTCATGTATTTACATGCAATTCACCATTTTAATTTTTTTCTTAATTGACCAGAGTTTGCTACTCCAATTTAGAGTCTATATTTATTTTCTATTTTTTGAATTAATAATAGATCATTAGGGTTAATTAACTTAAAGTTTTAAAGTATATACTTTTTTGAATTTATTTTTAGTGAGAAATATTAATTAGAATTTATTATATAGTAGTAACATTTTTTTAAAAAATTTGTGTACTAAATAATTACTCCATCCGTCCATAAAAAAATGTCTTTTTTTGCCATTTTGGGATGTCCACAAAAATTAGTCTCTTTTCATTTTGGAAACTATCTATCACATATTGGGCCCTAATCCTCACTCACACAATTAATTATTATTATAAACACTACCATTTTTCCACTCACAATATAATAATTATTTTTATTAAAACTTGTACCGTCTCTTATTAAGACAACAGAGTTTACGTGCGTTGCACGTGTTATCTCTTGTTTAACATAATTTATTTATTCAAAATAATACTCCCTCCGTCCCAGCTTTTTGTATCCACTTTTAGTAGTATTTACAACTAAAAGTGGATACAAAAAGTTGGGACGGAGGGAGTAATATATTTAAAGATAAAAACTATTATAATACTTTTAATTATTGATTATTAACTTTAATAAATGTTCGCAAGTAGGTGTAAAGAAGTAAGTAAAAAATAAAATAAAACCTTATATGTGTGTGTACAATTTTGACCATCAAAATTATATTGTAGATTAGAGGAAGAAAATGCACATAATAATAGTGGGAGTGGGACACACGAGTCACAACTCATCCTACTCGAAACACATTTCAATAACTGTCTTAAATTTAAGTCAAATGTTCCAATTAAAACCGTTACTATATTTCATCGTGTTTGTTATCATTAAAACAATATGATTGGCATGTTTGCCTGCCATTTGGCCAATTATAGGCACATAGTCTTCCTTAGTTATGTTAACTCGCGTTTCTCTTTTTCTTGGCGATCCTTCTACAAATTCAACTCCAGTTCCAATAATATATTTTAATATTCTATTTTTTCTGAATTAATGTACATAATATATTGGGATTATTGTCAGAAAATATTTAAAATTTGACATTTTTTTGGTTTATATCACAATCTTTTTTTTTTGTCAGAAAATACATAAATGTAAAATTAATTTTGAATCATCCCATGGGTAGCAATTTCTTCAAAATTCAATCTGAATAATCCACTGATTAGGGGGTTTAAGCAATGGAACAGAGCAGTAATAGGGCAAAACAGGCCAATTTCGTCCAAATCCAATCTAAATAGTCTCATGACTCACAATTTCTTATAGTTGCGACATCATATTGGATTTGGGTGAAATTTTCCACCACAGAACGATTCATAATCAATCTTAAATTCATGTATTTTCTGGCAAAAAAGAAAGATCATGGTATATACTAAAAAAATTGACAAATTTTGAGTATTTTTCAGCAATAACCCCTAATATATTATACTCTCTCTCTCTTTGTCCGATTTCACTTGGTCTAGTTTTTTTTTGGACCGTCTCGTCCGACTTGGCTAGTTTTTTCTTTGATTAATAAATTTTCATTACAATGGATATGAGTCCATATACTTTACATTATAATCTTACTTTCATTAATAATTGTGTCAAAAAAAAAAACTAGACTAATAAAAGTGAGATGGGACGAAGAGAATATAAATTATTAATATAATTTTTATTTTCCTATATCAATATATAATTTAATATAACACACTTTATTCTAATATTGAAAAAGTATTGCACAACTTATATTCTCTCCCGATTTTTTTTACACTGATTATTGGGTGCAACCGTCGTATCCCATGCGACGGGTCGATCCGTGCCCCAAACCCGCCCTCCTAACCCGCGTGAGTTTGACCCATGCTCCTAATTACTCCCTCCGTCCCAAACGAAATGTCTTGTTTTTCTTTTTGGGTTGTCCCAAACGAAATGTCTTGTTTCTTTTTTGGCAATACACTATCTCTTTATACTTAATATTTAAATAATTTCCACCAACCCGCTTTATCTACTTTATACACATTTCGTAATTTCCGTGCCGAAAAGAAATAGGCAATTTCGTTTGGGACGGATGGAGTATTACATTTGTTTATAATAATTGTTACTTTTAATAAACATAATATATACATTTGTTCATATAAATGTATACTTATGTTAATATAAGTTGTTAACATCAATATTGTGAAGAAATATAATATTTTAAAAACATTACTTTTTTTTATAAAAAAATTATAAATTTGAATTTCACTTTTTTAAATTTTACTCCCTCCGTTCCCCGAAGCTTGAGCGCAGTATTCATTTTCAAGTTGTTCTGCAAAGCTTGAACATTTTCCTTATATGACAAAAGTTTTTCCTTTTATTGTGTGCGTGTGTTGGCTAAGTGTTGGGTTCGAGTCCCCTGTGGTGCGGCCTTTAAATTTTTTTATTTAATACTATTAATTTATCAAAAAAAACATTTTCCCTTTATTGGTCTTTTCATCTAACACACATTTATTTATTTATTTTGTGTCCCATGCTCGGTAAATTGTCGTTCAGAAAACCCCTCTGACCAATGAAAAAATAAACATCCAAAAAAGTCTTATAAAAGGTTGTGACATAAAACTACAAAAATCCACAAAAATTGAGCCGGCGCCCATTTTCAAATATCAAGAAAAATACAAAGCCGGCTTCTCACAACAATTAAGCTGCTGTCCAAATTTAATATTTGCTTAATTAATCCCATACATCGTTACAAACTTACAGCATATGATCTAAGAAGCATGGCTTTCTAAATTCTAACTAACAGTAGTGAGAAACAAAAAAAAAAAAAAAAATCTTTGAGCTGAATCCAAAGCACTGCTGCTGGTGTCCCAAAGCTGGAAAAAAAGGGGGCGATTTCTCCAATATTTTCTTGATTGGAATATTCTCATTTAGTTAATCTAATTGCTAAACAACTCCTCAATCATCATCGTCATCTCAACCTTTCTTCCTTGATTCTTCAAGAAAGAAAGAAAAAAGAAATATTCCGTCGAACGAAGATCATGGCTGATCATTCGTTCAAGGCGGAGAATTCGTCGGCCTTCCGCCAAGGGAGGCGGAGGCGGCACACGACTCCGACGAGGTCCGAGTACGTTTCCAACTCCTCATTCTCGACCTCGAGCTCCTACGCCTTCCCCCAGTTCGGGGGGGCCGGGAGGGGGGCCAACCCAACCCCGGCCTCCCCCTTCGCCACCGACGACGACAGGTCGTGGAAGGGGGAGCTCTCGTGGCAGTTTGAGCCGTCCGGGTGGAACGAGAACCACGACCTCGGCTCGGCCATGAGTCCCTGGACCACAAATTCATCCACCACGGCGCGTAGCCGGATTTTCAGGAAATCCGCAAACGACTACTTTCTCTCATATACCTACGGCAGCGGTGGCGGTGGCGGTGGCGGTCATCACAGTATTGGGAATTCCCATCAAGATTTCTCGCGTTCTGGCTATGGCCTGGCGACGCAGCAGCAGAGGCTTGAGCTGCAGAGCTACATCGCCAGGCCACGTGCGGGCGCGAGTACAATCTTGACGAGTATTACTGAAGGGAGCAGTGGTGGAGCCCACACCACCGTCCCTTCGGTTGATAAACATGATATGGACCGTCAGATACGCGTGATCAAGACCTACCGCGATCTCAACAATCAGAAGGAGCAGGATCCGAGGTGGTTCTCTGTTTCTCATGCTTACATGGATGACAAATCTCATCATGTTGACGATCACTTGGAATCTGCCAACTACAGCCGCAGCCGCCACCTTGGTGGTGGTGGTGGCGGCGCCCACTCTGTGCCGGCAATCGTGGAATATGAAGATGACGATGAAGAAGAAGATGAAGAAGAGGAAGATGAGGCCGTGGAGCCGAGATCAATGGGACTTTTTGGTTTGTTTAGGTATGCAGCGATGCTCGATTTCGTGCTGATTTTGTTTGGATGCTTGGGAGCTTTCATCAATGGAGGCTCTCTCCCTTTCTATTCTTTGCTTTTTGGGAGATTTGTCAACAAGCTAGCCCTTGGAGGAACTGACAAGAAGAAGATGATGGAGGAAGTGGACACTGTATGTATCTTTGATCCTAATTTAAATAATTTTATAAGCGATATTAAATTGCACCTAAATACACAAATTGTCTGCATATGAACTACAACTATGCCTTTAAATACACAAACTTTCAATTGTTGTAATTTTTTACATTATTGTCAATTGCTCCGGTGGATGCCCAAAACATTTGCATGGCTTAAACGACCGATATACCAAACGGCGTGGCTAGATGTGTATGCCACTTAACTTCAATTAGTCATGATGACACTAATTTGTCACTTCAGCTAGCCACGATAGCATTAATTTGCAGGAAATTGACAACTGCACGAAAAATCAGAATAATTGAAAGTTTAATTCTATATTTAGAAAACCAGAATTGAATTAAAGTTGGTGTATTTATGTGCAATTACCCCTGTTTCTTTTATTCGAATAGTTATTTAATGTTCATGATTTCTCAGATATGTCTATATATGACTGGCTTGGCAGCCATTGTTATGGTGGGAGCTTACTTAGGTAGGATGACACTCTCCTTCTTCTCCTTCTCCTTATCCTTAAACGCGTTTTCCGCAACTGAAAACGCTGGTTGATCCGTGGCAGAGATCGCGTGCTGGAGGCTGGTTGGCGAGAGATCGACCCACAGGATAAGAACCGAGTATCTGAGAGCGGTGTTGAGGCAGAACGTGGCCTTTTTCGACACGGAGATAAGCACAGGCGATATAATGCATGGGATCTCTAGTGATGTTGCACAAATTCAAGAAGTCATGTCAGAGAAGGTTTAAAACACCGATTGAAATCAAAATCCCCTAACTAGATCTCATAAAATAGTGATGAAATGAGTTGTGCGATAAGTCTAAGAATTGCAATTTTGTGTGTGTTGCAGATGGCACATTTTGTGCATCATATCTTCACCTTCATCTGTGGATATGCCGTTGGCTTCAAGAGCTCGTGGAAGGTGTCTCTGGCCGTATTTGCAGTGACGCCGTTAACCATGTTCTGTGGCATCGCGTATAAGGCCATCTACGGCGGCCTAACGGCGAAAGAAGAGGTACAAATTTGAGTTAATATATGAAAGTAGCCATTTTCATACCGTAAAAATAAAAAATAGTCACGAAGATAAAAGAGAAAAGAAAATAACCATTTTCTAGCTTAAAGTACTATTTTGTCCTTAATTAGAGAACTTAAGATCAAATTCACGACCAAACTTATTCTTGACTGTGAATTGGTCATCTAATAGGACAATTCACAACTCAAAACAAGTTTGATCATAAATTGCCTTTAATGGCAATTCACAACTAAAATAGTAAGAATAACTAATTTTTGGATCAATTTCAATAAGTTTTGCTTTTGAATTAGAAACTAGTGTCTTTAACATAACTTCAGCTCTATTGGTCTGAGCAAGATACGACTTATTTAAACTTTCTATTTAAAAGAAACGATTTAGAAAGGAAATCCTTCTGCCAGATTTTGTATTATATAAAGTCACTTACAAGGTCAATTGTCAATTCTTCACATCAATCCAGATTAATATTTAGGTATAGATATTACCAATTTTTTCTCCTTTAAAAAAAATATTGAAATGGTTGAAGTTTATATCTTTTTCATGTTAATAGCTAGATTTTGTCTTTATTAATGTTTTAAGGGGGCATTCGGTTGCTCAAAATTGAATTGTTATGAGATTATTCGAAATTAAATTGATCCAAGATTATTTAAGATTATTTTTCGCATAGGACTCATAAGTCATGACTAATTTTATATGACATTGACTCGAGATTAAGTACCGGGTCGTATATATCCAATGGAACATGATATTACATGACTAATCCTATCTGATTTTACGAACTTAAGACCAACCAGAATGACTGCTTTATCAGGCCACTCTACAAATTTTGGAGCTTTACATACAACTATTTGCATCTCATACACGGATTCTTGAATTAGTTCTGTTTTTATATGTGCAAAAGGGGTCATACAGAAAAGCCGGCAGCATTGCTGAGCAGGCCATAAGCTCAATCAGAACTGTGATTTCCTTCGCAGCCGAGGAGATCTTGGCCGGAAAATATGGCGAGCTTCTTGAGAGATCGGTGCCTCTAGGGACGAAACTTGGCTTTGCAAAGGGGGCGGGGATGGGGGTGATTTATCTCGTCACATATGCTACTTGGGCGCTTGCATTTTGGTATGGCTCCATTTTAGTTGCAAACCGTGATCTCTCCGGTGGCGCCGCCATTGCTTGCTTCTTCGGTGTCAATCTCGGTGGAAGGTAACGTGTTTTTCACCCTTATTCCTTCAGGGGTGCGTTCTCTTTCATGGAAAACATTTATTTTCACTCAATTTTCGCCTTTTTTAAAAATGTTTTGGTATTGTGGATAATTTTTTCCAGAGCATGGTGAATTTATTTCTCTAGCTGTCCTTTTTTTCTCCCTCTTTCTTGCTCCAATTAATGTCATGGGAATATTATTGTGATAATATTTTCTCATCCAAAATGTGGGGAAAAAATCTAATCTCCACCCTATAAACGTAGCTTGAAATCCAGTGTACCATATTTTGTGTCCTAATTTTAATTTTTTGATTTTTATCAATATTTTTGTCTTCAATTTCAATTTTGCAATTATTAACTAGAATTTATTCCATTTAAGTATATAATTATTTTTTTTATCATTTAATTTCATTTTTATTAGTTAATAATTTATTATTAGGGTTGATAAATCCAAAATTAGCATATATAATTTTTAATTTTTTTTTTGAAATAAAATTAAGTACTCATAATATTAATAAATTTTAATTTTATAAAAAATATTATTAAAATAATAATTTTTACAGCAAAACACTTGCCACACATAAAATTATGGGACATGGATGGCATCTAAAATGTGATAATTGTTTTTTTTCTGTTTTCCACAACCAACAAGTTTTTGATGGAGATGATATATTTTTGGTTTGAGTGCAGAGGCCTAGCATTGGCCTTATCTTACTTCGCACAGTTCTCGCAAGGAACTGTGGCTGCAAGCAGAGTGTTCGAAGTGATAGACAGGATTCCGGAGATCGATCCTTACAGCTCCGAGGGGCGGAAGCCGTCGAGCATGCGTGGGAGAGTCGAGTTTAGAGGCGTCTCCTTCGCTTATCCGTCGCGCCCCACCGTCCCGATTCTTCAAGCTCTGAATCTGGTGATCCCACCTTCCAAGACTCTAGCATTAGTAGGAGCAAGTGGTGGTGGGAAATCGACTGTTTTTGCGCTTATAGAGAGGTTCTATGATCCAACACAAGGTGAGTTTGAGCTTCCATAATCGTTGTTGGGGTAATCACGCCTAAATACACGAAATTAGTTTTGCATATGAATAAAAATTCTACCTCCAAACACACCAACTTTCAATTGTTCCAATTTTTCACATGATAACCAATTATCAGTGAATTACTGCCATCGTAATTAGCTGAAGTGACGAATTAATGTTATCATGAGTAGATGAAGTGGCGTAGATCCGGACAAACACATGCGTGCTTAGGGGTCAGCTGCACATGATCCGCTTTGCGTCACACACTATATATGTTCCATTTTCAATTTATTATAGTTTTTAATTATTTTTTCTTCAATTTTTTTTGTTTTAGTTCTTTTTTTCTACCTTGCTCACGAGTTAACGAGACGAATAAAATGGTTTGCAGGGTTCATTAATGTGGACGGCTACGATTTGAGGACGCTGCAGGTGAAATGGCTGAGGAATCAGATAGGCATGGTGGGGCAAGAACCTGTTCTTTTCGCAACCACCATTCTTGAAAACGTGATGTTGGGGAAGGAGAATGCCACGAAGAAGGAGGCGGTCGCCGCCTGCGTCGCGGCCAACGCTCACAGCTTCATCTCCGGCCTGCCCGAGGGCTACGACACAGAGGTCGGAGACCGTGGGACCCAGCTCTCGGGCGGGCAGAAGCAGCGGATCGCCCTTGCTCGGGCCATGATCAAGGACCCTCGGATCCTCCTCTTGGACGAGGCGACGAGCGCGCTGGATGCGGAGTCCGAGGCGATCGTGCAGAAGGCCATCGACAAGATCTCGACGGGGAGGACCACCGTGATCATCGCCCACCGCCTTGCCACGGTGAGGAACGCCCACACGATCGTCGTGATAGACCGTGGCACGGCCGTGGAGAGCGGTGATCATACCCGGCTGATGGAGAAGGGCGGCGCCTATTTTGATCTCGTTAAGCTTGCCTCGCACGGTGTGGTGGCGTCGCAGCCCATGGTGCAGCGGGGCGAGGAGGCGGGGAATGTGCAGGCGGAGAAGCCGGCCGCTGATAGATCGAGCTCGAGGGCTCGAGAGGTCGGCAGTGTGTATGAATTCAAGAACACTGAGATGAGAGATGAGAAGAAATTGATGAATTATAAGCTTGGAGATGTTTGGAGTTTGCAGAAGCCAGAAGGTGCTTTACTGATTGTGGGGTTGGTTTTAGGTATGTTTGCGGGCTCCATTCTATCAGTTTTCCCCTTTATTTTGGGCGAGGCTCTCAGAGTTTACTTCGATAACGTGGCAAATTTAAAGAAGGAAGTCAACAACCTATGCTTAGTGCTGGTTGGTCTTGGGTTCGGGTTGGCCGTGACGTTGATAGGCCAGCAGGGGCTCTGCGGCTTGGCCGGGACACGTCTCACGAGGCGCGTCAGGGACTCGTTGTTCCGGGCCATGTTGCGGCAGGAGCCCGGCTGGTTCGACGCGGCCGAGAATTCCGGTGGGATACTCGTGTCGAAGCTATCTATAGATTGCATCAGCTTTAGGTCGGTTCTTGGTGATAGAATCTCTGTTTTGTTGATGGGCCTGAGCTCGGCCACGGTCGGGTTAGGCATCTCGGCCCGGTTGGAGTGGCGGCTGGCCCTCATGGCACTGGCCGTGACTCCCCTGACGCTCGGGGCGAGCTACCTAAACCTGGTCATCAACATCGGGCCGAGGCTCGACAACGCCGCCTACGAGAAGGCGAGCACCATCGCGGCGGGTGCCGTGTCGAGTATAAGGACCGTGGCGACGTTCGGGACGCAGGAGAGCGTCGTCAGGTCCTTTGACCACGCCCTGGGGGAGCCCAAGCGGACTGCCGTGAGGCGGTCCCAAATCATGGGGTCCGTCCTGGGGCTATCCCAGGGTGCGATGTACGGTGCATACACCCTAACTCTGTATTTTGGTGCCATTCTTGTGAAGAAAGACTACACAAATTTTGGTGTGGTCTATAAGATCTTTTTGATCCTTGTTCTGAGCTCATTCTCCGTCGGGCAGCTGGCCGGGCTGGCGCCCGACACATCCATGGCCGTGACGGCCATCCCGGCCATCTTCAACATCCTGCGCCGTAGGCCTCGCATCAGCAGCGAGGGGAAGCGGGGCAGGAAGCTGGAGGGGGCTCAAGCAGTAGACCTCGAGTTCAAGAAGGTGTCGTTTGCGTATCCGTCGCGGCCGGAGATAACCGTTTTGAATAATTTTAGTCTCAAGATTAAGGCAGGGAAGATGGTGGCGTTGGTGGGGGGGAGTGGATCGGGGAAATCAACGGTTGTGTGGCTAATACAAAGATTCTATGATCCTAATAGAGGCAGAGTTTTGATGGGAGGAGTTGATTTGAGAGAGTTTGATCTCAACTGGCTGAGGCGGCAGATTGCGTTGGTCGGGCAAGAGCCGTCGCTCTTCGCCGGCAGCATACGCGAGAACATCGCGTTCGGAGACCCGAACGCGACGTGGTCGGAGATTGAGGAGGCCGCCAAGGAGGCCTACATTCACAAGTTCATATCTAGCTTGCCTCAAGGATATGAGACTGAGGTAACAAATTTGGAAATCTCATCTCCAAAATGAATTTGAAAGTATAATTTTAAAAACTCATAAATTTGAAAAAAAAAATAAACATTTAAATTTACTTAAAATAATAAAAATAACAAATATAGAATTTAATTAATTAAACGTCGCCTATTTTTGTCATGTTTAGAAAAAAAAGGACTAAAATGAAAAGAAAATCGATAAGAAATTCATATTTAAATTTACATAATTAATTTTAACTTTAAGGACTCTAACAAAATAAAACTTCTAATAAAACTATTAAATAAATTCTTTGAGTTGTAATTCATATTAAATTTACAAAACTAAAAATAGTAATTTATGTGGATGGAGAACTTTTCTAGATTATGTGGATAAGGAATTATAATGGATATTAATATATAAATAATTATTAAAATATAAAACATAACCAAATATTTGGATTTATTACATGTATATGTATGTTAAATTATACAATTGCCTTTAAACTAAATAGATACAATCATATAATAGGTAAATCAAATTTTATAAAATAAGATGAAATAGATTTGGTAGAGGTGTCAAAATTTGATCTAATTTTGTGGCTAATGTTGGTGTTTCCTTGTTGCAGGTTGGGCAGAGCGGTGTGCAGCTCTCCGGCGGGCAGAAGCAGCGGATTGCGATAGCACGGGCAGTGCTGAAGAAGGCGAGGGTGCTACTGCTGGACGAGGCGAGCAGCGCCCTCGACTTAGAGTCGGAGAGGCACATCCAGAGCGCGCTCAAGAAGGCCTCGAGGCGGGCCACCACCGTCGTGGTGGCCCACCGCCTCTCCACAATAAGAGAGGCGGACTTCATAGCCGTCATACGCGACGGCTCCGTGGCCGAATACGGCGACCACGACACGCTGCTGGCTGCCAACCTAGACGGCGGCATCTACGCCAACTTGGTTAGAGCAGAAACAGAAGCCATGGCATTTGCTTGAGCTGTTTAGAAATGTGGATTATGATTTTATTTATTTAAAAAAAGGAAAAAAGAATACATCATGCTTTTTTCTTTCCATTTTTGGCTTAAACTAGGATGCTTACCTACCTGGATTTGTCTAGTTGTCTGAAAATTCATTCATGGACTGCATATTTTTTATTTTTTTCTAATGAATAACCAAGTAATGTAAAGATTATATTTCGGTAAACTCAGACTTGAGAGATCAATATTTTTACTTTTATTAATTAATAAACAAGGAAATTTAAAAATCATGTGATAGTGGAGTGGAACCTAAGATCTTTGGTCTTAAGAATTAAGCACACTACCACTATACAACACACGTATGACTGCATACTTTCTACATTGCAAAAGCCATTATCTGTAGAGGGGGAAAAAAAAAACAGCCTAGAAAATTTACATGCATGATTTTTATTTTATATTTTCTCTTCCAACACATGATTTTGTCTGAATTAATCAGAATGAGTGAAGAAGATGAATGAACAAGTAAATTTAAAAAGTGCATGAAGGTGAATTTGAATTTAAGATCATTTAATTTCAGGCATTAATCATGATACAACTAGACTGCATACTTTCTACATTGCGAAAGCCGCTATTTATAAGAGGGAAAAAAACAGCCAAGAAAATTTACCTGCATGATTTTTATTTTTATTTTCTTCCAACTTATGATCTTGTCTGAATTCATCAGAATGAGGGAAGAAGATGGAGGGCCAGGACACATGCCGGATTTTCAAAGAAATTACACAGCGACGAAAATCGGGCATGTGCCCTGCTTCTCCATCTTCATTCAGCCCATTCTATCTCCTGCTGCAAATTTGGATTCATCCATGAAGAAAATTTCTGGCTAGTTATGAGAAGCTTAGCTTGTCACAACTAATGTAATAATGTAGTGAACATGCCTTGAGATTTAAATTCAGACAAGAAACAACCTGAGATCTACAAGAAGCATGATTCTAACATTTATATAATGCTGAAAAGGAAAGAAGTTTTGATTGGGTTAAGCAATGTTTGTATGCATTTATATATTTATTGGTTGGGTGGAGTTTGCTTGAAAATGTGAGGTTTTATAATTTTTGTAAAGTGGGGATTGGGTGTTTGGCTGCCAAAAAGAGAAGGATTGAAAATGATCTGTACCAAGAAAAGCTCACAGGCTGGCCACCCACCGCCCATTGCCACTCTATTCATCTTAACCATATTTTCTGTGCTGTAAATGGAGCCAATTCAAAAGTGCAAAAAAGTTGTTTAAAATTGGCTTATCAAATTTAGATCTATATTTCAAGAAAATGTACTCGGTTTTTTTTTTTCTCTCTTCAAAGGAAATGACCAATAATGATTCCTTATTGTCCTCTTTGGTGGCTCGAAGCCCGACCTCCTAATTAATTGAAGGAGGAACGTCTTACCAACTAACATGTGTTCTGTAGTCAAGAAATGCATTGGTTTTTTTTTTTTTCACTTCAAAAACAAATCAATAATAATTTCTCATTTTTTGCCACTCGAACTTCCGATTTTTTAGGAGGGAAAGCATCTTAATAATTAAACTGCGCTTCGTTGTTGAGAAGATGCAGTGAGTTGGTTGAACCTAATAGCTTCACCATTATTAATCAAAATAAAGGGGTGATTGTTTGATGATTAATTGGAAGTGTAAATGACATATATCGACCAAGAAGGCGTTAGTACGGATCCACACTTTATTGCAATCACGAGACATTGGCAGATGCAGTATGGGGCAAAGGGGTATAGCTGTATCTTGAATTTTTATTTTAATATATAGTAATATAAAAATTAAAAAATTACTTTTATTTTTATTTTATCTGTAACCCTTTTGTAGAACAAAGAGAAGTAAGAATTTTTAGGATGCAAAAATATTTATTCTCATCCCCGAACGTAACATTTTCTTTATTCTTAATCGTACTATTGAATTATTCTTTATGTTTATAGTTATATTTCCTCTATCCTATAAGAAAGTTTTACTTTTTCACGCTCCATAAAAATATCATTTTCATCTATACCATAAGAAATTTTGGGCTTATGGGTTTATGGGCATTTTGGGAGGGTGGGGCCCAACCCAATAAATTTAAGGTTTATGGGCTTAAAAGAGGCTGGATGAGTTGCTACACCAATTAGCTTGATCAAAACTTTAAGTGCTAATCATCATCTTTTTATTTATAGGTGTACTATATTGAGCTTCTTGGTATCTGATTTTTTCATTTTATGATATTTGGATTGTCGTGTTGTAAAAGGTCCTGATTTTTTTTTTTTTTTTGTCTCTACGAGTTATTCCTTCATTCTATTGACTGACTATTGAGATTTTGAATTTATTAAAAAAAAAAATGGGTCCTGATATTTTCGATAGTTTAGGGCATTTTTTATAAGACGCTATAATTCAGAATTTAAAATAATATTTTTGATAAATTTAAAAAAAATTAGTAAAACATTTTTTTTTTTTTGGAATTTAAGTGATACTTTCCCATATTTCTAAGCATTTAAAGGAGAATTTGATACACGAGAATGATGATCGATCAACTTCCTTTAAGTACATCTTAAGTAAACTATGAAATTTTATTTGAAGATGACAGCAAAGTCTCTCTTGCAAGAAATCATTTATTCAAGTTTCATCAAAATTCTGTGTTGTATTTTTTTTTTATATAGATTTGTGTTTTTATTTATTTATGAATAGATTGATTAATTTATTATAATATATATTCAGTTTCAACATATGTATATATTTTATGTCTCAAAGAAAGAAATTTTATTTGAAGATAACATATATACACTTCAAATTCAAGTCTAATATCGCACTAATTATTAGGGAACTAGGCAATAAGAATAGAGCCTTGAGCACAATTAGGCTTCCCAAAAGCTTAATAAGATTATATTAATAGACAATTCAATGGGGACATAAATAAGATGAAAAGAATAGCCATTTCCAACGGCCTAATCTGATACGTCGCAGAGATCAGGTGAAGAACAAACTACGGGAATCATCGCGACAGAGAGACCTCGTCGCGAGATCAAGAAGCCCCTGCGCTACCATTGATGCTGATCAAGTTCCTTAGTTTCTTTTATCGTTGTTTTATTTTAAATGGGCTTGGGCTTACTTTATATTTTTTGATGTGGGTTGATTTGTGAGGCCCGTAGTGTAGGACTAGCTTTTCTTTTGAAGGTAGTTGAAGATTAAAAGCTAGGGTTGCCGTCTTTTGAAGGATATCAGATATCAAAATTGTAAAGAACTCTCTTGCGTGATCGTGAGGAAGTGGAGTTTCACGTTCTCTATAACGTGACTATAATACGCAGCGTATTATTGGTGCTTTCATTGCGCTGAACCATGGAGCATGGTGCAGGAGACTTGCAGCAGAAGTTCGGCGCGCTTAGTGCCCAGGTGGACGCCTTTGTGCGTCTCAGCTCAGAGGGCCAACAACAACTCCGCCAATCCCAAGCTGGGTTTCAGAAACAGTTAGATGAAATTATCGAGCTCATCAAGTCAACACATACCTCTGGATCAGGGATGAATGAACCTCCATCACCATTTCGGGTATCCCCTGTTCGTCTCGATGTTCCTCGCTTTGGGGGTGAAGATCCATACTCTTGGGTGTTTCAAATTGAGGAGTATTTACTTTATATTTTTTGATGTGGGTTGATTTGTGAGGCCCGTAGTGTAGGACTAGCTTTTCTTTTGAAGGTAGTTGAAGATTAAAAGCTAGGGTTGCCGTCTTTTGAAGGATATCAGATATCAAAATTGTAAAGAACTCTCTTGCGTGATCGTGAGGAAGTGGAGTTTCACGTTCTCTATAACGTGACTATAATACGCAGCGTATTATAATCTATACAACTCAACAGAAACAAACTACCAACTACTACAGTAATTTATTAACTGTAGCACAAAACGACACGATAACAATACAAACAGTCGCAGGGCATTATGCGACCAAACACATTCATAACGATTTATTTTTTTTATTGAATTAATGAACCTAAAGTACACGATTGAGTATTTTTCACCTTACTATTAGGATTGATCCGATCTCACCCTTTCAATGAGAAATGAATCGAGTAAAATGATCTCGAGCGATATAAACTATCAAGAACATTGGGATATTCAAAAGCGTTGCATTACTTAATCCATGTTAGTAAACAATGGATCAACATACATTATTTTATATCTATCTTAATTAATCCTCAAAAGTAAAAGTCATTTGAGTGTAGCACTAAACGATAACTTTTTTTAATAGATAAATAAATTTTAAAGAACTTGAGACCTTTAGCCTCAGACATTCTTCATCACTAGGTCAACACACACAGAAACGAATGATGACTTATTTCACACGGGGAGATAGCTTGGCGACCCGGCAATGTACTCTGTCAACAGGCTCGACGATGACCGGATCCCAATGATCGGGAACCTCAGGACGCCCCCCGGGGGGTCCAAGCTGCATGAAGAGGAAGGAAAGGTCACTCTAAGATGGCATAATTCAGGGTTGTTGAGCAATATATCTTTGGGGCCGAAGGCAAAGGTGTAGATTCCTGCATTGCTTGTTGTGGTTGATTTGATCACTCTTTCTAAAATCCAAATCCCACAAACAAATTCAACTTTTGCTTGTGGGATTACTGCATAAGTTCTTGCGTTGGCTATAGAAGTATTTGTGCAAGTGACAATTCCTGCAAGAACCACATTGATTTCCACTGTTTGAGCAGGGGATTGTGTGAACCCTAGAGAGAGAAGAGCAATGAGAAGTGAGAGAAAGGCCATTTTTGCTCTAATGTAGTTGGAGTTCATCAAGATTTTGTGCCATGTAGATGTATATAAAGGGGAAGAGGGTGGGGATTTGATTACTACACTTTGGTGAAATCTCATTTTTATTTATGAAGGTTGATTGTTTATTTAATTTGTGTAATGTGTAGGTATTTACTTAATTTGTGTAATGTATAGCTAGGTACTGCTATTTATATATGTAGCTTTAAATTTCTTTAACTTGGTGTTAGCTAGGCAATGCTAAGCATTGGTTTTGTGTTTTGTGGTCCTTGACTAAGAGGTGTAGACAGAAAAAACTCGTGGTGAATATATTTCAAGTTTGAGATTTCGAAAAAATAAATTTCATTTGATTCGGCATATGTTGATGACAGCTTTTACACAACAATTCACAAAATGCCGATAATTTTTACGATTTATTAAGAAAATATATACTATAGTTTAAGCCCCTTAATTGCAAGTGGCTATGCGACGAACTTTGACGTGACATTGGAATTTTCAGAAATCCCATCCCTAATTTTCAGAAATCCTAGTCCCTCGTCTAAAAGACCAGTTATATAGAAAAAACCAAAATTAAGTAATAATTTATGAATTTATAGCTAATTAACCTAATAAAAAAATAAAAAAAACCACACAAATGAAGGTTACTCAAACCATAAATTAATCAAGAGACAACACCCTACTATATATTCTAGCCAAAAGCATATAGTAATAGAAAATCTAATCGTGTACATATGAAAATAATATCCACTTTTAACTATTATATATGCTTTTACACACATACAACGATTTACACGAATTATGTATGTAATCAAAACTCGTGTAACATTATTATTTGTATTGTTAAACCAATTTTAATTACACACAAAATTTATGTAAATCGTATAAGCGTGTAAGGATACATAATAGTAAAAAATAAAGTACTATTTATATATCTTTATGTAGTATATGATTATAATTTCTGCTTGCCATATCAAAAAGGCTAGAATTGTACTCCCTCCATCTCAACTTTTAATATTCATATTTTCATTTTTGGATGTCTCATATTTTTTTATTCATTTCTATTTTTAGTAAAAGTATGTGAGACTCTTACTCCACTTTAATTATTTTAACACTCACATAAAAAGGTGGATCATTATTCCACTCACAATACACACCCCAATCACTTTATTAAAACTCGTGTCACTCTCAATTGGATACTAAAAGTTGGGACGAAGGGAGTATATATTTTATCTAAATCCAAAAACTATGCATGAAGTTGAAGCCTCAGCTCTCCTGCATGTACATGACATGAGTAGCAATGTTTTACAAGTAAAGCAAAAGGCAAATCACACGCTTCAAACTCTAAACTGCCTCAAAATCACCCCACCCTCTTCCTCTATAATTAAGATTGCATGACAAAATGTGCAAATTAAATTTAAAAAAATGGGGTTTCCTTCACCATTTCTTGTCATGACACTTGTCTCAGTTGCAGCTGCAGTCTCGCAAGCTTCTCCTCAAAAACTAAACAGCAACGTCACTCTAGCCGGCATTGTCACCTGCATCAACGCGTCCATCGCGGCCGTGAAGACGTACCCGTTGATCCCGGAAGCACGAGTCGACGTCGTCTGCGGCGTCGTGTTTTTGGAGAAGGTGATCAAATCCACGAATACAAATCTTGCCGGAATTTATTCCTTCTCTTTCGACGCTGCTGACATGGCCTTGCTCAGTGTGCCGGAGCTGTGTCACCTTAAAGTCACAATGCTGGCGAGCTCGTGCGTCTTCGATCCTTCCGGAGGTTTCCTCAAGCTTCCGATCGTCGGCATGAGATCGGCTTTAGGCATGCTGACGGACTTACTCCCCGGTGCACCAACCTATTCACGAGATTAAATTAATGTACATGAATGTGACTCACGTAAAATATTTGAATAATAAAAAACAAATAGCTTTAATTTTTCATTTTCTACTGCTAAAAGATATGTTACGCCTGTAATAGAAGAAATGTGTAACTTAATTTTTTTTTCTATGTTATCATTTTATTTCTGATAGTGAAATTAATTTGTTTTTCATGTTTTGTTGCAGATGGATATAAATGACAATAATTACATAAGAGGTGGTGGTCTCCTGTGCACTCGGGTGCAAAATGACACTAGCACTTACACTAAATGACACTAACACTATCTTGAAATGTTACTAACACTATTTTGTTTTACAAATGACACTATCATGTTATATAAATAACACTGTCGCAAAATAACACTAATATTATATTTGAAATGACACTAACATTAAATGACACTATCACCCGGATGCACAGGAGAATTTGTGATTACATAAATGCGATTTGATTCTTATGAACATAACTTTTGTACTAATTATATTAATGCATTTAATATGTATCCTCGCCTACACCAAACCCTAACCCAAATGCCGCCGCCCCATCAAAAAAAACCAAGGCTGCAATTGCATCCCCTGCCGATTCCACTTCTGCTGACTCTACGGCTACGTCGGCTAGCTCTCGGGGTTCCACACCCTCTGCAACACATACGCTGCGCAGCCGCTGTCGGTGACGAAAACAGCACGAAGGCGAGGAAGTATCTGCAGAGATACAATTACGTCGTTTTAATAATTTTCGGCATGTCCACGTCGGCAAGATCCAGCTCCACGTATGTTCAATTTTGGCCGAAAATGTGCTTGATAGAGAAATTGGGAAAAATTGATAGTTGATGGTTTTTAATAGGAAGTTCAAAGTTTGTGAAAAAAAAAATGGAAATTGACCAAAGTTTATAAATTTAGAGACAATTAACCCTAAATAAATCAATATAATGCATGAATAACCATATCCAATTAATGTAATTAAAATCTCACCCCGTCCAAGATTCAAACCTAGATAAATGAACATTTGTACATTACATTGATTTACTCATAAATTTTATTGATTTATTCGTTATCATTTCTCATTTAAACCAAAAATAACATTCTCAATAGAACATTTCTCTATATAATAAATAAATATATATATATATAGGGGGGTTGAGTTTAGGGGTGAGCAGAAACCGAACCGATAGTCAAAACCGAACCGAACCGAACCGTATTGGTGCGGTTCGGTGCCAATTCTATTGGTGATCGGTTCGGTTCCAAAATTCAAAAACCGAAAAAATTCGGTTCGGTTTCGGTTCTGTAGTTTTGGTTCGGTTTTGCACCGAACCGAACCGACTAATATTAATATTTTATTAAATTTTTATATTTTATAATATATTTAATTTTAGTTTTAAGTTTTAACCTAAACTAAGAAACCCTAAGTCTTCCATTCTCTGCGCGCCGCTCCCTCCCATTCCACTCTGTCTCTCTGCGCGCCACTCCCTCCCAGATCTTCCCTCCGGCCCCTCCGTCTCCGGCAGTCCGGCGATCGTCGGCGCGTGTGTAGGCATCCCCGTCCCCTGCTGCCGACTGTCGCCCTTGTCCCCTAACCCCTGCCCAGGCGCGACAGCCCAGCCCCCGTCCGTCCGGCGACTCCTCAGCGCCTTCTTTGCCCTCGGCGCCTCCGTCCGGCGACTCCTCAGCAGCAGCCGTTTCCAACAAAAGGTAAGGCCTCAGCGCCTTCTTTGGCCTCGCGCCTTCTTTGGAAATTCTTCAATGTAATTATGTAAATCTAGTTATTTTAGATCCATTGCCATTTAAATTATTTGCAGTAGACAATAACTTAATTTCCTTATTAACCTGCGGCTGAGGGAAGGGATGGTGGGGTCAGCGCCATTAGTTAACAGTTTATTTTGGCATGTTGGGCAATTTGTGATTATGTTTATTACCTTTTATTTAATATTTAAGCATCATAATCATAAAATGTTTTATTTGTCAATTATTTATTAAGTAATTTGTTTAATATATCATTCTTTGATTGTTTATTCTCTTTATTTTGTAGCTTTGATAAGTCTTGGAATTTGTGAAGTCGATGATGATGAAATGGAGACTTGAAGGTTTCAAGCAAAAGAAAGTTTGAAGGAAGAAGAATGGAAGACATGTTCTTGACTTGTTATGTTTTTGTTTTTTTGGAGCTAAGACTTGTTTATGTTGCTATTTGTTAAACTTTGACATTAGAATTTGTGTTTTTGTGATGTTGGTATTATCATTGGGGATTTGACATTTGAAATTTGTGCATTTTTTTACCATTTTTAATAGGTAATTTCGAAAAAAAGCAAAAAAAAAAAAAACTGCACATTTCGTTCGGTGCACCGAACCGAAACCGACGGTTTTACCGGTTCGGTTTCGGTTCGGTTCCGAGCCCCCTATTGGTGCGATTCGGTTTCAATTTTCACCGTCGATTCGGTTTTCGGTTTTGAGTTTTTGGTTCGGTTTTGCACCGAACCGATGCTCACCCCTAGTTGAGTTCCGTAGAGAACTGCAAATAAGTAAAGAACGGATAACAATGAATAAATCTATAAATTTAACGAATATATCGAATAACTAATGAATGTGTATTGAGTAAAAATACAGAAAAAATATATAAAATCTCGTCCCTCTCAAGATTCGAACCTAGGACAAAACTTATTCATCGAAATTATAGACTTATTCGTAACTTTATATTTGTTTTCCGTACTCTACTTAATTTGTAGTTCTCTACGGATCTTCTCCCTATATATATATATATATATATATATATATATATATATATATATATAGTTTCCCAATAAGTATTACTACCTCTGTCCACCAAGAGTATAGAATTTTTGATGAACACGGGTTTTAAGAATAAATAAATGGCTGTGGTTGAATGGAGTGTGGATCATATAGAAATGAGTGGTGAGTGGCCGTAGTTAAAAAAGAAAAAGTGAGGTCAGAAAGTAGTATGCTCTTTATGAATGGGTGTAATGTAATTATAACAAAAGCTCAACTGGATTAGCATCGCCATACAAACATCAAATGTTCAGAATTCTAAGCTCATCATTCAGTTGTGGAAAAAAAATTATCTGCACAATCTATACTTGCAGCTCTTTTGCATTTATCAATGTAATATCTTGTTCGCTTCAAAACAAAGAAAACGAGGAAGTAACGGAGCAACATACCGGGACGTACACATCAGTACTCTCTAAAGGTGAGATTCAAACGACCGGGTTTTAGATGTGTTTCATCCAAAAGACCTCTCGGAGCAGTGTCCGCTAAAATGTTACTAACTCCATGGAAAATATCCCTAGATTTGCCACCAAAAATCAACACATCCCCTGATTCCAGTTCGACTTTCTTTGCCTTGTCGACATCCTTCTCGTCCCCATACAGAAATACAGCAGTGTCCCCAATAGAGAAAGAAACTACTGGAAGTCCATCCCTTAAACTTTTCTGACTTTCATCTTTGTCCTACATAAACGTTAGAACATTTAGCACAAGTTAATGAGCAAAATCAGTACTTCCAACCACCAGAGTTTAGTCGACAAAGAATGATTATATTCATTAAAGAAGCACAGAAAACAGCAATCTTAACTCTTCAAAAACATGGAACATAAAGTATGGCCAGGTTAAACAGATCTTTAAGAAAAATTTCATCGCCAGGAATCAGAAGGGAAATGAATGCACAAACCTTATGAAGACCAAGCTTGCCCATTTTTGTGTAAAAGTTGATGATGCAGATGTTTGGAGACATTGGAGGAAGTATAGCTCTAGCTTTCATCATTTTATGATCTGACTCTAAATACTGATGGCACTTCTCGATTGCTCCTTTAACCAACCTCTGAAACTCATCGGGAATAGGGGGAGGTTTGGCTTGATCAGCAGGCCTCTTATCACCATACTTACTTGTTTCGGGATCCCAATTTTTACCAAGGCACATCATCTTCAAGTGTAACTTTGCTCCGTCACGATAACCAGGTTGGTAAAAACCTCCAGGACCCCTACCAAGGTCACGGCATGACTTTACCAATTTGACCTAAATACAGGTAAAGAAAGAGTTTTTTTTAAAAAAAGGGCTAATGCTTCATAAATCTCACATTATAATGTTTATAATGATCAATAATATATTCCTCAGAAGATTGCATCCATTTTTCTGAACTTATCATTTTATTATATTTTCTTTTGTTTTCAGCAGGCCAGGTAGAGAATGAGCAAGCTACATGATCACTATCCTTCTCTATTAACACAAAATCATAAAACGTAAATTAATTGTGTAGGCCCCACAATTGCATGAAAAGTTTCAACCTTATTTAATCTAAGACAAAGCTACCTTCATCTCAATACTCAATATATACTAGCAATCTAAAGCAGAATATTAAACCAATACAATGTAAATACATGCTAACCAGTTCAAATATTCGGTAAGCATAATATGTCACCTGCTCCTCTAAAGAAAGATAACCCTTCAGAAGAATCATGCCAGGCCTATAATCCTTTATATTGTCTTCTTGCATTCGGCGTTCTTCTATCCTCTTAGCTCTGTTTTTCAAAAGCAGAGGGGTTTTCAGCTTCACAAGATTACTACTTCTCTCCTCACAGATATCAAAAGAAAATTTATCGTGCTTCGAATCAGGACTATCATGTTTAGTTTCCCCACTAGTTCCCTCAGGAGAAGTCGTCTTCCCACTTTGAACCTCAGGAGACAATTGACAACCAACTGTCTCAGGAGATGTGGGAATGAAGCGTGATGGACTGCAATTTTCTAAATTCTGATCCCTCGATTTTATACTCGTACTGCTCTCATTCAGCTCAGGGTTTGTTGGTAACGAAGGAAAGTAATTGTCGTCACAGGGACCAATAGGAGTTACATTCAGAAGTGTTGGTTCTGTTTCAGGAACATTTTGCACTCCCTTCAAATTCCCATCATTTGGTGGTTCGTTAAGAGATCCGTGAGATTCAGGGTTGAGTTCACTTGGATATTCTGAAGACGACATAGCATCAAACTTCCTTGTTACACTATCAACGGATGCTGTTTCGGAATTTCTCCTTCCAATCTCGGAAGATCCACTTCCGGAAGAAGCATCATCCAGATGAGCTCCAGCCCCAACCTGAAATCGTGAAATAGAACACGTCAATAGAGATTCCATAATTGATCAAAGAACCTAGCACCTTAAACACGGTAACTCTCCAAAAGCTAAAATCATAGGAAGGGAAAATGGATTCTTAAATTAAATACACATCTTATAACGATTTAGTGTGATTAACTACAACAACTTCATATCACAGCAAACAGAACAGCAAGACCATGGAAAGTGCAGAAACATACACACATTTTATTTTTTAATTCCTCTCTGACTTGAAATTTGGAACTAGGGAAACAAATTTAGGATAACTTATAATTTGAAAATTCTGAAATCAATCAAAACTAGAAATGACCTAAATATTCTAAAATATAAACATTGTATATATTTCGTCCATGGAAGACCTACTAAATTGACCGCAATCATCAATCACAGCATTCAACGGCAAATAACAGAAGAAGACCAACAAGCTACGGAAGACCAGCAAAAACAGATAGCTACACTAAAAAAAAGTAGTTGAAATTACTGCCCCACGAACGACCCATTGACGCGTGGGTTGCGCCGATCGCCCTCTGGGGGCATAGTGCCGTCCTCCGCCACGATTGCCACCGCCACGGCGGTTGCCGCCGCTGCTACGGTTCATCTTGCGTTAACTAATACAACGGCAATTAACACTATTTAGGGTTTGTAGATACACAAATTGGAGTATACAGGTCGAGGGATAAACAATTAACTTGGGAAATTGAAGGATGTCAAAAAGTATAGAATATATAACAACTGTTTTGGGGAATTAGAAAAGACTAGCAAAGTAGAACTGACAGCTGAAGAGTTTCTTATGTATGAACTGTTTTTGGTGCCAATGCAAATTAAGGAAAATTTTCAGTTTTGTCCTACCAAATATCTTTATTTACAATTTTCAGTCTTAAGATTGTAAATATCAACAAATAATTTGCTAAATTAGATAAAGTGTAATAAGTAAAATCTTGATAAAATAATATGGATTGAGTGAAATTATTATTATTTATATGGGTTTGATAGGTAAGATATAAACTTAAGATAATTAGTATTTTTGTTTGATAGATAAAATATAATTCTAGATTAAATTAAAAAATTATCATTTTAACCTCTAACTAATAAATTAAAAAAAGAAAAAAAAAGTAACACAACAACACTATTTCTAACCCATCAACACGTCATTGAGGTGGAACACGCCTCACCCCCTCTCCCTTCTTTCTTCCTCGGCCAAACCAGAGCCATCCCCCACCACCGTCCTCCCCCCCGGCCCTACCCCCCTCCCCCTCACCCCCTCTCTCTTCTTTTTCTTCCTCGGCCAAACCAGAGCCCTCCCCCACCATCGTCCTCCCCTCATCCCAAACGGTCTATTCCTCTTCTCCCCTACGATTCCTCTTTTTCCATGGTTGACCCACAACCCCCCCTCCCCCACCCCAACACTCCACGGTAGACCCCTAATCCCCACCATCCACCTCATTTTTTCCATGGCAAAACACCTCCCCCTTTCTTCCTCAATAACATGAAAAAAAAAAAAAAAAATCCATCTCGTCCGGTGAATAATCAAACTAACAAACAAACCAATTCTTACGCATCGCCTCCCGTCGACTCCCCAACACCCCACTGCCCCTGAAATACTACCGATCCTAGCCGCATCCCATCGACTCCGGCACCTCCCATAAATCTATACCTATTATATAAAAGAGCCTTGTTTTACAAAATTTGATTTGCCTATTATGACCCTATTTTTTAATTTATTTTAAGGGCAATAATGTAATATCATTTTATTATGATTATTATTATTATTATAGAAGAATCCCACACTAATCACAATTCTTTGTATTTTATAAAAGAGTCTTGCTTTACAAAATTTAATTTGCCTATTATGACCCTATTTTTTAATTTATTTTAAGGGCAATAATGTAATATCATTTTATTATGATTATTATTATTATTATAGAAGAATCTCACACTAATCACAATTCTTTGTATTCTTAACCGATGCTAATAAATATATATTATTATCATACACATTGTGTACTAATTGAACTCTAAATATGATTGGAATCACTTTTTTCGAAAATCTAATCTTTAATCTAATCCTATTTAAAGAGTGTTTATAAATAATTATTTATCGAGGTGTAATTTGATAATCTAATCTGATTCTTTGTGTTTATAAATAATTATTTACCGAGGTGTAACGAGGTTTAATCATCTAATCTGATTCTTGTAATAATATTTCATGTGGCCCACAAATTCAATTTCTTTTTTTCTTGCTTAGTTTGGCCTTGTCTATCTATTAAGGTTTGCTTGATGGGGACTATATTTTTTTAATTTTTGAGTTCGAGATTTTTAGATGATAATTTTCTACTATGTAATTTGGTGATAGGGATTTTTGAACAAATTATTTATTTCATTAGGGCTATGATTGAATTAGGTTTTTTTTTTTTTTTGGCAGGCATAGGTGGACAGGGGGATATGATCATATGAGGCACATTTGTGGGATAATAGTTGCAGAAGAGAGGGACAGACTCGGAAAGGAAGGCAAGGTATGAAGGAGAACTGTCGCCATTATTATTATTGGAATTATTTTTTCAAATTATTATTATTATTATTATTATGAGGTTTTCTTGAATTTAACTCTTTGTTTCTTTCCTTGTCTGTCTTATTTGAGTTTGAATTAACTTTGAAATGCTACTGCAGTTTACTTGGGTAAGTCTTTGCCTTTGTAATAATTCTCTAATAATTTTGCAGTATGGTTATGATAAGGAAGATAAGGCTACTCAAGCTTATGATTTAGCAGCATTGAAGTATTGGGGAACTATCACAACTACAAATTTTCCAGTGAGTAATTTTATTATTATATTTTAGGTATATTATAATTAAATTCGGTAATTATATTAAAATTTTCACAAAATTTATGTGTTTTTCGATGTCATGATTTAGATGAGTAACTATGAGAAAGAGATAGAGGAAATGAAGCATATGACAAGGCAGGAATATGTAGCATCATTGAGAAGGTAATTAAACTAAATTTACTCAAGTATAATTGTTCAATTTCAAAACAAAATTTTATGTATGTCAACAAATTTACATTAATTTCTCCAGAAAAAGCAGTGGATTCTCTAGAGGAGCATCCACGTATACAGGAGTTAGAGTTTAAAATTATTTAAGACCATTATCTTAAGGCTATTTGCAAAAATAGGCCACTATTTTTCGGACTTGCAAAAATAGGCCAATTATTTTAGTTTTTGGCATTTTTAGGCCACATTTGAGCTCAATTTAGCATTTATAGGCCATTTTTTGGGGTCAAAATGTGGCCCAAAATAGCCTGATTGGGTACACATGTGGCCTAAAAATACAAAAAACTAAAATAATCGGCCTATTTTTGCAAGTTCGAAAAATAATGGCCTATTTTTGCAAATAGCCCTAAGATAATGGCCTTAAATAAATTAAATAAAATGTGTAATGTAATAGTATATTTTATTTATCTATTACTATTATAAAATGTGTAAACTATTTTTTTGCAGATATATCTATGATATTCTTACTTATTTTAACTTTTATGGATAAGTTACCAATTTAGTATTTATCGGTTTTATGTATTTAATAAGTATGTCATCTGCCGTCGGTGGGCCGCCGATAATTCCCGCCGGTATTTCTGCGCTTTTTTGTAGTGTAATAGTTTGTAGTGTAATAGCTACGGATGGTTCTATCCTGATAAAAGAACAATATTTTGCTCCACTAGAGTTTTGATGGTTTTAAATTATGATCTTAAAAGTAGACTTGTTATGTCTTTGGTGTAAGAAATAAGGCACGCAGACGAGCAAATGGACAAATTCTCAATCACTTTTTTTTCCCAAATCTCATCTTTAATTTAATCCTATTTGTTTCTCTACAAACGACACTGCGAGCATCTCTCACCATCGACTCTCATCAGCTACATACAACATCTCGTAGATCTTATCTTTCTTTAATACTTTGATGAAACTTTAATTTATGTGGAAGTTCGCCGAACTGGCCGGAGAAAAATTCAGGAGAGAGTTACAACTCTTATATATAGGTAAAGTTCATGTTATTGTATGTCTATTTTTGTAGTCAAATACCGTTACGTTAGCACGCTCAATTAAACCGATGGTTGGGCCACAATATTGGTTTAGTTTTTTTTGTTGGATTGTTATTCTTTTAGATAATTAAAAATAACATGAGTCAAAATAAGTAAAACTTTTTCCTAAAGGGGATTTTTTGTTTATTATTAAAGATAAGTAAATCGGATTGAAGCGTAAAAAAGTTTCTGATCAAAGATAAGTATCTCTCCATTAGATTGAAGTCTGTTGCACTTTCGCTTGAAGCCTTGAATAGTTGAATGTAAGTTTCACGAGTATACAAGATATATAGATGCAACAATTCATTATATTTAAATGGTACTATGATGTATACATATGTAAAAGGTGGGGATAAGCCCTAAAAAGAAGGTTTTCATCTCCAGAGAAGAACAAGGTATATATGTTGCTAAGTTTTATATATTATTCTCATGTTGAAGTTATTTTCGATTGCTAGCTTATTTAAGTATTAAATTATGAAAATTATTATATGGATTTATTATAAAACAAAACTTAACATTAACGTTATTATAGATTATGAAACTATTCGACTTGCCAATGAAATTCTAATACATAGACAATTACGATGAAGACAAGGCATTAATTTTAATAAAATTGAAAGAGTCATGTGATGTTGACATCATAAACCACAATACCAATTGCTCTTATTATGTGATAGTTCATGACTACATATTATATTTAATTTTGCAACCACATTGTACATATGGTTTAAGTTTTAAAATCAGCTAATAAAATTCAATCAAAATATATGTTAAGCAATTGATATTAGGTTCAATCACATAAACTATCCTTGAGATCAATACCTAACTAAACTTGTTAATTACAAATACCCTCTTAACATATAGCCACGTATTTCACAATAACACATTGTGGAGGGAGTAGTGATACAGAGTTAATAACCTAATCGGATATCTGTAGTATATGTTGAAGGGCATATTTCTAATAGCACATAATATAGTTATTTTCAAGTAGAATAGCCCCAGGAGTAATCTTGTAAGCAACTACGTGATACAAAAGCACAATTCATCTAACATATCTTTCTCCTATGATATATATAAAATCACCAATTAATGACTCCTACTAACAAAACACTTATGCATAATTTTTCCCCACTTAGCGATTACACTATAGTTGAATGCCACATAAAGAGGGTCAAAACAAGTAAAACCAACTTAATTCCAACACATATAAGTGAGACCATGATAAGTGCTTCTGATATAATGATTTTAGTCCTAAACCAGGGAAAACATGTAATAAGATCCACACCTTTCACACGACATAGCTTTGGGTGTGTGGGGGAAGCTTGATTTGAAATGCTCTCTCGAGAGAGAGAGCGCAGGCCCTAAAAGGGAACAGCCCTCGCCTCCAACCGCGCCATCACTCGGGCCTCTGCCTCAGCCGCCGTCAACGGCCGCCTAACATTCACTGCGTCAGCCTCCACCGGTCGCCCGGCAGCGCGCCTCCTTCAGTCGCCACCAACGCCTCCGCATCAGCTGACAGTCCCTGCTTCAAGCCGCAGCAGAGTCGCTCCCAGCAGATCAGAAATCGGCGCCAATCTTTGAAGAAAGTCGTCGGCGATCTCCGCCGCGCATAGCCCCTGCCTGCCCCGCCCACAGCGCCGAGTCCCAGCTAGATCCGCGCCCTTCCGGCCTTCACCTCCGGTCTGTTGCAGGCACAGCAGCGCGCCGCCGCACAGCAGCGTGAGTTGCAGCAGCGTGCACCGCCGACCACGCCCAGTTCCCAGCCAGATCCGCGCCCCTACGGCCTTCCCCACCTCCGATCTGTTGCAGAGCACAGCAGCGCGCCGCCCACAGCGCGACGCTCTCGCCCCAGACGTGCTCTCACGATCGTCCTGCTGCTCCGGCGGTCTCGCCGGCCGGAGCTCATGATAAGGGAGCTTCACCTCACTCAAGCTTTAACTCGATGATTCATTCGGCTGCTCGGGCCACCTCGTCGGCCGGAACTCAAGATAAGGGATTCCTAAATCTCCCATCTGTTTCTGCGAATTTTGAACAACCGGCTGATTCCTTGCCTCCGCTTGCTGCTGGGGGAAAAGATCTGATCTCTGCCCACGAACAGAGTATTCTAGCCACTGTCGATGCCAGATCCTCTACGGGGGTGCAACCGACGACACTAGACACTCATTTCTCTCCTGGAAATAACCCTTCTCATGCTGCTGCGACAAAGACTTGCTATCCTGATGGCTCCGGCGCGAAGAGGGATTTTCTCCCGGATAATCAACGTGGTTCTTACGCTGGTGCGGTTGCCCCCCGCCTTTTGCGACGCCCAGATGTCTTTGCTCATAAGTTCACGGCGCTTCAGGCACAAGAATCAGGTCATGGCTTTACTCTTTCTTTGCCTTCTGAATTTTGCAAGAAACGGTTTGAGGAATTTCGATACGCAATTATTGGAAAACTGTTATTGGAAAAAGGTGATACGCCTCGTCCTACCGCTGAACTTAAGCAGGAACTACAATCGATATGGAAGATTTCATCGGAGTGGAAGTTGATTCCAATGTGTAAGGGCTTTTATATCTTGAAGTTTGATACAATGGAGGATAAGAACATTGTTAAGGATCGAAAGTTCTGGAAGTTGTCGAAGGGATCCCTTCGTATGAGGGAGTGGGTGAAAGGGTTTAATCCCTATAAGGAAGTTTCTTCGTTGAGCCAAGTTTGGGTTAGAATATATAATCTTCCTGTGGAGTTCTGGCATCCTGAAGTTATCACAGCTATTGGCAACGTTGTTGGCACTTCTATTAAAATTGATGGGGCGTCTGCCTATGCCGATGTTGGGCATTATGTTCGGCTGCTTGTCGAAGTTGATTTATCGCTTCCGCTGCAAGAGTCGATGCAAGTTCAAGGAGATGATATGGCTTATCACGTAGAATTCTATTATGAGAAATTACCTCTTTACTGTACACATTGCAGGATCACTGGGCATTGTGTTGATAATTGCAATAAGAAACAACCTCGAGTGGAGATCACAGATCAGGTTAAGGTGAATTCGGAAAAGGAAAATGTGATAACTAAGGGAGATAACCAAACTGATCCAGGGAGTCGCAAGAATTCAGCAGAGGTTCTCAAAAGACCGGTGCCGGAGGGTCCTCAATGGCAGGTGGTTCCGGCTTCGGGACATACTCAGCAGGAGAAGCAGCAACTTTCCCCGCGAACTCAGGATAAAAATCGGTTTGCGCTACTCTCAGAGGAGGCGGCAGATGGCTCACAATCTCAGCAAGAGCCCGAGCAGCAGCAGGCTGCTCCTTTGACGGAGCAACAGCAGTTCACGCCGAGGGGACCGGTGTTGGTTGTGGGTTCTCCGGCTTTGAGGGCAACTTCTCCTACTAAAGCCAATTGTCTTAACGTTCTTGCTATTGAGGATTCAAGTCATGGGATCGATGCGGCTACGATGACTGAACCAGATTTTTTGGGCATACATGCTTCCCAAGTGGTACTCGAGAAACCGTCTGGGTCAGTGTCTACCACACATGTTGTGCCTAATTCTAGTAGTGGCATTCCCACAGCCGCTATTACGACTTCAGCATCTCAGGATGCGCCTTGCATCGCTCGCACCCCTGAGTCTGGTGTTTCAATCGTTCCTCTGCATGATGACTCGACTCATGCAACTGGCGGACAGCAACCTTCTACACGTGTGGCCTCGGGGAGGAGTGATATGCCTCTTGATCAGGTTCGCCCAGCCTCATCAACAGTCGAGCTCACTGAAGCTCCTACGGGCAAGCGAGGCAGAGGGCGTCCTAAGGGCGCTACCAAGCAATTCGGGAAAAGGGGGGTTTCTGATACCTCTTTAAAGCACCGGTTACGACATCCTGCTATTCCAGGCTCCAATATTAGTAGACCTTCGGATATTCCCGGGGATGCAGCGGCTCTTGCGATGACGGGGGTCTCTTATCAACGTTGGGGGGACATCATGGATTCTGATATTCATACGGTCTCTAATCAACGTTGGGGGGACATCATGGATTCTGATATTCATACGGTCTCAAATCAACGTTGGGGGGACATCATAGATTCTTATAATCATACGGAGAATGATGCTCTTGATTTTTGATTGTCATGGGGTTCCTGCTATGTAGCTCCTGCACATTTCTTGACTCTTTTTTCATCTCACGATGTTTTTCCCTCTGGGTCTTCGCCGTTATAGTTTCGTAGCCCGTTAGTTTGCGTCTGTTGTGCCTTCAACGGGTTTTCTTTGTTTTTTTCGTTTTTCTTTTTCTCAATAAAATTCCAATTCAGCAGCAGCACACGACATAGGCAACATTCCCTCTCAATATCAATATCAAGTGTTTCACAGGCTCTACAGACCTATGAAGTAAGGTCATTAACATTTCTTGCTCCATAGCATTCTTGATGAACGACTATTTGACATATGAAAGTAACAATGAAAAATCAACACCCTATTCATCACCTCAAGGAGTAATTTTGAAGAACAGACACATGTTTAGACAGAAACAAATGAAGCTAAGCTAGACAAATACCTAATACAAATAACAATTTTGTTGAAGTTCCAATCTTTGACCCACCGACAAACTCTATGTCCACTTTGCACAGACATGTTCATAGTGCTCTATCATGTCAAAAATAGCTAAGTTATAATTTATACTGCAGTGGATAGAGTAGAAGAGATATCTCAGCAGAACATGAACATTAACGAGAACCTGTATACTTGTGCTGTTTATTTGTTAATTTGTAACTTAACAATAAAAAATGTCTTTATTTTTGTCATTTAAAGAAACCCATGTATTTTATATAATGTTAGAGATTAGCGGTAGTTATATTAATTTTATACTAATTTGCATATTACCTGAAGATTTCATTTATTATTATTATTATTATTATTGCAGAAATTATGTCGATTGATTCAACACAATCAGTAAGAACTTTAGATACAAATCAAAGGTTCTCCTCAATACGATTGAAAGTTTTACAAATTGGACATGTAACACCCCGATAATTTAGATTTATTTTATAAGTTTAATTAATAGTATTTTCTTGTATAGCTTATTTTTTTAAATAATTACATGATACATATAGATATGCACCATTAATTTTATCTAGACTATTATTATTAGTATTATTTTTGTTTCCTATTAGAACTAGAACTCTTTAAAAACTAGTATAAATATGGGATCTATTTTCAAACCCTAAAAGAGACGGACACACTAATTAATTAGGGTTTTAGAGAGCAGAGAGGGCCAGAAACGTGTGGAGTTAGATTTTCGCAAGAAATCAAGTTCTGGCAGTTTCGGGAGAACGGCCATAACTTCCTCCACAGAACTCCGATTCAAGAGAAACAGGCGGCCACGGAAAGCTCTCTCGAAGACGAAGAAGTCGTATTTCTGGGCAAAATACGATTTGAGGACGTTTGAGGCTTCAAACAAAGGCTTGAAGCTGACTGGTCTGTTCAGCTGCGATTTTGACGAATTCTTCTGGTGCGGCGCTATTAAGACCTTAATTCCGAATTTGATTTATTTAGCTTCGACTTTAAGGTGAGGGATTATATGCTTGTTGTTATATTCATGTATGTTTGAATATGCTTTTAGTTCATGTTTGATAATACTTGCTCAGCCATGTAGAAATACATGTTCAGAATATCATGTTCAAGTACATGATCAGAAACGCAGAATATCATGTTCAAGTACATGATCAGAACGCAGAATATCATGTTCAAGTACATGATCAGTAATTCAGAATATCATGTTCAAGTACATGATCATAAATTCAGAAACACTCAGAATCAGAATATGTGTATGACAATGTGAATTATTTGCATGTTTATGTGTACGTGAATATTTGCATGGTTTCTCACTGAGTATATTTTCAATATGCTCACCCCCTTATCTTTTCAGTTTTGCAGTTCTGGAGTCGAGGTGGCCATGGAAGTGGAGAATGACTAGTGATAAGGATTTTACATTGAACATTTTTGTAGAATTTGTTAAGTTTTAGTTTATCGTTTTATTTATTTTTTTTATTTCATGTTACTACTTTAGTTTTGACAAGTTGATTTTAAATTGGTTTAAACTTTTATAATTCAAGAAATTTTATTTTTATATATTAGTTTTCAAAGATTTTATATTGAAAAGTTTATGAAAATTGGGGTGTTACAGGACATGAAATAGTTTGTGGAATTAACTTAAGTACAAGGTTTAATAAATTGATAATGATGGACAACGAGGTATGTGCTATACAAAAATTTAAACTTACAAATATATTTAAATTGAATTTTAAGTTTACATTTATGAACTTCGCAGGGTGTCCAAATTGGAGCAATATAAATAATTTTGTCTGAAAATATGAGGCGGATAAAACATATTTAATCTCTAATGGAGAGGTTAGACAGGTTGATGGACGATATCCTAGCATACATTCCGAAAAAAAAAATTGTTCTCAAAAAGTACACTGATGTGACCGAAACATTCGATAGTATTGATATGAAGATACAATACAATTTTGTTGAGTTCAAAGATATAGAATCAAAGTTTGACAAAAAAAGAAGAATTTGGTAAGCCTCAAATGATTCCTTTTCTTTATTATTACTAATTACTAATTACAACATATATTTCATGTATATTATTAACATGTGTATACTGAGCAGATGTCTTTGGTACGAGTTGAAAATAGTAAAATGATACCAACGAAAACCACATCGGGTGCACATTAAAAAACAGTGAGAGACATAACTATCCTCAACAAAGAGTAAGTATTTTTTTATATGATGTAATTATTTGTTCGTTAAATAATAATATTTTTTATAAAATACAAATAAAAAATATTCATAATTACACTTTTAATTCTTTTTAATGATACAAAAATCAATTTATGGACATCAGTCTTTAGGAAGATATGACAATAAATGAAGGAGATAAGCTACAAAAAGTTTTAGAGCAAAATCCAATTATTGTTATCACAAATGTCATTGCAAAAAAGTTTTTGCGAAAATCATGCACAGTTAAAATTTTAATTTATATATTACCACCATGAATAACAAAATACATTAATTTATACATTAGCACCATAAATAACAAAATACAGTGCATATCAGGTGCCTTGCAATTTGCAAAGTACATTGAGATCCGTATTACAAACTTCACCAGAATGTCCAGAGATTAAGCATATCGAGCAAAGGTATGGGATAATGGAAACTGTTCTTTTAATTATTTATTTCATTAATATATTAATCCAATCAATCATTTAACTTGTGTTATTCTTATGTTGTAAATGCAGATCATATGAAACTTATGATCTATTAAGGATAACAACATCAAGAATGATCCAAAAAATTAAATGAAAAAAGCAAAGGAAGTGACATTGAAAGACCTTAAAGAAAATCAGCATATATTGTCGAAGGTAGGGCTGGTAAACCGGTCGGTTCGGTTAAAACCGAACCGGTTTACCGGTTAACCGGAACCGGATAAGGCCCAATCGCCTAACCGATAACCGAACCGGTTAATGGATCGGTTAACCGAATAACCGGTCCGGTTAACCGGACCGGTTATTCGGTTAACCGAATTAACCGGTTAATTTCCAAAAAATTCGAATTAATAAATTTTCAAAATCACACTCTATCACAATTCACAGCAACTATTTACAGCAGCTATGCACACAAAAATTTACACCAATCAGCAGCTATTTTCACAAAATCTAGTAATTTACAGCAGCTATTTACAGGCTACAGCAGCTAACTGATTTGCTTGATGAGCTATTGACACAAAATTTACAATTACAATAGCTATTTACACAAAACTATGAGCAATTGAACACCCAAACTCCAATCAGCATTTAGCAGACAACAGTAGTATTTCATCTCTAACACCAAGTCACCACCTCCAAAAACCAAATTGGACGATGCCTAAAAAAGAAAGTAAAGAAGAGATTGTTATTCGTTAATACCTGAATGCACAGCAGCGACGCCGGCGGAGAGGGCGACGCTGGTCGCTGGCGGAGGGAGCAACGCCGGCGGAATGAGTTATCGCCGAGAAGAAGAAGAACAAGGAGGGAGTGGCGCCGGCGGAGTGCGGTGAACGAGGTGACGCAGCTGGGGTGGCGGGCGGCGGGCGGCGGTTGGTGATGGCAAATGCAGCGGGCCAGCGGCGGACCTGGGACTGGGAGAGCGTCGGCGACTCGGCGGAGTGCAGGCTGACTGGCTGAGCACCGGGGGAGGCAGCGGCGCCGGTGCCGGTGGGAGGCAAGGGAGGCGCCGGTGGGAATGGGAAGCAAGCAAGGGGAGGCGGGAGTGACAGACTCAATTTCAAAGTCTCAAACCCTAACTATTTGTGGGGTTTTTTAAATTTTAATATAATATAATATTAATTAATTAATTTAATTTAAAAACCGGTTAATCGGTTTAACCGGTTAACCGACCGGTTAAACCGATTAACCGGTTTACAGCTGAAATACTAACCGGTAACCGAACCGAACCGGAAAAAACCGGTTTTCGGTTAACCGATAACCGGTTTTTTCGGTTCGGTTACGGTTTTAACCGAAAAACCGGCACCGGTTTACCAGCCCTAGTCGAAGGTAATACCTAACAAATTGAATATGCATTCCCTATTCATTATAAGCCTAACGTGAAGCAATAGAAATCGAATAGAATAATATTGTAAATGATTTGCTCCTTTTTTTTTTGTCCTTTATCTATACTTATATATTAATTGAGATTTATTTTTATTAATTATCACAATCTTCTATTTTGATCTTCCAGGAATCTTACTATTGTTTTATGGGAATAGTTCAAGTGGTTGAAAATAAAGCATCAATATGGTATAATTCCTGTAAAACGTGCTCAACATCATGCCCAAAGAATGCTGAAACCACAATATGCAAAAAATGCAACGAGGAGGTTGTTGAGACAACACCCAGGTAATGACCAATACAAACACATAAAAAATTAATACAAAAATACATGTCATTAATATTAACATACAATTCTAGGTTTAGAATGACCTTAAATGTCCTACAAGGAGATTATGATGTAAATATTACAATGTTCGATGAGGTTGCAGCAGTATATGTAGGATGCTCGGTGGATGAGTATATTTCATCAATCAGTCACGTAAGTTTTTATTTTTTTCATCAATAGTCATTTGTCAAAATAACAAGTATCAATTTTTAAAGAAATTTACTCATCATGGTAATTTAAATACCTAATTTCACAAGATCAAAACGATTCTACATACTACAAAGGTCTAGCAGCTCAAAATTCAATAAAAATACGGTATAACTACTATAAAGCATGCAAAAGTCGATGATAGGGGAAAGCTAACTCTTATAGCAAGTGCAATCCAAAAGATAGAATGTGACCCGATGAAGGCTGTAATGAATTCGATGGTCCAAAAACTTGTTCGCTATTTTATTTTAACACGCTGCAAGTGTACGGGTGCAATTGTGTACAGTAGCAAGCAAGGTCGTATTCCACAGAGACTGAATTAACCAATTCCTATCCTAAATTATTCTACTCTATCTGGACAAACAAAATTAAGAGTTTTTGTTGTAAAGAACAAACTAAATAAACAGCAGGAAAGAAAAATAAATCAAGCTGTGAAACAGAGAAACAGATAAGAGAAGATTTCCCAAGGTAAAGGTTTCAACAGATTCTCCTAACTAACATGTTCAATTCAATTAATCAGATGATTCCTAAGGCAATCTCAAAACTAGTCTATACCCACTCCCGTGGCATACAAACCGTTGATTACATGCAAGGCTACTGTCCCCGGATCACACTTCTAACATGCAACTCCTAAAAGCTCGTAGGATTAATGCGCTCACAGTTATCAATTCCCTTTAGAATTAAAATAAATGTGTTATATGTTCTTAGTTCAGGTAATAATTATCATCTCCCGATCTCAAATTAAAACCTATGATTATGCTAAATTGGTGGCCAATCAATAAAGCAAACAATTAAAACAAGAACATAGAAAGGAATAACAATCCAATTAATTGAATCAAACAGTCAGAAATTCAAATCATATCTACTCCCTAAACCCTGGGAAAAAGGATTTTAGCCACACATAGACATATGACTAGAAATCAAAATCTCAAAAATACAAATAACCATTCAACAATAAAACCGTAGTATAGTTGAGAATCTTCAATCTTGCTCTGCTCCGTTCTCCGTCTCTCTTAGCTCTCAGGAAAAGTAAAATATGATAAAAGAGGATAAAAAGGTTCAGAGAATAAGTTCTTGGAGAGTATTTATATGCCCTAGGTCTTGTAGCTCTCAAAAATACCCAAAATCGCTAAAAAAATGAATTTTGGGCGGAAATACGGCGACTCGCGCGGCCACGTCGCGCGGCCGCATGGCTGGCCCGCGTGACGAAACAGAACTCCTGACAATTTTGCGCAGCGATTTTGTTTTGGCTCGTTCTCTCTCGTTCGAACTCCGATTTATGATCCGTTTGCGCTCACGAACTCCACTTGAGACGAAATACAACTTGTATTTCAGCCAATTATTCCAAATTCTGCTTCATTATTTCTGAAAATTCGTTCAAACACAAGCAAGTAACAAGTTCTTGACCATAAACGAATATAAGCTCAAATATATCAACAAACACACAAAATCCTCATAACTAAACATCAAATATGACACACCAAGAGGTAAAAATGCATGTTTATCAATGGTACCATCAATTGAACAATCAAAAGATCAGGAAGAAGGGAAGGGAAGAAATAGTTAAGAAGGCACCCAAGACAAAGCAAAAAAACGGAAAGAAAAAAATAGGCAAGAAGGCCATGTCAAATAAAGTGGGAGAAAAAAAACAACTAAAAAGACCAAGCATGCAAGCTGGAGTGGCAGAATTATAAGTACTGCAGCCTCATGAAGTGCAAGGAAGGGGAAAACGAAAAATCACAAGAAAAATTCTTGATGATTATATTGACATTACAAGCGATAACGATGAAGAGAATGATGACTGCACGTTGGAAAAATTTATCTCTGGAAGCAAAAATAAGAGAGAAATTTTCTCCACCCATAAAAGTCAAAGTAGAAAAGATTTGATGTGAATATAGATCACATTTAATAGTTTAGACTAATTAGTAGTTCACGTATTTGCTTTTACTTTTTAATATTTTATTTACCAGCAATATTTAACTTTTTTTATATTCAATAGGTATTTCAAATTTTATTCACAATCATATTTTCAATGATATTTTGAGTATTGCATTAAATATGATGGTAACTTTTAGCATAACATTATACTATCAAGCATAACATGTGCAACGCACGTTTCCTCTGCTAGTCATATAAAATGGTGGTTACTGGAGGGTAAATTTGTCTCCCTAAATTTAATATGTGTTACTGTTCAAATAGAGCATAGGTAACTGGGGGTGAGGGCTGGATGTCTTTCCTCGGAAGAATAGTGAAATAGCACCGGACCGAGACAATATCTCGGGCTTGAGAGTAAACGTGTCTTGGCTATCAAACAGAGATTTAACCCCTGATAACTAATTTATCTAGGGTTATCAGGGGTATCAAACAGGCCCTTAATTAAAACAAAACATATAACGTTATTGCAAAAATATAAAATTTCATTTTAAAAAGTACTCCCTCCATCCCACGAATCTTGACACGTTTGGTTTTGACACGAGAATTAAGGAGTTGTAGATTAGTGTTTTAAGTGTGTAGGTAATATAGTATAAAAGTGATAAAGTATGAGAGAGAAGGTGATAAAGTAGGAGAGAGAATGTAATAATTGTTACTATATTTAGAAACGTGTCAAGATTCGTGGGACAGCCCAAAAAGGAATATGTGTCAAGATTTGTGGGACGGAGGGAGTATAAAATTTACTAATTATAAGAAAGTTTTGAAATAAGTTAAAATCTATAATAGGTCTATAGTATAACTAGGGCTAACCATGAAACTGAACATAACAATGACTATTCAATGGGGTGATCAACGGTCATCTCAGCAATTAATTAAAAAAAATATTCCACCTACAAGATATCACAAGGTCTCCTCACTCATTTTGTAACAAGTGTCAATATATTATTAGTTCATTAAATTTTATTTTGATATCACATTAAATGTTGAATATATTTTATATATTATATCAAAATAAAAAACATCAATTTTGTTACTTTTCAATTCTCTACAAATAGACACTCATATTGTTATAGTTCTACGCACAATATAATCCTATTATTTTTTCTATATATAATACTCCCTCCGTCCCCAAAATAAGTTCATCTTTGAGGACGGCACAGGTTTTAAGGAAAAGTGATAAAGTGTATTGATAGTGGAGAAAAATATGTTATAATTAGTATTGGGAGTGGTGAAAAGGTGAAAAAGTGTCATAAATTATAATTAGTATTGGGAGTGGTGAAAAAGTGAAAAATAAGAATAAATAAAGTATTATTATTAGTGGGGTAGTTGTCCAAAAATGGAAAGAAAGAAAGAAGAACTTATTTGGGGGACGTCCCAAAAAGGAAAAAGATGAACTTATTTCAGGGACGGAGGGAGTATTAATTTTCATTATTAAAAACTTTATCATTCTTTCTTAATGTATTGATGTTATTTTAAGGGTGAATTTCTGATAAAGCCAAACTGATAAGTAGTAGTATGAGTTTTATAGCCACTTTGATAAATATATGAGTTACACAACCACTTTAATGTAAAAAAGACAAAGCTAATCTTCATAGGTCCCATATTTTATGAGAGAGTCGTTTTTTTTATTAAAAAAACTAACAAGTTAAAAACTTTAAAAGTTTTAACTTGGTCCCCACATTTACTCTCTCTTTTTCCTCTCCCTCATCATCGTTTTTTCTCTTTTCACTGGTTTTCTTCACCCATTTTGAATTTTTATTGTCGCAGCCGTCAACCACCTTACCTGTGCCACTGTGACTATGGCATCTGAATTTGATCGTGACTATGAGGAAAATGAAGATGAAGAGCATGAAGAAGATGAGAAGGTGCAAGCCTCCAACGACGAGGTTACAGAATCTGATCCGCCAGCGCAAGGTCGTCGGAAGTTTGTGGACCATATTTCTATAAATGAAAGTGTAAACGATATCGCGGACGGACCGAAATGACAAATGTGGAAATGATATCACCGACGGAGGGAGTATTTATCAAAATGGCTATAAAACTTAGGGGTGTAAACGAGCCGAGCCGAACCGAATAGTGTCTTGTTCAAGCTTGGCTCGTTTAGCTAATCGAGCTGTTTGATTAATTATCGATCGAGCTTTAATCGAGTCGAATACAGTGTCGAGCCTAATCGAGCTTTTTAAATTTAAATTTTTATTTAAATTTTTTGTTATTTTCCTAATAAATAAGTTAATTTTCAAATATATAAGTTATTTTATTCACAAAAATATAATATATTTACTATTTTCTTGTAAATAAATCATGTTAATTAGATACTTAATCCAAATATTACTACATATACTATAAAATATAGTAAGACATTTAATGAATAATCTTATGTTTTTAAGATAAATCACTTCACGAGCTTGTTCACGAGCTAACGAGCCGAGCATCGTCATGCTCAAGCTTGGCTTGTTTAGCTAAACGAGCTGTTCATTAAATTATCGAACGAACTTTTATCGAGTCGAACGTCGAATAGCTCACGAGTAGCTTGGCTCGTTTACAGCCCTAATAAAACTCATACTATCAATTTGGCTATATCAGAAACTCACACATAAGTATATTATAGGTAGTGTGTTATGGTTCAAAAATAGGCATGAAGTTTTTTTGTGGACCTCTAAAAAGAAAAAAAGAAAAAATTATTTTGTGGACAGATAGGGTAATATTAACAACAACAACAACAACAACAACAACAACAATAATAATAATAATAATAATAATAATAATAATAATAATAATTGCTCTAAAAAAATAATGATAATAAAAATAATTGACTCCCCAAAAGTTGCTTGTTTATTACTTGGAAAGAGAAAATGAGAGGAAATGAATTTTAGGAAAAGTTGTCCAAAACAAAACGTAAATGCATTTTCCTGTTGCCGTGAAAAATCGAAAACAGCCAATAAAAGTTCACGCACGCCCTCTCACAATTTCAGTCAAAATTTGGACAACATTTCATTACCCTCATTTTCCCCATTGGCCCTTGATTGTTGTCGCGATATTTCGTTCAGATCGTTCGAATTTTGAGCGCAGGATCTATTTTAGGGGTACAATTCTGTAATCGTTGAACCTAATTGAAGATCGGCGGCTCACGAAAAGTACACCGGAAGGAGCTCACAGACGCATGTCAAAGGTAGCTGATTGTGTTGATTTAGCTCATTTGTCCTTTTAATATCAATTTTCTTTTGTGATTGTTAATTTGTTTTGAAAATTGGCTAAAATGCGTTTGTAGATGTTCGGGCTAGTTAATAGTTTGCTGAGCGGGTTTTGGCTTATTTTATGTGTTTTGTGGTAGTTGAATTGTTGTAGATCGAGGAAAGTGAAAGTGGAAGGGAAAATCGGCCAGAGCTGGATTTTCTCGCGTTTCCGTTGAGGTTGAGAAAATAATTAGATTTTTATGCGTTTTCGGATGATGAAGTTCATTATTTAATCTATAAGCTCAGCTGATTTTCATGAATTCATACCAGCACTTCGTTCAGTTTTTCCTTTCCATTTAAATATGTTGAAGGATAATTTTCTAGCGTTTTCCTGTATTCGATATGGCATATTCTCTTAAAGTGAGTTAATTAGTATATTCGAATATTCGTGTACATGGATGGGAACCAAAGAAGACGAAGTAGATGATTGTATATTGCGATGTTGTTTTCTTAGAAACAGCTCAAAGGATTTATTTCAGTTGTTACTTACTGTCATCTTTTAATGATTTTTTTGGTTTTCACGTTTACTTGGATCAATGTCGATCTCCAATATTTGTGCCGTAAGAACACCACAACCTCTATAATGAGAATTAGTTTTTCTGTATCTACAAGCTCATTTCATTGTTCGTTTTGACACTAGCTGTATCATCACCTATTGATTTTAATTAACTTTTGCAGGTGTGAGCTCAAGAAATAACAATGGTGAAGTTGACTATGATTGCTCGTGTTACTGATGGCCTTCCATTAGCGGAGGGTCTGGATGATGGACGTGATGTATCTGATGCCGACTTTTATAAACAGCAAGTGAAGTCTTTGTTCAAAAATTTGTCAAGGGGCCAGAATGATGCATCAAGGATGTCTATCGAAACAGGGCCTTATATATTTCAGTATCCTTTGCACTTTTCTAATAATTATGATTGATTTTTTGCCTGTTTACATGTATTGAGTTTAAGCTGGTGGCTAGTTTAACTGTAGTGACTCACCAAAATGTTGTATCAGAGATGCATGTGTATAGCTTTATTTAGGAAAATAATATCTAACTAGTGTCTTGTCCATGTAATGCGGTCTACAATAAGCTCCTTTTGAGGGGGATATCATTTCCTAGCCATTTGTTGATTGTAATGATTCTTAGTCGTTGTGCCGGGAAATTGGGAATGCATATTTGCTGACTTTACCTGTCATATTCGTGTGCTATTGGCATTTTCTGCATTAGTAGTTCGTATATGACAGCACACTCTTGCTTTCTTGATTTTTTTTGCCATTATGAGACAGTAACTGTTGAGCTCACACAGCTGTGCAACATGCTTTAGGAGATCAACTTTAAAATTTAGTTGTCAACATGGTTTTAAAATGTTTTTATTAGTAGTATTCTTTTCTTCATCTTCACTGTAAAGTTAAGCCTTAATGTGGCTGCTTAGTTATATTATTGAAGGGCGTGTGTGCTACTTGACAATGTGCGACCGTGCATATCCTAAGAAGCTTTCCTTTCAATATCTAGAAGACCTCAAGAATGAATTTGAGCGTGCATATGGGAATCAGATTGAAACTGCTGCAAGACCTTATGCTTTTATCAAATTTGGTGAGCTATTTCATTATCTTTCTCTTACATTTACTATTCTTCTCATTTTTGTTAAAAGGACATGTACTACACTTTTTTTTCTTTTTTTATCGCGATCTTGTCTTGCATTTTTCTAGACACATTCATACAGAAGACAAAGAAATTGTACCAGGACACAAGAACTCAACGGAATATTTCAAAGTTGAATGATGAACTCTATGAAGTTCACCAGATTATGACTCGCAATGTACAAGAAGTTCTTGGTGTTGGTGAAAAGCTGGACCGTAAGTGATTTCCTCGTCGAACTTCTTCAACTATTCAGATCTTAATAACTTGCTCCCGACTTTCTTTGTATTTAATGAGCATTATGTTTTGAATACCATTTTACTAGAAGGAAACATTACAGGTGAGGTTGGCTTGTTTCTTTGTTTGAATTATGCAGGCTAGATTGTTATGTTCATTGCTTACATTCATGAGTCCTTGTATCATGCATCTCTAATGATTATATCTTTTTCAGAGGTCAGCCAGATGTCCAGCCGCTTAACATCGGAATCCCGCATTTATGCAGAGAAGGCAAAAGATTTGAACCGTCAGGTATGTTTGATTGTTACTCATTTGAAATTAACTCCTTTGTAAACCTGCTCTACACAAATCATATACTACTCCTTGAAGATGATATTTAACTTCCTTTTATTGTTCAAAATTGCTAAAAGTTACGTGATGTACACCAACTTTGACATCTTACTGTGAGTCCCAAATCTTCTGCTGTTTTGAGAAAACCAATATAAACAGGAAACATGTGCTTTAATCGAACATGACAGAGTGATTTGATCAACAGAACTAACTCCAAACAGAAGCATGGAGTGTTCTACATAAAAAATGCATCAGTTGTTTTTCTTAAGTTCATAGAAAGATGATCTGTTATGAATTATCAGACTCTATTAACGGATTTATTCATCGTTACTGTAGGCTTTGATTCGGAAATGGGCCCCCGTTGCTGTTGTTCTAGGAGTTGTGTTTCTCCTCTTCTGGGTCAAGAACAAGCTTTGGTGATCCTTCACTCATTTGCTGTTTGACGAGCTGCTCCGATCTTGCTAACCTGGTATTGCAGTTTCTTGGCGCCCTCTATCGTTTTATCTTTTGAAACCACTAGAAAAGATCCGTTGAAACTAGCTTCCAATTTTTTGAGGATTTTGGAAACTAAGCATGTCGGAAAATATAGAGATTTCATACTATGAGACGAATTGATTCTGAGAAACATATAGCATATGCATTTTATCTTCCTACACCAACTAATTATCGAAGTTTGCGTTTCATTTTATTAAAAAAAAATACATGATTTTTCGAGTTTTATTTATGCACCTTGATCAGATGAGCATTGCAGTTAATTTCAAATCGTTTTTCATCTTTTATTATCAGCCTCAAGAATTACGTGTATCTCATGACTTTTTAAGTAGGCAAAAACTCCTATGAGGTTGACCTGACCCGCTGACCGTGAGGTCGACTTAATTAGGGTTTATTAGTCCATCGACCTCACAGAAGACCACCTCTTGTTGCATGTTATATGAAAAAAATTGAATCATTGCATGTTATTAGGATGGTAATCGCCATATACATGAAAAATCAGTTTTTGTAGCAAGGGGAGAATAAAATCGACGAGCTATGTCCCCCAAAGCCGAACGAGTTAGAGAGTGCTACTTTAACGACGAGACGTTCCTTCTTGTGGCCAACGAGAACGTTTGAATCCTGAAACGTATTGAATGACATCATAAATATACACATAATATTTATATATGAGATATGACAGAAAAATTGAATGGGGAAACGAGCACGAAAATAGTACCACGCCTTGGATCGGATGTTCAAGATTGATATTTGGATGGATCCATCCTTTCTCTATGGCCTACACCATGAAATCAAAATCAAATAGTCAATTGTCTTAGCAGGAAAATAGACTAATTACTACAACATTTGATCTATATCAAATTTACCTTGATAGTTGCTATAGCTTCGACAGCCCCAGCAGCCCCTAATAGGTGACCGATCATAGACTTCGTAGAGTTCATTCTTAGCTGAGGAAAATAAAAATTAAAAATGAATTCCAAGAGAGAGTGAGCGAGGGAGATTCCATGTAGACCAAGATCCTAATGTAATAACCTCAGTATTTTGCCCAAACAAATGTATAATAGATTGGTATTCTGCTAAGTCGAATGCTGGTGTTGATGCAGCATGAGCGTTTATATAGTTGATATCTTCTCTGTCCACTCCCGACTCGACCAATGCTGTCTCCATACAACGAATACAACCTTCACCTGAATTTGCAATCAAAGAGTAGCTTAACATAATACTCATCTACCAAAAAATAGTTGTCATGAAAATTTATGGGTTAATCGTGTTTCTCTTTTTCTTTTAAAGAGGATAAATAATGGTTCTTTGTTTTCCCTCTTGATGACTTACTTGAATCTCCGACCTAATGGTTGGAGGGGAAGGGTTTTATTAATTGAGTTGCGTTTCGTTGTCTATTAATCATGTTTTATGTCCCTAATTAAATTTTTAGCGTTTTTCCCGAAAAACATCCCGGTATACAAGATCTGGAGATGGAATGATGAGTCACTTTGTAGGATTGTGAGGTGGAATGACATTGTTTTATTGGGTGATGTGGAAAAAAAATCATCTAAGAATCTAGCAGGGTGACTCATCATTCCATCGCCAAATTTTATATAGCCGAACATTTTTAAAAACTATTGATTGTTGGGATTTTTGAATAGAAAAAAAAAATTATACTTTACTAAAAAAATGCTGAAAATTGAGGATACAAAACACGATTAATTTAAAATTAGAGGAGTTAGTACCGTGAGCGAGTGGATGTGTTGTATGATATGTGAAGCTTCCCCCTAGAAACTCTGCGTATATGGTCGCACCTCTTCTCTACAATAGCGAGAAATAGAAGGTGTAACGTAATTGGCATAAGAGAATCTGGTGTGCTCGATTATTTTATCGAAGCTTAATTACCTTAGCATGCTCCAATTCTTCTAGTAGTAGCACACCTGCGCCTTCTCCGATAACCAATCCATCGCCTTGCTACACCATTATACAAATTATAGGTCTGTAGCAGAAATTTATTAATTCCAAATCTCGAAAATGATCCACCAATGATTTTACGCTTCATAATTAAGATGTGCTTATTTACATGACAACTTATATAGCACTAGTGTGAGGATATATGGATCATGGATTAGGATCAGATACATCTCAGTCCTCCCGTAGTACTGTAGTATCTATATATTTTTATGTATACAATAATGTATTTTTATGTATTTTTTTATATTGCATTATACAGTAGTATGTTTTCTGAGTTAGTATATTTATGTGATTTTGTTTTCATATAAACACATTTGTGTATATGTACTTTTGTGTTCCCTATTATGCTCTGTTAAGGGGATCTCTATGATACTATTACTACGAGAGGCTAAGGATCAATGTGATCTATTCCTATGAATCATTTATGAAATTTCAATTGAATCATTAAATGAGACACAATTTATCCGGATAAGATCCTCTATCCCACATTTTATGTTGTACTATTTTATTTGATAATCTATTATTTTAGAAAATCTATTAATTCATTACTTTTATTAGATAACTTATTGACCGGATATATTTATCTATAAGCCTTATCAATAGCTATAGATATATATCACATAGATTTAATGTAATATCTATTCTTATAAATATATAATATGTAAAATAACCTTAAAATAAAATATATAATAGGGGTAAAATAGGCAATCCACAAGTTGTGTTTTAGGATGCCTTAAGCTCTTTTTCTATTAGTATAGATTATTCATGTCTTGCTATTAATTTAATTATTTTAATAATAATTATTATTCCATCCATCCCTTAATTTCATGCCCTTTTTGTCATAAGTCAGTAATATTAGAAGTTAACAATTAGTACCCAAACACTCCAAGAAATCACCAAGCCCACCTTATCTCTCCAATCACCAAATTCGCTCCCAATGGGGATCGAACCCGAGTCTCATCACTTAAGTGAGGACCCGGTGGCCAGGTGAGCTAAGCCCCCTGGTTAGGTGGACCATTATTCTATTTTAATTACTTTAAACACACTCAATAATTGTATTATAACACATGTCATTCTCAAATGACATGAAATTGGGGGACGGAGGGAGGGAGTATAAGTTTTATACAATGAAAATTTGCTCTATTATGAGCTCTAATTAACATTTATTACAAAATATTAAAAATTTTAAAATTAATATACCCTGATTTTGGAATAATTAACTTAAATAATTTTAGGCTATAAAAATACAAATTAAATATAAAAAATAATTATAAATTCTAGTTGGACGAGTGAACTCTTGATAATAATTGTAAAATTAAACTAAGTCACACCATATTGAAATTGATGAAAAAATACAAAAATAATTAAAAAAAATTGATGTCGAGACACCAAAATTAATCTCAAGTGCAATTCAAATATATACCATATCCCAAGGACGAGAAGCTTTAGTGGGCTCATCATTCCTCCTTGAGAGGATCCCACAAGCAGAAAATCCTCCAATTCCTATTATTTATTTAAATAACAATGATTCAATTAATCATGAAAAAGTTGGAAATAAAAAAAGAAACCGAGCTAACCTATTGGAATGAGTGGGGAATCAGAGCCACCACAAAGCATAACATCCTGCACGTTTCCGAATTTCAGATACACAGAAACAAGCAGTAAAACACGAAAATTAATGCATTCACTTACAGTTTCACCTCTTATGATATGGTTTGCCGCATTCAGAATACAGATATTGCTCGTCGCGCAAGCTGCGGAAATCGAATAGTTTGGGCCCATCCAACCCTGCACTTGACAGCATTCACATATTCCCTCCATCCATAAAATATTTGTCACATTATTAACGACACGAATTTTAATAAATTGTGGGTGAAGTTGGCAATGAAGTAAGAATCTCGCTTTAAATGTAAGTGGAGTGGTGTGAACCCTAGCGGCTCACCAGGTCCATTGCGAGAATGGCGGAGCCCATGTTGGTCGTAGCAAAAGGCACACTGAAAGGGTTCATCTTCTTATGTGATACCCTCAATGCCTCAACACCATCACTAAACACCTATCAAAAAGCATACACGAAACAACCTCAACAAGACAAACATGCAGCTCTTAACTTACAAGAGTCCAAAATTACCTTCATGCCCCCGAGGGCGGAACCGATTACAATGCCACATTTACCCTTGTCTAACTCCTGCATCACATCATCTCTCATTTTACCATCTGCTAAAGCCTTTTTACCCGCAGCTATTAAGTAAAGCATGTATTTATCTGCTCTCTTTGCTATCTTCTTTGAGATGAAACCATCTGCTGAGAAACTCTTGATTTCTCCTGCAATTCGCTGTTGCAGATTTCAGAGATGAAATCATGCACCGAATAACCACTAAATTTACAGTAAGAGGAAGAAGTGAATAAAAAAGGGAGATTTATTTACTGTGGGGAATTGAGTAGAGTCAAATGCCTCAATTTGGGTAACTCCACTAATGCCTTGAAGAATGTTACCATAAAATTCATCCACATCATGCCCAAGAGGTGATACAACACCCAATCCTGTTACAACAACCCTTCTTTTCTTTGATTTTATAAGTGTCTCTGTAGCCACTGCGGATTTCTCCTCGTCTGACACAAAGGTCAAGTCAAGCATTAATCTTCACACGTGTCATTTTTTTTTTCTTTTTTGTATTTTGTAAATCGAAGTAAATTAAGCATGATTTCTAGCTATGAATTGTTTGCATGGGTTAAAAATACTGAAAAGCAAATACTCCCTCCGTCCAAGCCATCTTGAGACCTTTTTCTAAAATTAATAAACGAAAAAACTCAAATTTAAAATTTATCAGCTCCAAAAACTTGCCAGTTGCCACCAATATTTTATAAATTCATAATAATCGTATAAATATTTACCTGAATCACGAGCTCGACTCAACTGTATTCGCCCCCGATTCTTGTTGGTAGTGAGAGCCACCAAATTCCCCCTTCTTCTCAACTTCTTTTGGTATTGAAAATAATTTGAAAATTCATTGAAATGCTTATTTTCGCTTGATGAACTCATGCAAGCTGCTACTAACCATGTGCAAAGAGGGGAGACTGCAGATGATGCCACCATCATTTTAGTTTCAACTCAAAAACTCTGCAAAAACATACAAAAAAATAAATGTTGAAATAACTTGAATCAAGATTGCCCAAATTCTTGCCATTAAAAACGTGTAAGAAATTAAAGCTTAATTAAGAAATTACAATGATTCATTTACACACAATCACACACATGTATATGTACCTATTCTACAATCATAAATATATTTTATGCTACATCAAAAAGAAATTTTGGTAGTTCATTTTCTTTTTTGGCTTAAGTTGAGAAAAGGAGAATTTTTCACACCTCAACTTGAGCTTGTGTTTTTCCCTACTTGCGTAGAAGCTCTAAATAGAGTGAAACTTGGCGTGTAGTTTCCGTTTTGTCATTTGTGAAGTGAAAGAGAAGTTTAAGTTTTTAATTGTTTTCTAATCCATTAAAAAACGCAACTTAATCTTAAGCAAATTGTTTAGAAACACATTCAAAGAGAATATTCTCACACATCTTGGGATATGAGAAGCCTTTCTTGTTGTTTGCACTTAACTCTAACCTTGTATCATTGAAAAAGTTGGGTAGATGTGACAAAACCAAGTTAATTAATCAAATAATCATAGTTACACACTTCGCATAAAAAATAGAATGTTAAAAATCCGCTCTTGAAGAATAACTCGCAAATAGAGCTCGACAAGAAAGATGTCTTGAATTTAAATTAAAAAATTACATAAAATTCGAATTTAACCGAAACATAATATTCCATCTGTCTCATAAAAAACATGCATTGTTTGGGATTGCACGGGTTTTAAAAAACATGTAAAGTGTAGTGTGAGTGAAGAAAGAGTCTCACATTGATTATGATGTTTAATCGGAGAATTATTATTATAAATGAGTTATGCATGTTTTTACGAACAAAAAAGAAAAATTATGCATGTTTTTATTTGACGAAGGGAGCAAACCATAGGTGCATGTAATTTGATAAACCTCCCCCAGATCACAAACTATACAAGAGAGAAATCATATCGCCTCCGACCTAAATATAGTCCGCTTTCTTAATTTGAATTGGCTTTAAAAAAAATTACTACTAAAATAATCTTGTTTAATGTTTGTGAAGAGAATATGCGGAACAATAAATAAAGATAAAATAGAATAATTACATATAAGATGGAATAGAATAATGTGTGAAAAATGGAAGTGGATTCTCTTGATGGGACAGAGGAAGTATTAGATTTACCAAGATGATATTCGACATTTCAAACTTAATATAATCATCAATTTTAAACAAATCTTAGGATTTTAGTCAATTCTTCTTCTTTAAAACAAAACTAAAAACTATAACAACATAAGACATGTTTAATTAAGTTGAACTATAAAAAACAACATTGAAGATGAGTACCAACTGAAATATGGATACAAGAAGTGGATTCATTTTGTGGCTTTCCCATCCATCCACCACTACCTGCACAAATACAATTGATCCATCACTCAAAAATCAGAAAATGTAAATTAAAACCAGAATCAATCCAGATTTGCAATTTTTTTATTGTTGTACCTTAGTTGTGGTATCATATAACACTGAAGTTGGGACTTGCAAAGCTCTCGAGTGCTTCATTGGTGCTCCAGAGCGTAGCTATGACTTGAAGGGCTCCTTCTTCCCCATATAAATCCTCTTGTTCCTCTAATATTCTTTGAGCAGATTCGACAACTGAATCGCTGCAATATCTCACGTCGATGAGTCTAAGTGTGGACACTTCTCCAAACTCGAAAGGGATCTCCTTGAGCTCATCTACTCTGAAAAGAAGAAGCTGCTCAAGGCAGGGAAAGTGGAAGCTTTCTGTTGCCCAAACTTGTAGACCATCACACCAGCCAAGACACAAGTATTTGAGGCTCCGGAATTGGCCTTCACTTGTTTCCCACTGCCCTTTTCCGAAGCACCCGAATTCAAGTGTGAGCTTCTCAAGCAACGCCAAGCCACCTATCTTATCCAATACGTCTTCCCAACATTGAGATGAGCTTATTTGTAAATACAACTTCTTGAGAGACTGTGGGAAGCTAATTAGCCTCATCACACTTGGATTGATCTCTTCAAGAAAACAAGAAGCCAAGCACTCAAGTTTCTCTAGGCAATCAAGATTTTCGAGACAATATCTGCCATCATCAATTTGCTCATCATAATTTATTGTTAACTTTCTGATATTGGGAACTCTCTCAACCACTTGCTTGCTACACTTGAAGTTCTCTACTATCCCCAACGACTGCAGATTTTCCAGAATAATGTCATCTTGGCCGTTAGGAGGATCCGGGAATAGAAACCTAAACAAGCGAACATGCCTAATGTGAGGCATGTACCAAATATCAGTTGGTGTAAACTCCTTCATCTCGCCATCAACAATAAATGTTTGTAGGTTCCAACATAGCCAAATTGAACAAGGGAAATTGGACTTAAGTGGAGCTGAGAAAACAAGGAATCGTAAGTTAACTAATTGATGCACGTTTTCTATGAATTTTGCATCTGCAGGGCATCGATAGCTACTCGAGTCCAATAACCTTAGTAACCTCAAACTAAGCAGTGGTACTACTAGCTTCTCATTAAGATTCCACATCAAAGAACGAGCTAGTGACACGGGCGACAAGGCGTTTATATCTTCATCCTTTAAAATAACAATGCGGCGTTGGGCAGCATTTGCTATTCCTTGAGGAGTGAGTGTATAAAACCTTTCCTTTTCAGCTTCTCTCAGACACAAGTCTCGCAACAAGTCATGAATTTTGCACTTCTTTATGTTTCCAGTGCTACCCAACTCATGACTCAGAACGAGATTCCTACCAGTAAGGTCCTCCAAGTTGTCTTTTGCTATCTCTTCCAAGCTTTTCCCACTTATCGGTTTTAGCAATCCTTCAGCAATCCATAATTTAATCAACCTTGAGGTACGAATCTCTTCATCTTCGAGAAAAACTCCCATATAAAGAAAACATGGTTTCAAATAAACCGGCAATTGCTTGTAGCTCATGTGTAATATTTTCAAGCAACGCTCATTATCCTCTAAATTCACTATTGAATTTAAGTTTTCATCTATATATTCCCAAAATTCTCTTGTATGTTTGGACTTAGCCAGAAATCCTCCAACCACAACAATAGACAATGGAAGTCCTTTGCAACCTTTTGCTATTTTCTTCCCAATTTCCTCCAGTTCAGGTGGGCAAACATCTTCTCCAAACACAGTTTTGGAGAGAAGCTCCCAACTATCAGCCTCATTCAAAAGTTTTAACCCAAGGCTATGAGAGTTGGTTAATTTCACAGCCAAATTTGATAGCCTAGTTGTCACCACTATTCTGCTACCATTTTTGTTATCCGGAAAATAATTCCTAACTCCATCCCATGCATTAATGCTCCACATATCATCCAATACAATTAGGAATCTTCTAGAATACAGATGTTGATACAACTTATTTCCTAATACACTCACACTCAAATCATGACCACTTTCTTCATCAATTAGTTGACGAAGAAGTTGTGCCAAAATTCCTCTAATGGTGTATTCTTGGGAGATTGTAGCCCAAACACAGATATTGAAATGGTGCGTAATAAGACGGTCTTGATAAAGATTTAAAGCAAGAGTAGTCTTACCTAAGCCACCCATCCCTGCAATAGGAATGATTTGTAGATCTTTGCTATGAGAAGTGAGCTTATCCTTCAAAGCATACAAGACATCATCAACACCCACCATCCTACTCTTCTTCTTCTTCCCAATCGACGAAGATCGAGGTGTTGATTTTCTGTGCAGCTGATGTCGGACTCCCACAGTCTCTTTGATTTCCATGGCCTCCTTTTCGATCAACGCCATATCTTCGATCACCTTCTCTAGAGCTTCATACAAGGCGTCGGAGCTCATCTTTTCCCCCTCACTTGTGATCTGATCCACAATGTGAGACTCAATCACGTCTTCAGCTGCATGAGCTGCATCTGCAATGCGACTCTCCAAGGGATCTGCTTCTGTGGTGTAGCCAAGATGAGGGTTATAACCTTCGAGAAATTCTAGGAGGAAAGTAAGCTTTTGAGTGAGAGAGTGAAGTTGTTTAAGGTGTAGAGAAATAGGAGGGCGAGGATGAAGCTGAAGGTTATCTATGATATGCATAACAGAAACCAGAGCTGCATAAGCTGCCATTGTGAATGAAAATGAGGCTTTGATTCTGATTTCTCATAATTTAGCCGGTAAGTCTACTTTTTAAAAATAAAAATAAAAAAAGAATAAAAATACATCAATAATTGCAAACTTTTTAGGGTGTCATTTTACAGGCAGGTTCAACATTACTTTAAATCAAAGCGAATTTTGGTTGGGCCTAAAAGAAAGATACAGCCACTACTACTGTGACAACTGTCACATTCTCCACTCACTTATTACAATAAATCTATGCAGCCACAAATAAATTTACATTATTTAATATATATAAAATTAAATAAAAATTTCAAATACCATACTCCACCTAAGAATTTAGCGAGGGACTCATCATTTCATCGTCGAATTCTAGATCGGTTTTGTGGGTTCTGCTCGGCTCTTGATCGGTTTTGCTCCTTCGGCCTTTTTTCAGTGTTTCGGTGGCACTAGGGTCCATTGGAGTATCGTTTCACTCTTTCGTTTCTTTTGCTTTTCCTGCTTCTTCGGTGGGATCGGAATTAGGGTGATGGTTAGTTCGAATTGTATTTCCTCAAGCAGGGGGAAGTGTGAAAACTCACTTCCCCCTGAATACAACCCATTCCTATTGAATATGCTTAGGAGTGTAGCAGACAACATCAAGTTTATCATTCCTAAAACTAAAAGTGCTAAGGAATTCATGAATTCTGTGAAAGAACGTTCACAGACTGCTGACAAGTCTGTTGCTATGACCTTAATGGCTACGCTGATGAAATTTGATGGTTCTCGTAGCATGCATGAACATGTCATTGAAACGACAAACATTGCAGCAAGACTTAAGTCATAGGGGATGGATGTGGATGAGAATTTCCTTGTGCAATTTGTCATAAACTCACTTCCCCTGAATAAGTTCATTTATAATTCATTTGGAATGGGCTGTATTCATGGGGAAGTGAGTTTATGACAAACTGCACAAGGAAATTCTCATCCACGTCCATCCCCAATGACTTAAGTCTAGCTGCAATGTTTGTCATTTCAATGAGATGTTCATGCATGCTATGAGAACCATCAAATTTTATGGTGGTCTGCGTAGCCATTAAGGTCCCAGCAACAGACTTGTCACCGATTTGTGAACGTTCTTTCACAAAATTCATGAATTCTTTAGCACTTTTAATTTTAGGAATGGTAGACTTGATGTTATCTGTACACTCATTCGCATAACACATTAGGCTTAGTTTGTTCGACTTTACCCAAGAATTATGGGCGGACTTTTCAGCAGCACTGCTAGTATCAGTGATAGTAGGCTCTTCAACCTCAAGTGCTGAATCAAGATCCAATACACCAAGGTGAAATCAGATTTGTTTAGACCAATTAGAGAAGTTGACAAAGCATGGGAATGAAGAGCAACAGGGGTAGACACTGCAAGGATAATATAACTCATTTACATTAATGCTTTGAATGTCTTAAAACAGATTCAGGATCGATAAACAATAAATGTATATTGATGTTCTCCTTTGGGCGATACAATAAAATACAATCATAAATTCATCATGATGCTTATGAATTAATCGTAATTTGATAAATGAACACATCGCTTTAAAAAACCGTCTAGTTATCTTTGGATATACTAAATAGTTTAATAGAACATTCATATATCACGTTTATATTCATAATTAATAAGAAGAGACAATCCACCTTTGGGTGATTATTAATGCCTTATAATTATGAAATTTAATTACTCATAAAATACAAACTTTTTCAAATTAAGCATCACATCGGTACGAGTAATTAAAGTTTGACTATATGATTTTGAGATTTATTGAACTTCCTGATCTGACCATTTTGGTGATTAACAAATCCACTTTAAATAAATAGTCATACATAAAATAGAATTATGCATATGATATAAGGTTTTAGATGATGGCATATAAAAACACGTACTGTTCTTGGTAACACATAAATAAAAATATAAGACTTAATAAAGATGTAAACAAGTTTAACATTTGCATTCCTACGAGTAATTCATTAATCATAAGCAGCGGAAAATATTTTATAAAACGAATTGTAATATTTCATAAAACGAATTTTATATCTTACTGTTAATCACATGGCTGAAGTATAGGACTGTAAACACAAATTTTTGTATTTCAATTTGATAAAATACAAAACGCGTTACAAAGATAATTTGATAGAATTTGAAGATAGATTTATGCGGGTTGCAATATCTAGTTAATCCTCTGATTCTTCTCTTCCATTTGATTCTTGAACAAGCTCGAAGGTTATTGAAATACTTGATTTGATGACGCCAATCCAAGGGACTTAAGTCATGATTTTGGATTGAACGTTGAACTTGATTTGATTTGATTTGAAGAACGTCCTTAGAATTTGTAAGAACGCCTTGAAGCTTTGGGACTTGGTTGATTTGATTTGAGGAAGATCGTTCTTGGAATTTGTAAGAACGCCTTGAAGCTTTCGAACTTGATTTCTTTGGATACTTGAAGATCACTTCAAAGATTTGCAGGAATACTTGAAGAGTTTGAAGGATACTTGAAGATTTGAACGCTCAAATACTTGAAGATTCGAATGATACTTGAAGATTTGAATTCTCAAATACTTGAAGATTCGAAGGATACTTGAATGTTGCCTTGAAGATCTTGAAGATTTGAAGGATACTTGATGAATACTCGAAGACTTGATAGAATTCTTTGAACTCCTCAATCTTCCACTTCAACTTGTGATACTAGAGAGAATTCTTTATGCTCTTCGATCTTCCGCTCCTTCACGTCGTTATAATGAGCACCCCAACACCTCTATTTATAGATTTTAGAGATGGGCTTCATGGGCTTTATGGGCTTTGGGCCTCCATGTATGGGCCTTGGGCCTTAGGTGGCCAATAACCCCATTAATTCATTATATTAAATATTAATCATATATATCTATTTAATTAGGAATAAAATCCCATTTAATAAAATAGAAAATATAATTGAATATTTAATTCATGAATTTACACGTGACATGATTTAATTCGACGACAAATTTAATTGTCTACAAATTGCCCCATCGAGACTTGTTTATGGACGAAATGCCTTTGGTAATAGACGAGTCTCGAAATATATCTTGATAGTTTAAACTCTTATCGCGGAGTTCTTGATTTTCTTTGAATTTATAAATAGTTTATACTCGTATTTAGGAGTTCTTCATTTGATTTTGAAATTTTAAATAGTTTATACTCGTATTTAGGAGTTCTTGATTTGAATTTGAATTTGTAAATAGTTTATACTCGTATTCAGGAGTTCTTGACTTGAATTTGTAAATAGTTTATACTCGTATTTAGGAGTTCTTCAATTTGAATTTGAATTTGTAAATAGTTTATACTCGTATTTAGGAGTTCTCATTTCATAGGCTGATCAAGAAAGTGTTGGGCTTAGCTATTCCCGTCAAAGCAATTAATTACAAGCCCAACTTTCACATAATTGACTTAGTAAATAATTAACTTTTCTGGCCCAATTTAATTGACATGCCTTAAGCCCAATTTATCTTTCCTTCCATCTGAACTTTTTGAAGGGAATTGGCAGCCCACCCTTATTGCTAATTCTCCCATAAAACCGAAGAGAGAGAGAAGTATGCTTGAAAGTGTACTGTATCCATTTAATATTTTTGTTTGTTTATGAGTTGGCAGGAGATGTATGATCCAACTTGATACCCTTTTGCTTTGATCCTAGCCATCCACATATTTTCCTTTTTTTTTTTTTTTTATGTGGTTTAACTTGATCAAGACGTCATTAAGGAGTTTTAAAATGAGGCATCTTGCCTTAAAACAGCAGCAGGTGGCGACACCCTTATTCCAGCAACACAACTCCAATTCCAGCTAACTCCACTACCCTTTTATCTTTTTTTTTTTTTTTTCGCAGCAAGTTTTCGAAAACTTTACATGACAGCTTCCATTTCAAATTTGTTTGATCACTTTTGTCTTCCAATCTTAGCCGTCCACTTTTATGGTTAGTGATTCTCTACAGCAACTTTAATTTGTTGGCCACTGCAAGGTTGAGTTCTACTTTTGGCCAACTTTAAATGTAGTTCCTTTTAAGCTTTAACAGCTTGTTTTGAAGGGCCTTTCATAGCTGGAAGAATAGCTGGAACTCCACTCTTCGTACATTGGCAGCTATGTTTAGGGATTTTGGTAGCTAGGATTTTTGGTGAGAAGTTTGCCTATAAATAGAGGAGCCACTCTTCCTTTCTTTCATTCACAAACCCAGTAGCCTCCTTTTCGCAACCTTAGCATTCTTTAGCAGCTATCTCCCTTCAGCTACCCTCCTCTTCATTTCTTAGCCTTCTTAAAATATAGCCATGTGAAGAGTACTTTCGAGAGCTGCCATTCTTTTCTCAAAGTTCACCTCTTTTTCATCTCCACAGCAGCCTCCCTTCATAGCCAAAGACCTCTCTTTTCGTAGCTCTAGCTCTTTGGTTACTGTAGAAGAGTGTTTTACGTCATCTTTCCGCAGCATTGGTAGCAAGAGACGTTTCTTTTGACAGCATGCTCACACCATTTTTCATCTTGATATATAGTTCAAAGCAACTTCATTTTGGTTGTTTCGTTCTAGCGGCGGTTGAAGGTAGAGGCGTCGAACGATGACGTGTGCTGCTCCGTAGTCCCGGCGAAAGGAGAGATCGGGCTTTGACAGTAGAGGCGTCGAACGGCGACGTGTGCTGCTCCGTAGTCCCGGCGAAAGGAGAGATCGGGCTTTGACAGTAGAGGCGTCGAGAGAGAAGGCAGCATCTGACTTGCGAATGTCGGTGACGGGATTTTGCGCAAGATTGAAGGCCGACGGCGACTTCGAGCAGACACTGTTAATAGATGCCGGAGCAGGAGTCTTCAAAGGTGGCGATGGCAGCAATGACCTGTCGGATTTGCAGCAGTCGGAACCAGCTTTTGGAGTGCGGAGAGGCGGATTTGGGTATTTCTCCTCTAAAATACCAACAATAACATCAGAATCAGAAATCCACTTGTCATCCAACTTTATGAGCGGCACCTTCCCTTCTGGATTCACTTCCATAAACCACTGGGGCTTGGTGTCGAAGCTGATCAAATGCAGCTTGTACTCGACTTTCTTCTCCTCCAAAGTCAGCAGCACCCTCTGGCAAAAGGGGCAGTCTCCGACAATGTCGGGGGATCCAGCAGCAGCCTTGACGCAGATCTCGACAGCCATGGGTAGAAGGTGTTTGTGAAAATCTCTAGCAGACATATGAGAGAGAAGAATCGAGAATGGATGGGCCGTGAGGAGGCGCGGCTGCCGTCGACTCGCCGGGACTAGAGCAGGCGGCGGCGTATCTTCAGCGGCGTTCTTTTCCAGCTTGTTGTATCCTTTGAGAAGGCGGGCGTCCTTCAGTTGCCAAATCCGACCAGAAGCAGAGCAAGGCGGAGGAGAGCAATGGCGCGGCGGCGGAGTGTTAGTATTAAGGGAGGACAGTCAGTGACGACAACACCAACCGACTATGCGTCGACCTCGCCGGAAGAGGAGGAGCCAAAATGGCAGATTTCGCGAGGGAGAAGAGCGGTGCTGTGTCCCTGTCTCTTGCTGGCAGAGATACGATGGCGGTTGTGTGAGGAAAAGAGGGAGATATCGAGGAAGAGGGGGGGCGCTCGCCGGCGGCGGTACCGCCGTGAAGGCAGTGGCGGCGGCAGAGAGGCAACCGAGAGAAATGAGAGGGTAAACTACTCTTTTCTTCTTTTTTAGACGGTGAGGGAGATTTGTGTTGAGTGAGAAGGAGATTTGGGCCCTTTCTTTGGGCTCTTCTTTTTTTACTTAACCAATTATTTAAACAGGCCCAAGAGAATTTGGAGAGAAGGAAAAATTGGGCTCTCCCTTTTTTTTTTTTGACCAAATCTTGAATTCACCTTTTATTAATACAAGTAAATTTCTAAATCTGATTTTTTTTTTTTTTTCTTTTTCTTGTAGTTGGTGGCCGCAAGAACTTAATGATGGTGATCTTCAAAAGACTGATGCTTTATTCCATCGCTGTATTCAAGATGGGCGTGGTCTCATTAACCAACTTCATGGCAGATTTTGCCCCAAACGAGATGCTTTGAGTATTTGCAAAGTTCGGAATCTATTGTCATTTTTCTTTCTTGACGTCTCCACCGACCTGACTGAAGACCATGTCCGGAAAGTTCATCCAAAAATCTGGCAGCAGCCCATCTAAGACCTTATTTGAGTGATGTAAACTTTGCACTTCAGGTGGCTCAATTGGCTTTTAATCAGATTTCGGGTGCGCTCGGATCTGGGCCATTGTGAGTCCAACCTTTGAAGATTGCTGGTTACATTTTCTCTTTGCGCGCATTCGAGCAGGCTAGATGACTCAATGGTGTTCTATTATGTTTGGCGAACATGTGTTTCAACTCCACGAACGAATTCAACTTTAGCTTGGAGAGAAGTGAAGTTGTCTATGCATAGCCGACCTCAATGCCACATGACTCAATTCTTTGACAGGTCTTGGGTGCGCTCAGGCCTGGGATTGTTTGAATCTGGTTTGAGTGAGGTTGTTGTTATGTTTGGCATCTCACGAAGTTGGGAGAATTCTGCACAACGGCTCGAGAAGATTGAGTATTTTCATCTTGATGCTTAAGCCAAGGAGAATGAAGCCATCGTCCGAATTGCTTTGATCAAGGAAGAGCTTGCTATGATAGAGAGGTGGAAGACAGAGATGACGTTGTCCTTCAAGCAAGATAGTGCCTCCTTTCATATTGTCCGAGGTGCAATCCCAGAATTCAAAAGAGAGTTTGACAAACATAAAGTTGCACATGTTGATGAGGAAATGCTGCGGAATTTTGAAGACTTCAGAGTCACTTTTGATCTCTGCTCAGAGAACTTTGGATGATCAAAATCCATTTACTTAGTATTGGTGCAAACCGCAGTTTCTATCATTTCTCTCTTGATGCTTTTTATTTGGTTTGTGATGGATATTTTGACATCTTCTCCAAATGCTTGTGCTTCTTTTGATGGCTTGATTTTCTTCCCAATTTGAGACATATTCGGCTTCACATAATCAACTTAAATCATAACTTTGATGATATAAATTGAAAATAATCAAACACAATTCATGACTGAACCTAGAAATTATCTAAGCTGCCTACGTACCCTTTTGAAAGGGATCAAGTCAAAACGTAGTTCATAGGATCAACAAGTGTTTGAGATTGGGTGCCGTACACAGTTTATACTCATGCGGGCCAGGAGTAACATGCAGTTTAGGCTCGTGTGTCAAGGAGCTGTCTTCATACACTCCATTTTGTTGCTTTTCTTCATCTGACTCATTTTTGGCTTTTCTGCTTTTCTATTTTTTTTGGCTTTTTATGCTTTCCATTTTTTTTTTGGCTTTTCTATATATATATATATATATATATATTTTTTTTGGAACTATATACATATGTACATGCTTCAACTTCTACCACCCTTCAAGGATAGTAGTACTTCAAGAACTTTCCTTTGAGAGTGGTAACAATTGGCCTCCTTGCAGCGAGGGCCATGTCTCCAATTTGAAAAGAGGGCGCTCGCACTGCTTTGTTGAAGGATCTTGAAGGAAGAGTTTGATAGTATTCCAATTTTGCTGGACTTCTAGTCTCTCTTCATCCAGAGTTTCCAGTTCTTTGGGGCTTAAGTGCGAATTCTCTTCTCCAACGACCATTTTCTCGCAGGAGGTGATATGGTTTGCTGTGACATCGTCTTCATCTTTTCGGCGAGGATCTTTGCAATCAAAACACGTCATTATGCTTTCATTTATCTGGCGTATGAAGGCTAGATTCTCTGCAACGCTTGTTGTGATAACGCCACTTCTAACGAGACTTGCAATTTCACGACGCACTTGACTTTGAGTAGTATGAGGAAGAGGAACTGGATTACTAGCACTATTAGTAGTGTAGTAAGAGGAAGCCACACTTTCTCTATCTTCTTGATCTATGGCATCTCGTGTGAAGATGGTGGTCTTCATTTGAGCTTTCATTTTTTTCCCACATGACATAATCAAAGTGGTGTATCTTTTCATTCGAGGATGGATCAAACTTCTCCATTTCTCTGTTATGTGCAGTTCATCACTCCCTTTTGTCTTGCTTCGTCTCCATGATTTGCCTTTGCCAAGTCTTTTAAAGACAGATACTCGTTGAGCTTCTCTTCTACCCATCATTCTGAAAACAGAAACCCTTTGAATGTTTGACGATTCCAGGGTTTGTTGGGTGCTAACATAGTTAGTGGCAGCTCTTTTGATGGCGATACGAACGGGACTCTGCGCTGTATATCCCAAACCTGCTTTGGAGTTTTGGCCCGCGTTATCAGTCTTTTCCAAATGAGACTTTGACATAGAGCTTTCTTGAGGATTGTATCCAGCATTCACGAGGAGTTTATATGCCTTCGGACCAAAGTGCTTTGAGAGTTCTTTGTTTGAGAGATCTTCATGATCTGTGATGCTACTTTGCTTTGGTCGGACAAACCCTTCAAATGGTTGGTGAATTGGCTTCTTGGCATCAATCTTCGTTAAAGGCATGGTGAATCCTTCCATCTTCAGAAAAGATTCTTCTTTCTTTTTCTCCTGGCAAGATCTCAACTCGTCATGTGATGTATCATCTTTCACCATTGAGACTTTGGTTCTTTCCAAATAGAACTTAGCATCAGCAAAATGTGATTCTGCTTCCGTAAACGGCTTTTGATCACCAACCACTTTTCTTACGGCGCCATTTTGATAGTACTTGAAGCATTGGTGCAATGTAGAAGGAACAACACCATTTTCATGAAGCCATGGTCGACCCAGAAGCATATTGTAGGACGTCTTGGCATCGATAACATGAAGCAACGCCGTCGAATCCATGTCCTGCATCAGCAATCGCAACCTTATAGTTCCAAGAGCTCTTTGCCCTTCATGATTGAAACCTTGGATCATCAATCGACTTTTTGACAGCTCATCTACTTGGATTCCCAATTGCTTCAAAGTCCTTAGTGGCAAAATATTGACCGCTGAGCCTCCATCGATGAGAATTCGATTGACTTTCTGCTCCTGTGTATAACAACTCACGAACAATGGCCTGTTATGAGGTTCGAATCCAAGCTGCAAGTCTTCATTGGAGAATGTGATTGCCAATGCATCATTGTCTTCATCCATGTTGATCTCAGGTTCTTCATCTACTTGGTTGGATGTATCATATAGAGCTTCAATACCTTCTATGATGTCATTCAAGTCGGTGGAGACCATATTTACAGCAGTAGCGTCTTCTTCAAGAGATATTTTCCCTTCTCGAGCTAAACGCATGACCCTGTCTTTAAAGATGAAGCAATCATGTATGGGGTGCCCAACCAGACGATGGTATTTGCAGTAACTTGGATCATCTGTCCTCCCTGCTTCATTTGGTCGCTTCATTTCTGGCAACTCGATAAGCTTTTCTTTGAGCAGGTCATCAAAAATTCCTGAAACATCAGAGTCTAAGAAAGGGTATTGCTTTTGTTGCATTTCTTTCAAGGTAGATCTTCTTTGCCCCAAGTCCCGGGAAGAGTTCTGATTGTCTCGTAGAGTGTTCTGGTTGCCTTCTTGTCCAGCTTCTCTCTTTAAGAATTTCATCGAAGTTGCCTTAATCGCCATGGATTCTTTCTTTAGTGTTTCATCGGATGGTTTGCTTCCTTTCTTGAATTCTGGCTTGAATTTACGAGGTTCTCGGATGGGTGGTTCTTCGATCCCGCTTGCCATCATGCTCAACTCCATATCATGAGCTCTTGTGGCTAGTTCCTCGAATGTTCTTGGCTGGATTCCTCGCAAGATGTATTGCAAGCCCCAATGCATCCCTTGAATACACATTTCGATGGCAGATGATTCAGACAATCGATCCTTGCAGTTGAGACAAAGGTTTCTCCATCGGTTGATGTAGTCAATGACTGGCTCTTCTTTGAATTGACGTGAACTTGTGAGCTCCACCATGCTGACAGTTCTTCTAGTGCTATAGAAGCGGTTGAGGAACTCATGCTCCAGTTGTTCCCAACTATCAATTGAGTTTGATTCTAAGTCGGTGTACCAATCAAAGGCATTACCTTTCAATGAGCGAACAAACTGTTTGACCAAATGATATCCATAAGTACCAGCGTTGTTGCATGTTTCAATGAAATGAGCCACATGTTGTCTTGGATTTCCTTTGCCATCAAACTGTTGAAATTTTGGTGGTTGATAGCCAAGAGGCATCCTCATATTGTCAATTCGCCGAGTATATGGCTTGGAGTAAGTTAACGATGACTTGGAGCTTCCATCGGAGTTATTCTTCATTGTTGCTTCGATGAACTCTTTGAGTTGGTCAATGGGAATGAGGCCACCAGACGAGAAGAGAATGTCTTTTCCTGAAGGCCTTTTTCCATCACTCTTTGATTTGTCTTTGGAGATTTCTTCATCGTTATTCTCTCCATCTTCTTCGCTTTCTTCGCCTTCCCTATCGTTGTTGGCGTGGCTTGAATCTCCTTTTTCTCCTTTAAGCTTTGCAATCTGGGTATCTTGCTCTTGGATGTGCTTGGTTAGAGATTCAACCATCTTTGTCAAGTTCAAGAGTTGTTCCTCCATGGTGGAAGTGTTTGTCATCATGACACTTGCATGGAGTTGATAATTTTCAGTGGGGAATGTGAAGCTTCTCTCAAAGTTGTCATCTTCTTCATGGATAGATGGAAGACGGGAGGTCGACTTGGACACCTCTTGCATCAATTTTGCTTTGCTTCGCGTGATCATACCGATGCCTTCCGAAGAACCTTTAGATGAAGTTGGAGTAGTTGTATTTGGTTGAATTGACATTGTTCAAGATTTTTGGTGAAGAGTAGAGATGAGAGGTAGAGATGTCCCACCGGGCGTGCCAAAATTTGTAAACACAAATTTTTGTATTTCAATTTGATAAAATACAAAACGCGTTACAAAGATAATTTGATAGAATTTGAAGATAGATTTATGCGGGTTGCAATATCTAGTTAATCCTCTGATTCTTCTCTTCCATTTGATTCTTGAACAAGCTCGAAGGTTATTGAAATACTTGATTTGATGACGCCAATCCAAGGGACTTAAGTCATGATTTTGGATTGAACGTTGAACTTGATTTGATTTGATTTGAAGAACGTCCTTAGAATTTGTAAGAACGCCTTGAAGCTTTGGGACTTGGTTGATTTGATTTGAGGAAGATCGTTCTTGGAATTTGTAAGAACGCCTTGAAGCTTTCGAACTTGATTTCTTTGGATACTTGAAGATCACTTCAAAGATTTGCAGGAATACTTGAAGAGTTTGAAGGATACTTGAAGATTTGAACGCTCAAATACTTGAAGATTCGAATGATACTTGAAGATTTGAATTCTCAAATACTTGAAGATTCGAAGGATACTTGAATGTTGCCTTGAAGATCTTGAAGATTTGAAGGATACTTGATGAATACTCGAAGACTTGATAGAATTCTTTGAACTCCTCAATCTTCCACTTCAACTTGTGATACTAGAGAGAATTCTTTATGCTCTTCGATCTTCCGCTCCTTCACGTCGTTATAATGAGCACCCCAACACCTCTATTTATAGATTTTAGAGATGGGCTTCATGGGCTTTATGGGCTTTGGGCCTCCATGTATGGGCCTTGGGCCTTAGGTGGCCAATAACCCCATTAATTCATTATATTAAATATTAATCATATATATCTATTTAATTAGGAATAAAATCCCATTTAATAAAATAGAAAATATAATTGAATATTTAATTCATGAATTTACACGTGACATGATTTAATTCGACGACAAATTTAATTGTCTACAAGGACATGATTCAAATACAGGGCTATTATATAAATTTTAAAAAACATCATTAGTGATATAAATTTAACAAATACAAACATATCAATTTGATTGTTTGTCAATTATAGCAGCGTGGCATATGAAAAGGGAACTTTCAATTCAAAGCCAACCCATCGTAATATATATACAGTAGACAAAATCTTCAATTCATATACATAATTAATGCTTCAAATCAGTATTTACGGCTCATAAAAGAATGAAAAATCATGAGTTTCTTAAACCATGCTCTGATACCACATGTAAATAAATTTAGGCACGGATCTTGAACTTCATGATTTTCACATTCATGTCAATAAAAATCCTAACCTATAAAAATCCTAACCTTGATAAGCCATAGCAATTGATGAAAAAGAAATTGATTTCTCTTCCTTGACCTTTCCTTAGCACACAGACGTCAGGCCATAGAGAATATAATTGTGTTTTTTCTTTTTATGGGTGGTGAGAAGACCAGTTTCTGATGCAACCAGTTTCTGATGCACATATATTTATACACGTTCTATCAACGTGGTAGTTATCAGAAACCCTAATTGACCAAACTTATCCATCAAGTAATATTTATTTAAACCTTATAATTAAGATATTAGGGTTTTGTTTTTCTTTTTTTTTTTTTGATATTGCAGTAAATCTTAATTTGATATAGTGAATAAAAAGAATAGAATTATCCGATTAAAAATTATAATTTGTAATTCTTTAAGCACACTATTATAAAGCCCATATTCGACAGAGTTTGCATTTGGCCCAAAAGTTCAAAATCCATTTTGAGAAGCCTCTTCAATTTTTGCAACGGTTACATTTTCCGGAAATGGAAGACAGCACACAAATCAACGAAGTGAAGCCAACTTAAAACTCCCAAAAATCCCTGTTTTTTGAAGCGGTCTCAACATTTCGATTTGGATAATGGATTTTTCAGAGGAAGACTGTCTCAGTGAATCCGAATCCAGTTCGCGATTCTCCGATGATTCGCAAAACGACCCGGATTTCGATATCGAGGAGACCACGTTGACGCTCTCAAATCTCTCGCTAAAGAGGAAATCAAAGAGATCGAAGATCAAGTAATCGATTAGCTCTCTCTCTCTCGCTCGACATTTAATCCGGCATTTTGTTCTATCTCGAAGAAAATTATTATTTACTTAGCATTTTCAGCTTCAATGTTGATGCCTACTTGTGTTAATTTTGTTTTTTGTTTTTTAAATGTTTGAGCTTCCATATTTTGCTAATGATTTGTGCATTAGCGTAGAGATTATATTTTAATTTATCAATGCTGGAGCATTGTTTGTTTTGAAATATAAATGGAGAAGTGTTTTATTTGTCCAGTGGTGATGAGGAAATGGATGTTGAAGAAGAGGGAGATGAGCTTGATGAGAAGGATAAAAAGAGCTATGAAATTATTCAGAAAATCATCGAAGGTTTGCTTAGTGTTTTAGTTGAGCATTTTCATGACTGTGTGTGTGATTATACATTTTCTGAGAATCAATGAGGTCTTATGCAATGTTGGATGGCAGATGGTAGGGTTGATAGATTGAAAGTGGAGCAATGCAAGATTTACTTAAGGAAACATGGTTTAAGACTGAGTGGCAAGAAAGAGACACTGATAGAACGGATTAAGGAGCACGTAGAGTAAGATTCTACACACGAATTTAGCCGAGTTTGAATCTTTTCTTATATTCGTTTACACCTTGTCATTCATCTCTGTAATTATATTTTTCAGTATTGTCAATGGTGGTGGGGAGGCTAAGTATCCAGCATCTAGTTTTGTGTTGAATTGCAAAGGTAATTATTGTATATGAAAAAGTTAGGGAGTTTTCTTTTCTAACGTGTTTTGCTCCAAGAGCCGATTTTGGGATCTTCCATGTCTGAACTGAACTTCGAAATTGTGGCAGGTGATGCTTGCAAGGGAGACATCGTCATCTTTGAACAGAATGTTTATGAAGAGTAACTCTCCATCTCACTCAAAATTTTCTCAATTTCTTACCATTACTGATGAATTTGAATGGAAGTAAAATGTCATAATTGATACGAACTTATTGGGTGATGTGGTTGAGTTTTGATTTATCTTTCAGGTTTAGTATAGTGTCTCGTAGTGCAACGGCTGGTCCTTTAGGAACAAGGATTGTTGCGGGGAGGATCTTGAAGGAGAGCTATGGTGCTGCCAAGCAGCAGCACACGTTCACGGTGAGCACATCGATCAACTTTGATTCTTGTTGTACTTCTTGCAATGCATTAGCAGCACTTGGCTCTGTGTGTGTCTCTCTCTCTTTCTCTGATAAAATAACAATCTTCCTTCTTGGAGCAGATCGAAGTGCTATGGAGTAAAGGAGAGAAACCACTGCCTCCACTGCATCCCTTGCTCATCAAAGGCAGGAATCTTTATAGGTTGAAAACGATGAGACAGGTGTGTGTGTGTGTGTGTTTATATTTAGGCATCTATCCATCATTCAAGTGTTATAATTAATTTCCCATCTGGTCAATCAGAAATGGGAAGATGAAGGAGAAAGGCAGAGGATTTTGTTCGAAAAGCATGCTAGAGGCGATGCTGCTCGTTCAAATAGGGAGGTGCGCATACAGCAGAAAGAAAAGCGAAAAATGCAGAGATCAACAAGGTAAGTAAACCTCTCTAGTTATATCATGTTCTCAATCTCGAGTTCTGTTTGTGTAGAGTATCTTCCATAACGAATTTTCTCGTGCCAAAACATGTACCCTAGTGTATGATCATCACGTCACTTGTATATATCAGGGTTGTAAGAAACGAGCATCCTAACAGAAAACAAGAACACGAGAGAAGAAAGCCAGACGAAGTGATCAACCACCTTCAACAGCAGCAGCATGAAGCTCAGTTCTATACTAGAACTCAAGAATTGAACATTCCAATTCATCCAGTAAATCTTCATCAAAGACAACCTTTGCTGGCTACCAACTGCAACTTTCAAAGAGCCCAGCACACAGATTCGCATCCCAGTATAGTTCCTTTTTCAAAGAGTCCGACAAGGGGGAGCTTTCATGAAGAACGTCGTCTGAACTATCCTATTCACCCTCGGATCATTTCTTCAAATCCCAGACATCCCAAGTTTCCAGTACAACATACACATAAGGAAAACGTCGGATATTCACAGCAAATCCGTGCTGATCGACCAAATGCAGTAGGGAATCGACCAATTCACCAGCAGAGATGTCGATATTTTGGTCAAGGAAGGTGTCACTTTGGGGATAGATGCAAGTTTTTGCATGAATTAGCTTGAAACAAGTTCATTCTATCTCTTTGTTGAGTCGAAATTTAGTTTCTCAGGACTCAGTGTGAAAGAATACGATTGGAATCCGTTTTGAAACAGAAACAGTATCTTGCATGAGGAAATTTTCTTTAGTAAATTGTTTATATTTTTCGTCATGTCTTATTTTTATTTCCTTTTCTTTTTGGAGCAATTACCCATGGAATGCTACTCGGGCTTTTCAGATAGGATCCACTGTCCCACCAATTATACCTATTATTTACTATATATTTAACTTAATAAAAAAATCATATATGATTTTATTAATTTCATTTTTAATAATTACTTAATAAAAGTGAAATTTAATAACAAAAAATTAAATTAAAATTAATTATATAATCTAACTATTTTGACAGTCCCATATTTTGGTATTCATTTATATTTTTAATAAAAATAAGTGAGATTCTTACTTCACTTTAATTATTTTAACACTCGCAAAAAAAGTGAACTCTTATTCCAATCACAACACATTCAACCACTTTATTAAAATTCGTCACTTTCAAATGGATACTAAAAGCTGTGATGGGGGGAGTATTATTATTATTATTATAAAAATAAACGTAAAGCATATACAATTGAAATATAAAATTGAAATTGAAGATGAAAGGCGAGATACCAAATGTGATCTTGATCTAGAATTCTACTCAATCTGAGTGCTCAAGAAATAATGAAAGCTACAAATTTATTACTTCCTTCGATCCATTTGACCCGCTCGATCTGATTGCTCAAGAAATAATGAGAGCTACGAATTTATTATTCTCTTCGTCCCATTTGACTTAAACAACCGTAAGAAAAATAAAAATAATAAGGAATTTAAAAACTAGTTTAAAACTATATGGCTACAATGCACAGGGAGAGAGAGAGAGAGCTTCATTCCAAGAACTCAAGCACAAAAGTATATGACAATTTCTCAACTTTAAGGGGAAATAGAAAATAAATATAAAATCCAACAAGGTTCCCTTTCCGCATAAGCAATTAAAACTGACATTGCTAAAAAGCATGACTAGTTTACCAGCAATACTCATCCAGTGATCATCGTTCCAGCGCCTTCATCGGTGAGAATCTCAAGAAGTAGAGAGTGCTTCAACCGCCCGTCGATGATGCTCGTCGTCCGAACGCCTTGAGCCAGCGACCTCACGCAGCAGTCGACCTTCGGGATCATCCCACCAGCTATCTTCCCGTCTCGAATCATCTTCTTCACTCCCTTGATGTCAATCTCCCTCACCAAACTTTCCGGATCATTGCGATCCTCAAGTATCCCGGCCACGTCCGTCAACAATATCAACTTCTCTGCCCCCAATGCTGCCGCCAGCTCACCGGCTGCTGTGTCCGCATTTATGTTGTAGGCCTGTCCCGTTGAATCAGCAGCTACCGAGGCAATCACGGGTAGATGGTTGTTATCAATGAGCGGGCGGATTATCGTGGGGTCGACACTCACAATGTCCCCGACAAAACCGAGCTGCGAGGAGTTTGGCGAGGGCCGGGCCATCAGAAGCCGACCGTCGATCCCCGATAGCCCCACCGCGGTCCCACCAGCTTTGTTGATCAGCGCAACGAGCTGCTTGTTCACTTTCCCAACCAACACCATCGACACAATCTCCATTGTCGATGCATCCGTGACACGGAGCCCGTTGAGGAAATTTGGCTCGATGTTTAGCTTGCCAAGCCACTGGTTGATCTCGGGTCCGCCTCCATGGACAAAGACAATACGAAGGCCAACGCACGAAAGAAGCACAACATCAGCAATCACAGATGCCCGCAGGGCCTCAGATTTCATTGCTGCTCCCCCATACTTAACAACAATAGTTTTGCCACGGAATTTTTGGATAAAGGGCAATGCTTCAGATAAAATCTCGACTCGGGTTTGAGCAGAGGTGGCATCTTTATCAACCTCCGGAACTGCAATCGACTGTAGAGATGATTTGAGGCTTGTGCTTATACGGTTGGGCTTGAATTTGGCCAAAGGGGCTGCGGTGTGCCAAGAAAGAGCGAAACTACTAGATTTTTCAACAACTGCAGGAGAAGGGGAACTAATCGGGTGGATATTGGCAGCTAACATAGTTCTTCAACGACTTCAAAAACGAGCCTATTAAAGACTTCAACTAGAAAAGTATAAGCTCATCGCCTAATCTGTAAATCCGAGAGTAAACGACCAACACAAGAAGCTCGAAAACCAAGGATACACAACTATTCTGAATTCAATACAACCAAGCATCAGCACTAGCTACACTTAAAGCAAAACATATAAACCTAAAATCCAAAAAAATAAAAGGAGAAATGCACACAGTGGTGTGAGCTCCAAATTATAAGAATCAAAAGTCTAATTATCCAATTTGAAACCAAGAAACCACACCACCTATGAGAGGAGTAAAATCAATACGCTGCCGGAATAGCATTTTACTTGAGCTGCAAATAGCATTTATTTTAAAAACATAGTTGAAATAGTTATAGGCATCAACATTAAACAATCTACAATTCAACAATCAACAATCTAATTATCTATACTACCTGAGCTGGGCGAGTAGGCAGGGGGCGGCGGAGCAGCGGCGCGGCGGGCTGTAGCGGACCTCCAGTGGTGCGTGGGTGGCTGCGAGCTCGCGGATTCGCGGTGCTGGGCACGCGGGAGGCTGCAGCCTGCGGGCTCTGCTGGCACGGCGGGCCGGCGGAGGAGAGGTGGTGATGCGGCGGCTAGGGTTGTGTGTGTAATTTGATTTTTGAACTTCAATTGCAGTGTAGTGTTTACGATCCGTACTCTAGGCATTTGTTGTGTGATTTTTCAGTTTTTAATTTTTGAATAATAATAATAATAATAATAATAATAATAATAATAATAATAATTATTATTATTATTATTATTATTATTATTATTATTATCATCTTGATTTTTCTAGTAATACCTAGGATAACCCGAAAACTGAAAAAGAAATTATAAATTTATTAGTATTACTATCCCGCTATTCATTATAATTAAAAATGTTACTCCCCCGTCTCACTCCAATAGGCTTATTTTCTTTTTTAGGTAAAAAAATTGTACTTAATTGGTGTGGACCACACCACTTTACTATCCTACTAAAAAATAAGTTTTTTTTAATTTTCATGTTCAAAAGAAGTGAACCTATTAAAGTGGGACGGAGGGAATACTAATTAATGATAATTTTAAATTTAACAAACTTCGCATAAAATTAATTAAATTTTGCACAATAATTTTGTTTATTGATACATGGTAGTCATGAGATGTATTTTCATAATTTTCTTAAAATTAAATAGATTTAAAAATTATGGCATAAATTACAAAATACTAATCTCTTTGTCCCACTCACTTGGCCTAATTCCTTTCGCGTGACTATTTAGAAGAATGAGATTATATTGTAAAGATGTGTGGACCACGATTTATTATGGTGAGAATTGATCATACAAAAAGGAAATAAATCAAGTCGAATAGGACAATCCAAAACATAATACAAGCCAAGTCAAGTGAGACGGAGGGAGTAATTTTTCGGGTCAATCGATGGGCTGAATGTGGCCATCTTTGATTATTTTTCCACCGCAGTAGTCCATCTACACAGATGGCAATGCATAATTCATCCTAGTACATTTGATGAACTGAAAAGGAAGAGACAGCTAACAGCTTAAACAAAGTTAATGTAATACTCCAACTTCTACTACTTAATACATAAAATCGAATAAACAAAATCAGCCTAGTCCAACAATAAGCATGATATCTCCCAGCTTTACAACATAAGTATTTCTATCAGTTACCACATTCATCTTTGAAGAGAAAAGGAATTATGTACTCTCTCCCACTAAAAAGGGCTTCTTCATTCTATGTTTTATTCGCTAAACGGGCACACAATCAATTATCAATGCTCCTCGATTCCAATTTCGACTTCTCATTTTGACCAATTACATACGCCTTACCTGGTTGTCACGAGGCCTAATTGAAGATGGAGAAACTCATCAGCACTAAGCATTATTCACAGAGTTGCTTTTATTGACACCCTGCAGCTCCATTGGAGAGTTTGCGATACTACCGACTGAGCCCATGGTCTGTGAGCTCAACTGAGGACTGGCTGGACAGGCTTCTGGATTACTAGCACCCATCGGATGAATGGCTCCTGAACTCAGTTGTGGGCTCATTGGAGTTCTCTGGCTCATTGGCTGGGGGCTGGCCTGCTGTTGCTGTTGCTGATTCATTTGGTGGGAAATCCCCACGCTTGAAGGTGATCCAACTTGTGGAGGCGAAACAACAGCTTGCAGTGGTGATGTTGTTTCTTGCTGCTGTGGCTGCGGCTGCTGCTGTAGTTGCTGTTGTTGCAGCTGTTGCTGCAGCTGTTGCTGTTGCTGCTGCTGCTGCTGCTGTAGCTGCAGTTGCTGTTGCTGCTGCTGCAACTGCAGCTGCTGCTGAAGTTGGTGTTGTTGTTGTTGTTGTTGCTGCTGGTTCATGTAAAGATTCATTCCTGGTACCTTCGGTGGACCCATAGCTGTACGTTGCATCTGGGTCATATTGGCCCGGTTTAGAGCGGGGCCGAGCATGGAAAGACCAGATCCTGGATGCATCTGTCTAGCTCCGGGTATGCCTCCAATACTTGATTGTGGGTTCCCCAACATATTCATTCTGTTTTGGTTTCCCATCCTCATTTTCATGAAAGCTGCCTGCGGCTGTGTAAGCCCCCCGGTTCTAATGGCATTAGCAAAACTTGTGGCAGAAGTCAGATTCATGGGGTTCTGATTCATGTTTCCTATGTTTGACATAGACCCCATCGGTGCAGAAATACCCGATCCACTCACACCCCTAGCCCCAATTCCCATGACATTACCCAAGCCTCCAAGCCCCACCATATTATTGCCAATATTGCCCATGCCAACATTTCCAAGGCCAGGCATCATTTTTCTCTGCATTGCTGCCTGCTGCTGCTGCTGCTGCTGTGGCTGAAGATGTTGCGATTGCTGCTGCTGCTGCTGTTGCATCAGCTGAAATTGAAGAGCTGTAGTCTTGCTTGTCGTATGAGGTCCCAACTGCATACTAGCATTCTGAGCTATGTTATTCAGATGCTGCATCGAGTTCGTTGGGAGCATCCTTTGGAACTGGGGATGCTGCTGTGGCTGTTGAGGTTGCTGTTGCATAGGCGGCAGTTGTTCAGATTGTTGAGGCCTTGAAGACACTGAAACACCAGGTAGAAGTCCTTGAGACATTTGAATCGCCTGATTACTTCCTGGAGGCAGCATCCTTTGGCCTTGTAGGTTCTGCGATGGGGTTGAATTACCACTATTACTAGGTTTTGCAACATCGCTCGATTGTTGCATGGAAACACCTTCAGAAAACTGCTGCATCTCAGGTGCTGCATTGGTGGGAGAAATTCCCGGAGTACTAGGCTGGGCCCCTGAGTTAGGATTCATCCGAACAGGTTTTGGTTGGACGAGATCCTCCATGTGATAACCTTCCCGTGTCATCTGCTCAACTATATATTATTAGCAGCAGATGAGACTAAATCGCAATCACTGAATTTTTTAACTAGGAAGTGCTAACATACCAGTGAAGAATACTGCGCTGCAAGTAGGTCGGCCATATGCTGTGTAAGCAAACATTCAAGAAAGGAGCAAAATGAGTAATCAATTACAGAAACAAGAAACACCATGTATAGAAACCATCTTCTAGTCTATCATATAAATATGGCCTTTTTGGCAATAACCATTGTGCTTATTAATAGGAAAAATTGATACTTCCGCAAAACAGATTCTTTGTCATGAACCAACCCATCCCCACTGAGCCGAGAGAAAAATTATAAAAGCTTACAGTATTTGGCAATGTTGGAAGGTAATCCTCTGCAGCCAAGTATTCAGTGTCCTCTATTTCCCCTATATGAATTGCGACAGCACCATCATTTGGTTTCTCCGACATGATCATCCTAGTCCTGGACTTTGGAACAACTTGTAAGCTATTACCTGACAGATCAATTGTAACGATCAGCCAAATTCAGTTTACCGATGTTATGGTAAAAAAGTTTAGAATGTTAATTCACCTTGAAGAATGCGCTCTGTCTGGATAAAGTTCAAAATCCTGGTCTTGCAAACATTCATGCTGCCACCAACCAGGGACTTTGACAGTGGCATTTGACATGTTTCATCTTTCAAATTCTCATTGACTGAATCACTCGAGAAATAAGACATCAGCTGTTGAGCTGAATATGTAGGCTTCCTGATAGGATACTCATCCACCTTACCCTTTTTGCAATTAAGTTGAAACCTGAAGCAAAAGATAACATGCACAAGGAACACGAAGGAGGTTTCATTATATATCTAACAAATCAAACCAATAATTTGAGACAAGACAACATCTGAGAACAGATTAGAATTCAACCTATTATCTAATATCACATATTACAAGAAAGCCATTAGAAGTTTGTTTCCCTAGCGTGGATTCAGTAACCGGTTTTAATGGTTGTTCTGACTTATTTCATGCTCAGAAGGACAAACACTAATGAAAATGTCATTTAATCAAGCTTACCTCAGAATAATGAATATATAAATATGGTGTCTAAGTTGATAATTTGGTGGGCTGAAAAAAACAAAATGATGACAAAAATTAGGAAATATTGATTGATCGAGATACCTCATAGCCACCATTTCTATCTTCGAGAATCTCTCCAATGTGGTCTGATCACCCAAAGCCTGACCTCCAACAGGAGGGCTGCTTGCACTTATTGGTAAGCTCATATTGCCGACACTTGCTGGAGATCCAACTCCACTTATTGCAGGGGTCTTAGGAAGAGAATTAGATCTGCGTTTTACAGCTGCCTGTGCATGATGTTGCCTCTGCACAGAGTCATTAGCACTTGAAGTGAAAGACGGGTTGCCACCAACACCAACAGATGTGACTGCAGGTTTCTCCTTTTGTGATGATACGAGCCCACTAGTTACAACAGCTCCAAATTGATGCCCCATAGAACCACTAGAAAATTCTCCAGATCTTGACGACAAAGGAGATTGAGGTAAGCCTCCACCAGAAACATGAGGACTCTGAACCAATTTTCTCTTCTGGAAAGGGTCCTCCTTTCTAGAATTATTATCAAGAGGCTGTCCAAGATTGTTCCATGGAGACTGAGGGAAGCCGGATCTCATCATCTGATGTGGCATCCTTTGCTGCAACCGTGACTGCTGGGAGTCAATATTTGTTAATTCTGTTTCTCCCATGGCCACACGACCATCTGGTTTGTCCAATCTATCTGTCTCGACTGGTTCTTCCTTCATGTTGTATCTTATTCCTTGCTGTCCAACAGTGAACGGCATCTGCCCTCCTTCCTGATTTAGACCCCCTTCAAATACCTGCTGAGGGAACTTTTGCATGCCATTGTTAGCATACTGCATTCCTCTTCCAATTGACTGCTGCTGCATTAATGTGTTCTTCCAGTGCAACTCAGATCCATGTAAAGTATCCATCTGCGAACCTAAATGCTGCATATTCCCCTCAGCACCTGTATGCGCAATCCTAGCCTTCTTGTTGGTCAATGGAGATGATTGTCCATCTGGATTTTCCCTCTTGCCATGAAGAGAAGCAGCAATGTTATCAGTGAAAGGGATCATCATGTCCTGCCCACCAGGAGAACCTACAGATGCATTCAAAAGTGCTCCTGTCCGCTGATCCTTCATCATTCTCGGGCTTCCACCTCCACTATATTTTGACTGGTAAGGAGCCATAGGTGAGGGCAGAAGAGAACCATCTGACCCAAAGCTATTGCTCCTTAGTTGAAGCATAGCACTCGAAACATTATTTTGACTGTTCGTATTCTCATAGGCAAGTTGCTGCACTAAAGTTCCTGTATCTCCCAACCTAGAACTTTCCGGAACTCTATCAAGGCTTGCCTTCTTTCCATGGTTATTAGCTTCAGAAATCTGCCTCAATCTTTTCCTTCGCATGCTGCGTAGTTCTAAATTCAACTAAACATAAAGGTACACCAAAAATTAAAACATGAAATTTAATCACCATATAAAGTAAAGAAAAAAAAATGGACAAACCTTATTTTGAACTGGATCTTCTGATAGTTTGTCTAGCTGTGGGGATGGATCTAGGCAAAGTTGCGGTTGTATAGCTTTCAAAATTCTAGACTCCACCTCCTTTACCCAAAAAAATAATAATTCCAAGTAAGAAAAATACACTTCCACTGCACCGAGTTAGATAGAGGATTACTTACCATTAGATCACCATATGTCCAACCATTTTCTGAAATAGCTGGAATATCCTTCACTATATTTTCTAGCGACATTTTAAGAGACACTCTGTTAATTGCAGGTGAGCTTTCGCCAGAAGTCACATTAACTCCTTCAGGAAAGCACTTCCGATAATCTCGCACCTGTGGTAAGAATTACATTAAATAAGGATCTGTTATATTCCTTATTCCACTTTTCATATTTCATTACTGCCAACAAGTAAACAAGACATGAAGATCTAGAAGTTGGGACAAAATATCATTAACAACTCTATTATGAACATTGGATAACTCACCTCACAGATAAGTGTCCCATCAATATATTTGCATGGTATATCTTCCAGAATATCTCCCGGCAATCGACCAGATTCAATTGCCTTCCACCAAAATAGAAAATAAGATCTTCAAAATAGTAATTAACAAGAAAAACCAGATAAGTTCTAATATGAACAATTTATAGAACTATAAAACCTACTGCTATAAATAAAGAATAAAACATGCAACGAGCTAAATTCCTCTAAAATGGAGATATAAACAGCAGACCTACCGAAAAAAGAGCCTCAGATGCTCTATCATATGGATGCAAGAACTTTGGTACATCAATAGATGTCTGATTTCCAGATTCATTCTGAAGATTCATAGTAAATATAGTCAAGCAACACGTAAATTACACACTTAGCACAAAAAAAATCCCATTTTTAACATGGGAGCCTTAATTACTTTCATGCAAAAATTATATGGGACAAAGAATGGCAGACCTCAACAGGTTTCCCAACTGAATATCCATCCGGAAAAAGTTTAAGAGTGAACGAAACTTCATTATCTGGAGAAGAAGGAACGTAGACAAAGCACAATAGTTATTAATACCATACCATGAAGCTAAATATTTAAAGATGTGTAGAGCAAAATCAAAATCTTAAGTATATATTTAAGAAGACATCAGCATACCGCCAATTTTAGTTATTCCCCTGTGCTCCCTGGCCTCTACCTGTCAAATAAAAATAGACATCGTTACAAAATGCTCTCACTGGGTTAAAACACAATTCATCATCTTTAATATTTAAAACAAACATGGCAATTAACATCTATTCTCAATACAATTTCATTATAAAAAACCCAAATCACATGTTGAGACCCAAAATCTACAGGGAAAAACGAGTTCTCCAAAGCATAATTGCTCGTGTAGAACTCATTCTGAATGAAAAGCTCTAACTCCAAATACTCACCAAAATTGATAATCCTTCTCACACACAAAGACTCAGCAAAGTAATTCTACAATTCATACAACCTATAACACCGGTGTATACAATTGCAAAATCGCCAAATTACGAAAAATAGAAAAGGGAAATTGACGAGCTCACCAGCTTCCGAGCAGACACCGAAATGGCATCAGTTCTGGGCTTCGACACAGCAATTGGCGCATCGTTCAATTCCTCATCGTCGGCGCGTAAAACGGCGGCGGTTGACGGCACCGGTTTCGGGCGAAACCGCCTACCGGTTTTGGAGACCTTAAACGAGATCCCCATAACTATAGGGATCTCTACAAACTGAATTCACTGTCTCGGCAACTTGAAAAATCAGATAAAATGCATATAATTCATGAATTGAAGAGACAATTGCAGAAATTGATTTGCTTGTTCTTCGCTGTGTGCCTGTGATGAGAGAGAAGGAGAGAGCGCAGACTTGAGTTGAGCTCTGTGTATTATTTGCAGGAAACTAAAATTAAAATCTGCTGTATATTTATAGTAAAGATTAATTGAGCAGTGTTTGGATTGTCAATTTTCGGTTACTCTATTTTTAACTGTAAATTTTGAACTATTTGCACGCCTCTTTAAAAAATTAAAATATTAGTGAATGTCGAATTACTAACTTTATCCAAGGCATTTTCACATTAATCATTTGAGTTTTGCACTTCACCAAATGTTGGTATATTTTAAAGGGTTTTTTTTTCTAAATATTTTTCTTCAACAAGTGTAGCAATTTCCAAAAATATCTTAAGAAATTTGAAACATAGAATAAAATCCACGTAATTTGAATGGGAAAGTCTAGTTTAGTCTCCAAGTTTTGGTTGACTTTATCTAAAACTTTATTGATTATTATTCTAAAAGATTTAGAGAGAATCTATAAGAATGCATGTATTGAAATATGAGTAGTGCAAAAAACCAATTTATTATACTAGCCAAAATAAGTATTAAGGGAAAATAAAAATACTTGAAGCAATGAACTTTCATAATGTTGAAATATCACATCAATAAGTTTCGGCAAAGACATTATGAAATAGATCGTCAATGTTATATAGTTGATATTAAATTAAAGGGTTAATGGCATGTAAATTACTAAACTATAGCCAAATCCTGGTCTGTGCACCGAATTTCAAAGTTTATTAAGGAAATTCCTAAACTATTAATTTGATCTGATTTGGGATCTTCGGCCATTTTCTGGCAAGGGTATTTTGGGTAATCTACACATGTGGCGATTTTTTGTTGCGCTGGAACGAAGTTGGCATCCAGCTGTCATCCGAATGGACCCCTGCACGAAAACGTCGTCGTTTAGGGTTTAGGGGGGGAAAAACTGAAAAGTCGTGCCATTTCCTTTCCTTATCATTTTTTTTTCATTTTCCATTCGTTGCTTTAATCATTCTCTTCATTTCTGTGTCAACTCTCCTCTCAATAATTGAAGAAGGAGTTTCTTCTACTTTTTCATTTTTCATTCTTCGCTTTTGTAATGCTCGCCAAAGTTGTCGTGTTTCGGAGAGTACACTAGGTCCCAGGGCTTGTTTTTGGTGCGTTGTCTCTTTGCTGTCGAATCGAGAACGTGGGTATCTGTGGCTTTGTGGTCCCAAGCAGTATACAATGGCGAAAAGATAAATTAATAACCAATTTATTATGCTTTCCTCTATCTTTGTTTAACTTTTTTGAGGAATAAGTGTATTGTATTCTTTGTTTATACTGACAAAATCAGAAGTTGTCGCATTTTGGACCTTTAGGGTTTCAAAATTGTTAAAATTGATTTATTGTTGTAGTAAATTCTACCTTTGTGTCGTTATGTGCATTTATATTGGGCTACAAACTGTTCTAGGGTTTTGCATGTTGAAGTTTAGACCATTTATCACTTATGACTGCTGTGATTATGTAAATTTTTTGTGGGTTGTGTGTAATTTTAAATTTCATTTTCATATTTGCAGTGACGATGAATTTGGTTTACATATTTGCCATGGGGGTAGGTTCATTAACTATGTGTCACAGCCCGCAACCCATAATGACAAATTTATCCGGGATTATGACTTGGGATGAGAATTAATGAGTGGGAACGGATATGGACAATTACTTAACATTAAAGTATATGGAAATGTCACTCATAGATAAAATGCTAGGATCATATATGATCATTTGGATACTTATAAAACATACACATAAAGGAGAACTGATTAAGGTGGGTTACCCAATAACACGTGTCACAACTTCATAACATAGAGTTATTCTAATTAAAGTGTTTTGCAGCGGAAAACGTGTGAGATATACATATGAAGATGTATACTCAAGGTTACATTTCTTGAAATGTCAAAGGAACACCCGCTCAACATCATTCCATTCCATCAGCTGCTCAACCTGCACATTTAGAAATACATGCAGGGCTGAGTATAAAAATACTCAGTGGGCACATATGCTTACTATGAAATATAACATGCTTCGTAAAGATTTAAATTGTCATGCCATCATAAGCAGTACAGCAAGGGGTTTTTTCGCTAAAAAGGCCCAAGCTTACTAAATTCAGTTGTGATTCTTAAAGTTCGACTGCAGTCTAAGTTCTCTTGTAATCTATCATATCTGGAACTTTGTGCCGGAGAGGTGGCCACCTCTCACGGTCACTTGACCGGCCAACCCGCTAGATGACTCACGGTCACTGGTGTACACTAGTCAAGGCAGGATAGCTATCCACTGCTCAGGACCCGAATTCGATTGCATCATTGGCAAAGCCAAAACAAATAGATATCATACTAAAATTTAAACATTTTATGGCAAGACAATACTTGAAATAACTTTAACTCAAAGATTTTGTCATGAAATAACTTGCTTGAATGTAACATTTAAACTCATTTGATATATATGAAACTGAAATTAACAGTTAGATTATCCCATGCATTCATTCGTATAAGAGGCCTACGACACGCAGGGGATCTCTATATACGTATAGTAAAAGTAATGCCCACCTGATTGCAGTGTTTTGCTACTTAAGACAATGATTCTCTTTCCTTAGCGCGATAGGTTACTCAGACGCTTTTGTTTATTTGAACCTTTGATAACACGAAAACATGTGTTCGAGTGAATAATAGAAAAGATAACAACAAATGCAGTGAATCACTATTCACTCATTTCTCTAACTACCCATATTTCCTTAAACGACTATATCTAACTCATATACAATCGTTCTTCCTTTATCAAAATATTTCATGTACCTTTGAGGATGTAGGAAATTTCATTTTATATTATTCATTTATTTATCTATTATAAATAAAGAATAATTCTATAAACATAAAACGTTTTCCTTTTCCCCATTTAATAATGCCAATCACCAATATATATATATACACATCAATAGCTCATTTATAAACTAAAAGTAATATTTTATCAACAATAAAACTTTAAAATCCTTAATAGGAATTATTTTGAATCATTTCCATCTCAACAAAACTGTATAGATTCAACTTCAACTAATAAACTGTTTTTACTCCGAACTCGTATGGAGTCGAATTTCATATCAATAGAAACCTCTTTGAGTCTAGTTTAATTGAAAAAAAAGTATGTTGAAAAACTCCAAGTAGTTTAAGAGATATAGCGATTTTCCCATCGCCTACCAGATTCGGCAGTTTCTGCCAACTGAAAGTCCAGATTTTTGAAAAAATAGCAAACGTTACCGGAATAATCTCAAATTTTATATGCAGATAGCTAACACATATATCTTCATACAATAAAAATTTGAGAGCTAAATATCAACATATGGTTACTGAAATAATTAACCTAATCATCTGCCTCACGACAGTTTCAGCAGATACTGGCAGTAGACTTCTCAAATTTTAAAAGGGTAGTAAACGAAGTTCAAATAACATGAAACTTTGTACAAATATTCACCACACTCCCATCTATACCCCAGAAATTTCCCATAATATAATAGAAACGGGAATGCATCGAAATAAGGGCGTCAACTTACCCTTGTCCAAGTGAGCACTAATGGAAGTTGTTCGTCGGGGGTTTTCTGGTCGTCGTTCCGCTATGGTGTTTAGCCGCGAAGGTCTACGACTTAGTATTCCTCGTGCGAGGTAGATCAGGCTACACAACGGTGGTTTCTCGATCCTTTTTCGTCGTAAGGATAGTGAGAAACGAAAGCCGTAAGTTGGCCGGTGGCTAAGTCGGGAATTCGACGTTGGCCGCCGAAGGATATTGCGGTCTTTGATCAGGGAAAAACAGAGAAGGCTTCGGCCTTTCGATTGTTGGATTTGGTAGCCTGAAGATGGAGGAACGAGTACACGTTCTCGGTTCAGAGCCTAGTGGCCGGTCGGCGAATAAACGGCCCGGCGAAGGGAGCTCACTTGAGCTCTTGCAATGAAGAAATTAAGAGTTTTCAATACAATGGAGTATTGCTTTTGCGGGAGTGAAAGTGATGAGTATTGAACTGACAATTGTGAGTTTATATAGAGGAGCTTCCGCAGACAACGGAATTTAAGATGGTTGAAATTTTTTTTGAAGGGAGTAGGAGAAGATTACTGTAGAATCTTTGAAGATTTTGGATTGCAGACGATGAAAATCTGCAGCTTTTGAAAATTGTGGATATTGGCGTGATTTTCTTCTGCCGCCTTTGAAAACTTTGCCTCGGCGTGATCATCTGCTCCTGAAATTGGGGCTTTTTTTTTTTTGGATTGCATGGAAGATATTGCAGCTTTGAAAATTTTCTGCAGTAATGATGCGTTGAGAGGAAGGTGGAATAGTGTAGGAATTGATGTGTTGGATGAAAAATCGAGAAATACGTGTAGTGCCGTGATCTAGTTTCTCCTAGTTCCTGTAATAATTCTCCAATTCTCGTTTAATAAATACTTGTCGTATTTATATAAATTAAATCCTCAATCTTGAGATTTAATACGTGAAAGTCGGAATTAATTCGCGACTTAATACCTTAACACATATAACGCGAAATAATAAAATTATTATGCATATGATCTCAAATTATAATTCTAGCAATTTGATTTAAATAACACGATTTATGAAATCGGTTATAAATCTAAAATTTCTAATACTATTGATTAAATCAATCAACTGGTAATGCAAGGTCTCAAACGTGTAGCTAAACCAATAATTTAATTATTGGTTTGATTCATGATTGAATATTAAATCGCAGCTCTGTATCTCTTATACAGACTTTTGCTGAAATAATATTATCTGAATAAAATAGTCACAATAAATAATTAAAAGAATTTTATAACTAATGCACATGTTTAATCTAATATATATTTAAAAGAGCGGGGCATTACATACTACCCCCCTTAAAATAAATTTCGTCCCGAAATTTGCATACCTGGTATTCTAGCTTGTGATACTAGTCATTCGTTTCATTCATCTCTTTTGTAGCCTTTTCCATCCTGTGATGGTTCCACTACATGACGAGAACAATATTATTGCCTCGTAACACTTGAACCTTGCAATCTAGTCACTAAACTGATTTCTCTTCATAACTTAAGCCCTGAGCTTGGACTATCTCATCTTTCTTAATCACATACTTTCTTAACTGCGAGACGTAATATTCAGTGTATACATCCACAATCCTCCACTAACCATTAGTGCACTATTCCTGACTTTCGTGAATCCTTTCGTTTTTCTTATTCTTGAGGCGAGACACATTTTCTCACCAATATCCATTTTCATTTCGTGCTTTCATAATCCTTTCTTGCAATTCACACTTAACTATTGATGCAACTACACAGCTTGATATTGTCTCCGGATGGTGAATAATTACTAAACCGAATAAGGCAATCACCAATCAGTACTTCATATTTAGTGGTGAAACATCTTATCTTAATTTCCAATTGATAGTACCATCATAATTCTTCACTAATTCGAATCGTCTCTGTTGTCTTACATTGAAATCTCTTTGCTCAAAAAAGCACTTCAAATTCTTGTCAGCTATAAGGACCTCACACTTAACTCCGTAGAGATAGTATCTCCAAATTTCCAACACGTGCACAACCACAACGAGTTCTAAGTCATAAGTCAAGTAATTCAACTTTGGGGCTAATGAGACATAGTGCTCAAGTTCTCTGAAGTTTAAAACAAATACTTGCTTCCTTTGAACATTCCTATTGATGGAGCTTTTGATACTATAGCCGAAACAATCACCCTTCTAGTGTGAGGTTGTTGGCTCTGAGGCTGGGTTAGATCTTAAGTCTTATTCTAAAGTTCTTTTTCTATTCTCGAATTTTCTGTTGTTTTCTTCATTCCATTTTCTTTCCTTCACCACATCTTGAGGTGGTGTATATCCAGATTGTGTCGGAGTCTTCCCATTCTCCCTTGGTAGCAGTGATTCGATGGTGAGAGTCTTGCTCGTTGGTTGTTCCTACGTAATATTTCTTTGGCTTGGTAGGGGAATTGAATATCTCATGACGCCATTCGTTTGCGAACTCCTTCACGCGTTTCTCATAAGTGTCCACCATATTTGGAGCACGTCCTGACATTTTGTTGAAAACTCTATCATACTAGTTATCTGCCCTGGTTCTCCACTTGGGATTCCAGAAGTTGCTTTGTTTCTACCGACTATCGGTCAAAAGATAGGTTGATGCTTAGTGTATCTTTCTAACTGTGAGAATATCACCTTCTAGTACTTCGAGAACTGACAGCAAACTAAGTCATTCTAGTCATTACTGTGCTTATCGTGGTAAAATAAGATCTTATTGTGACAACTACATAGTGTGAGTCTATACATTGGGATGACGCCCTACTCAAGGTCAAAATCCTAATTGACAATCACCGAGATCTTAGTTATATGGGCTGACCAGACCCAGCACGATGAATCACTCAGTCAAATGGGAGCTTCGCCCCCAATCATGTCAACTTCTTATCTCTTATAAAGCTCTAAGTCAACTTCTAACTTAAAGCACTTACTAATAAGTACTTCATCATAAGTTACTGATACCATGAAAGTCCATTCTATGTTGTTCTAGCCAAGCTATCACGACTAACATCATAATCATAAGCAACATAAGTTCTTATGTGAAAAACTTAATCTCACCGCTATTGAAATAGCTCAAGTGAATCCTTAGTCTTAAAGCATTGCCTCTATGTTGTAACATCTCTATGTTAAACATTTCTATCTTACCAGTCTTTACTTAAATCGATCAAGCGGTGCTATCACGATTAACATTCTCAAAGCATTCTTGGGTGGTACTCAAACGATTTGTAAGAGGACCCATCATTCTAATCGTATAGGCAGCTAGCCTAAAACGACAACATAAAGCTTTCTCATTCTTTCATACATACATACTTCTGTTTCTTTTGAAACCTTAACATATATGGACATTTAATGTCCCTTTCATGAAAACTTTGCTTATGCCGGAAAGATTCAAGGAATCTAACTCGACCATACATACATACATACATTGATTCGTTAAGGGCTCGGGTTGTCCCAAACACGAAATACATTCATTGAGTCGTTATGGGTTCGGGTAGTCCCAAACACGACAAAAAGCATTCACATAGCATCGTAAACATAAGGCGCACATTTTCTTGAAAAACTTTCATAACGTCTGAAATACATATATGTATATTTTTGAAACTATTATTGTACCTTTGTTGCGGCAGTGTGACTGCGAGCTGAGGGTTACTGACATTCTTAGAAGTCTAGAGATACTATTCTAGACTCGACATCAAAAACTTATGGTTATCAGAGACATGAAAGGAAACTTATGCTCTATCTCATATTCTATCTCCTTACTTAACTCTATATAAACTCTCCACTCATCTCAAATCCTTAAGTTCAAGGATAGGTTTCAAGAAAATCATGGTTCTAAGTCTCGATTTGTCTCTCATATAAGGCTCTTCTAATCTCATTCAAACACATAGACAACACAATCACCTAAGGCCCATAAGAAAACACAATCAAACATTATCAAAACATGCTCTGTGTTTACACTGACTCAACTTCAAAATCTAACCTGTTCTGACTCCGACACCTCTTGGACTCGAGACTCATACCAAAAGAAAGGTCTTCGAGTCTTGTTTCATATAAAAAAAAGTAGAGTCAAAAACTCCAAGTATTGTAGGAAATATGACTGTTTTACTACAGTCTACCATATTCGGCAGTTTTGAGCAATCGAAAACTTGGATTTTTGAAAATTAGTAAACGTTGTCAAACTGGGCTCAACTTTGGTGGATATCTAGATAACACAATAAGGTTAATACCATAAAAATGTTGAAATCTAGATCACACAGGAAGCTACTGAAATGAATGACTCTTTCTCCTGTTCTCTGAAATTCTCGGTAGTAATTAATGTGCAGTTTAGGTTTTGTATTTTATAAAAATAGTAAACGAAGTCCAAATGACTTAAAATTTTACCGGTGTGCTTAAGACTCATGTAGGGATTTGATATAAAATTTTCAAAGCTATTAGACATCTAAAAACCATAGATCACAGTAGGTCAGTAGGCCTACGAAATTCACCAAAATCTCATCTCAAACTCTTAAATGCTCAACCCAACATCCCTTCAATGAAAACCAATCAAAGCTCATTTTAAACACATATAGCACTTGAAAACATTCAAGCACATTATAATACTCATCATACTCAATCTTGACTCTCTTCTTACATCATAACCTCAAATCTTAAGTAAAACATTTCAACGAACGCATCATTAAAATTCTCTTCTCATTTTCGTGCTCAAAATTACTCAAATACTCAAACATGATCTCATTTATCATATAAATCATTATACACATATAGATTCCTTTTTATCATGTAAACTAAACTCTAATGAAACTTCATGTATCATCATAAAACTCTTAATAAAACATGACAAACTTTCACATAATGGTCATAAAGCAATTAGACCTCATTTTATCAATCATCGACTTCTCAAAATATGAAAACTCAAAAACTCATACAAACTAAACTAAGTCAAAAAAATTTCTTAGCCAACAAAAGACTTACTCAAACATAATTATACACTAATATCATGCTCAAATACATATATCTTAAGCCAAAATCACTTAAATAACACATAGGCAAAAAGTCCTGATTTTTATTAAAGTAAACTCTTTGAAATTTAATAAACACACATGATACCTTAATCCATTCATAGATCTATCAATCTTAGCCAATTAATCTCACATATAACCCATCAATTTACAAATTAGAGCATAGATACACATATCCCTAATTTTATTAAACTAACTCATATCAAAATCATCAATTGACATCATATACTCAATTTACTCCATCAATCATCATCATATACATCTCATGGACTCATCTTCATCATCTATTAATCATCTTAACCATTGACTCAAAAGTTCCCAATTTTGGGTAAACTAAACTCCATCGAACTTTCACATCTCAAGGCATATACATATAACATCATACAATCTAGATCTATAAAAATAAGAATCACTTACCCAAGATTAAACAAAGATCAAAGTTTTCCTTTCTCACTCTTCAAACCAAAACCCACGGTCCTCTTGAAATCTTCAAGAATTGAAAGGTGTTTATGTTGATTTGGTGGAGGATTTGATCTTGAGGTGAACTTGGAAGCTTTGGTGATTCATCTATGGTGATCTTTTGGAGCAAAATCGGAAGAGAGGGAGAGAAATTGAGAGTGGCCGAATGGTGAAGAAAATGAGGAAAATGAAGTGAATTTGTCTTGCTTAGGAAGGATGATTGGAGACCAAATACTATTCACCATTTAATACTTGTCCCCCCCCTAAACCTATACACTAATTCCCTTCCCTTCACCTTCATACCACACGTCCACTTCAAGTAAGGCTAAGGAAATTAATCACAATGAGACACAATTATATGAAGCCATAGTTTGGGTAGTATACTATATCGGTAGACTAACACTTCTTGGTCTTATCAAACAAGGGGATCTTATTATGACAACTCACGAGTTGCAAGGCTCAAACTCAACACAACATCAAAGCAAGGTGTTGTAGAAATTGTTCAAGAGAATCAAAAGAATGACCATAGGGTATGAAATGATTAACTACTAGGTCAAACAAAATGACCTCGAGTATGAACCCATCTGGCTTTTCAACCGAAAGTTGAAACACATGGATTTTCAACCCAAAAGACGTCTACTGAGATTTGGATCATGTGGACTGGCCAGGTCCAACATCATCACCTCCCAGTCACACGGGAAACATCGTCCCGAACTTGGAGAGCCATGAACATACTATACATAACAAAACATAAGCTCATCATGACAACTAAACTTATCTTAAGGTTCCCTATCCTATTGATCTCAAACCCCAAACCTTTCTTAAGACATATACACACAGACATACGTACACAGGCGAAACACACTATTCTTAAAATCTATCGTATAGCAAAAGTCGATTCGATGTTCCGTCGCACTTGAACATTCGAACGTAGAGACTATGGTTCAACCTTTGATGCAACGTTTACCTTGAATTCGTCGCGTATCGTCATTCTGTGCTTTTCCTTTACCTCGTACATATCTTTTCATTCCTCTTTGTAGTTCAAAAGAATCATTGTTTTCTTGAGGGAGCTGAAATGCTCTAAGTTCTCTTTCATTCTTCTACATCATCACCTTAAGAATCTAGATTGTAGAGATATCCTACTAACCTAGTAGTCTATGTTCTTTTTGAAATTGTGATCATGCAACTTATAGCAATCTATGTTCTCTGGGAAAACATATGTCAATTTTTCTATTATTCGTCTGATCATAACATCATAGATTGCGAAAATATGCCATGAAAGGCAAAACATTCAACATTTCATCATAGCATGCTCTTTACATAAACATATTCATAAAACATCTTAGAACAATAACATCTTTAACACGTTGAACTACAGTTACCTTCTTTCCTTGATTGAGCACGATGCAATGGAGTGTTGAGCGGTGCCGTATAAACCCATGTAAGTCTAAAGAATCAAACTAGACTCGACTCTTATAGAATAAGGTTTCTAGGGCCAGAGCGAACGAACCGCTCTGATACCACTCTGTCACAGCCCGCAACCCATAATGACAAATTTATCCGGGATTATGACTTGGGATGAGAATTAATGAGTGGGAACGGATATGGACAAATTTATCCAGCTGTCATCCGAATGGACCCCTGCACGAAAACGTCGTCGTTTAGGGTTTAGGGGGGAAAAACTGAAAAGTCGTGCCATTTCCTTTCCTTATCATTTTTTTTTTCATTTTCCATTCGTTGCTTTAATCATTCTCTTCATTTCTGTGTCAACTCTCCTCTCAATAATTGAAGAAGGAGTTTCTTCTACTTTTTCATTTTTCATTCTTCGCTTTTGTAATGCTCGCCAAAGTTGTCGTGTTTCGGAGAGTACACTAGGTCCCAGGGCTTGTTTTTGGTGCGTTGTCTCTTTGCTGTCGAATCGAGAACGTGGGTATCTGTGGCTTTGTGGTCCCAAGCAGTATACAATGGCGAAAAGATAAATTAATAACCAATTTATTATGCTTTCCTCTATCTTTGTTTAACTTTTTTGAGGAATAAGTGTATTATATTCTTTGTTTATACTGACAAAATCAGAAGTTGTCGCATTTTGGACCTTTAGGGTTTCAAAATTGTTAAAATTGATTTATTGTTGTAGTAAATTCTACCTTTGTGTCGTTATGTGCATTTATATTGGGCTACAAACTGTTCTAGGGTTTTGCATGTTGAAGTTTAGACCATTTATCACTTATGACTGCTGTGATTATGTAAATTTTTTGTGGGTTGTGTGTAATTTTAAATTTCATTTTCATATTTGCAGTGACGATGAATTTGGTTTACATATTTGCCATGGGGGTAGGTTCATTAACTATGTGTCACAGCCCGCAACCCATAATGACAAATTTATCCGGGATTATGACTTGGGATGAGAATTAATGAGTGGGAACGGATATGGACAATTACTTAACATTAAAGTATATGGAAATGTCACTCATAGATAAAATGCTAGGATCATATATGATCATTTGGATACTTATAAAACATACACATAAAGGAGAACTGATTAAGGTGGGTTACCCAATAACACGTGTCACAACTTCATAACATAGAGTTATTCTAATTAAAGTGTTTTGCAGCGGAAAACGTGTGAGATATACATATGAAGATGTATACTCAAGGTTACATTTCTTGAAATGTCAAAGGAACACCCGCTCAACATCATTCCATTCCATCAGCTGCTCAACCTGCACATTTAGAAATACATGCAGGGCTGAGTATAAAAATACTCAGTGGGCACATATGCCTACTATGAAATATAACATGCTTCGTAAAGATTTAAATTGTCATGCCATCATAAGCAGTACAGCAAGGGGTTTTTCGCTAAAAAGGCCCAAGCTTACTAAATTCAGTTGTGATTCTTAAAGTTCGACTGCAGTCTAAGTTCTCTTGTAATCTATCATATCTGGAACTTTGTGCCGGAGAGGTGGCCACCTCTCACGGTCACTTGACCGGCCAACCCGCTAGATGACTCACGGTCACTGGTGTACACTAGTCAAGGCAGGATAGCTATCCACTGCTCAGGACCCGAATTCGATTGCATCATTGGCAAAGCCAAAGCAAATAGATATCATACTAAAATTTAAACATTTTATGGCAAGACAATACTTGAAATAACTTTAACTCAAAGATTTTGTCATGAAATAACTTGCTTGAATGTAACATTTAAACTCATTTGATATATATGAAACTGAAATTAACAGTTAGATCATCTCATGCATTCATTCGTATAAGAGGCCTACGACACGCAGGGGATCTCTATATACGTATAGTAAAAGTAATGCCCACCTGATTGCAGTGTTTTGCTACTTAAGACAATGATTCTCTTTCCTTAGCGCGATAGGTTACTCAGACGCTTTTGTTTATTTGAACATTTGATAACACGAAAACATGTGTTCGAGTGAATAATAGAAAAGATAACAACAAATGCAGTGAATCACTATTCACTCATTTCTCTAACTACCCATATTTCCTTAAACGACTATATCTAACTCATATACAATCGTTCTTCCTTTATCAAAATATTTCATGTACCTTTGAGGATGTAGGAAATTCCATTTTATATTATTCATTTATTTATCTATTATAAATAAAGAATAATTCTATAAACATAAAACGTTTTCCTTTTCCCCATTTAATAATGCCAATCACCAATATATATATATACACATCAATAGCTCATTTATAAACTAAAAGTGATATTTTATCAACAATAAAACTTTAAAATCCTTAATAGGAATTATTTTGAATCATTTCCATCTCAACAAAACTGTATAGATTCAACTTCAACTAATAAACTGTTTTTACTCCGAACTCGTATGGAGTCGAATTTCATATCAATAGAAACCTCTTTGAGTCTAGTTTAATTGAAAAAAAAGTATGTTGAAAAACTCCAAGTAGTTTAAGAGATATAGCGATTTTCCCATCGCCTACCAGATTCGGCAGTTTCTGCCAACTGAAAGTCCAGATTTTTGAAAAAATAGCAAACGTTACCGGAATAACCTCAAATTTTATATGCAGATAGCTAACACATATATATTCATACAATAAAAATGTGAGAGCTAAATATCAAAATATGGTTACTGAAATAATTAACCTAATCATCTGCCTCACGACAGTTTCAGCAGATACTGGCAGTAGACTTCTCAAATTTTAAAAGGGTAGTAAACGAAGTTCAAATAACATGAAACTTTGTACAAATATTCACCACACTCCCATCTATACCCCAGAAATTTCCCATAATATAATAGAAACGGGAATGCATCGAAATAAGGGCGTCAACTTACCCTTGTCCAAGTGAGCACTAATGGAAGTTGTTCGTCGGGGGTTTTCTGGTCGTCGTTCCGCTATGGTGTTTAGCCGCGAAGGTCTACGACTTAGTATTCCTCGTGCGAGGTAGATCAGGCTACACAACGGTGGTTTCTCGATCCTTTTTCGTCGTAAGGATAGTGAGAAACGAAAGCCGTAAGTTGGCCGGTGGCTAAGTCGGGAATTCGACGTTGGCCGCCGAAGGATATTGCGGTCTTTGATCAGGGAAAAACAGAGAAGGCTTCGGCCTTTCGATTGTTGGATTTGGTAGCCTGAAGATGGAGGAACGAGTACACGTTCTCGGTTCAGAGCCTAGTGGCCGGTCGGCGAATAAACGGCCCGGCGAAGGGAGCTCACTTGAGCTCTTGCAATGAAGAAATTAAGAGTTTTCAATACAATGGAGTATTGCTTTTGCGGGAGTGAAAGTGATGAGTATTGAACTGACAATTGTGAGTTTATATAGAGGAGCTTCCGCAGACAACGGAATTTAAGATGGTTGAAATTTTTTTTGAAGGGAGTAGGAGAAGATTACTGTAGAATCTTTGAAGATTTTGGATTGCAGACGATGAAAATCTGCAGCTTTTGAAAATTGTGGATATTGGCGTGATTTTCTTCTGCCGCCTTTGAAAACTTTGCCTCGGCGTGATCATCTGCTCCTGAAATTGGGGCTTTTTTTTTTGGATTGCATGGAAGATATTGCAGCTTTGAAAATTTTCTGCAGTAATGATGCATTGAGAGGAAGGTGGAATAGTGTAGGAATTGATGTGTTGGATGAAAAATCGAGAAATACGTGTAGTGCCGTGATCTAGTTTCTCCTAGTTCCTGTAATAATTCTCCAATTCTCGTTTAATAAATACTCGTCGTATTTATATAAATTAAATCCTCAATCTTGAGATTTAATACGTGAAAGTCGGAATTAATTCGCGACTTAATACCTTAACACATATAACGCGAAATAATAAAATTATTATGCATATGATCTCAAATTATAATTCTAGCAATTTGATTTAAATAACACGATTTATGAAATCGGTTATAAATCTAAAATTTCTAATACTATTAAATCAATCAACTGGTAATGCAAGGTCTCAAACGTGTAGCTAAACCAATAATTTAATTATTGGTTTGATTCATGATTGAATATTAAATCGCAGCTCTGTATCTCTTATACAGACTTTTGCTGAAATAATATTATCTGAATAAAATAGTCACAATAAATAATTAAAAGAATTTTATAACTAATGCACATGTTTAATCTAATATATATTTAAAAGAGCGGGGCATTACACTATGAACTTAAACAACATTATATAGGTGGGGGGTTTCACACTAAGGTTGGCTTAGATCCCGATAGGTTTGGGTACTTTGATCTTGTTGATTATGTGAAAGAATTATGTGGCTTGGGCTGGGTTGTATTACAGAATACCTACAACTCAAACACATAAGCTAATAACAAATGACGAATGTGTAATGGAAATGTTGAGATGTAGGGGTAGATACCCAATAGTTACTGTATGTGTGGATGGGGGTAAGATTGGGACAGATCTTGGTGTTTCTGAGGGCAAAGTCACTGAGGAGAGGGAGAGGGAGCCTGAAGTACATACTGAGGGCATTGATGAATATTTTAATGAAGCTGATGGTGAGAGTGGGTCTGGTCTGAGGGAGATGATGATGGTGTGCGTGATGGTGATCTTGATGATTTCTTTGCGGGGGAGGGAGATTCCGAGGATGAAGGGGAGGGTGATGGTGATAGTTTACATGACACAGTGGTAGAGTGTGAAAAGGGTTCATATGATGATGGTGATTGGGGACCTCTAGATAATGCTACATATTCCGAGATTGATGATCTTATCAATATGGAATATTTTGATGATAGTAGTGAGGAAGATTATGTACCTAGTGAGAGTGAGTTGTCAGATGTTAGCTTAGGAGACCTAGACTATATATCTAATGAAGAAAACATTCAAATGCGAAAGAAATTAAAAAAAGTTGACAGTGTTTTTAAGTTGATGAATGAAAAAGATGGATTTGAGGCCGATGTGGAACACACATACCATTCTGATTATGAAAATGATGAAAAGGAATTTGTCTCTGATGAAATAGATTCTGAGTTCGAAAATAGGTTGAGGGTAAAGAGGGTTGTATACGATCCTAGTTGTGACCACAGCAAAATGCAGCCAGTTATTGGCATGTATTTCCAGGATGGTCTTCAATGTAGGGCTGCTTTGACAACATGGGCCATAGAAAACGGTAGATATGTCCGTTTTAAGGGAGTGTCTAAGAAGAAATTGTTGGCCGAATGTACTCTACCCTGCCCTTGGAAGCTTTATGCTAGTTCTGTCCAGTCTAATGGGACTTTTATGATTAGATCTTGTGGTGGGGATCATACTTGTGCTAAAGCCATGAGTAACAAACTGTTGAGTTCTCAGTGGATAGCAACAAGATACTTGAACGTCTACAGAGTTAGATATAATCTATCAGTAAAAGATTTGAGTGCTGACATACTTGAGAGGTTCAAAGTTAGAGTGCCTAAGGACAGACTATACAAGGCCAGAAGAATGGCTCAAGAGATGGTGAGAGGTTCTGTTGACCAACACTATGGAATGATAAAGAATTATGTTGCTGAGCTTAGAAGAGTGGATCCTGAGGGGAAGTTTGAGCTTGTTTTACAAGCTGATAACACTTTTAAAGCACTTTATATTGGTTTGAGTGCTTTGAGAAAGGGCTTCAAAGCGAGCTGCAGACCAGTGATTGGTACTGATGGTTGCTTTCTTAAAACATACTTGGGGGGGGGGGGCATCTTCTCTGTGCAACAGGAAAAGATGGCAATAATGGGATGTTTCCCTTAGCATGGGCTGTGGTGAACGCTGAAAATGAAGCCTGCTGGACTTGGTTCTTGGAAATTTTATTTAAGGAATTAGAGCTTGGTGATGGAAGTGGATGGACCTTCATTAGTGACCAACAAAAGGTAATAAAATTCAGTTATGTCTTATTCCTATTTTAATCTTAACATTCATATGCAAGGTATCTTTGTAATTGTCAGCTTGCATTTTGTAGGGATTACAAAATGCGGTTTCTAGGTTGGCACCACAGGCCGAGCATAGGAATTGTGCTCGCCATATCTACATGAATTGGAAGAAGGTTCACAAGGGTCAAACCCTAAAAAACCTTTTCTTTCGAGCAGTTTATGCTACATTCGAAGCTGATTTCAAAATTGCGCTTCAAGAAATGAAAGAGGAGTCACCTACAGCCTTCGAGGATTTCATGGCACGAGACACAACCAAATTCTGCAAGGCCTTCATCTCAACCTACCCCAAGAATGATAGTGTGGATAACAACATTAGTGAGTGCTTTAATGGTTATATATTAAATGCTCGGGGTAAACATGTTATTCACATGCTAGAAGAAATTAGGTCTTCTTTGATGGTTAGGCAGGTACAGAAATTCAAAGCCATGAGTCTTGTCAAGGGTAAGATAACTCCGAACATAAGCAAGTTGTTGGAGAAGAATTTGATGGCAAGTGCATATTGCATTGCACTTCCTGCCATGTATGATTCATTCCAAGTACACTATGAAGGTGACATATTTGTTGTTCATGTAAAAATGGGAAACAATGGACATAATAAATGTTCTTGTAGAGAGTGGGATTTGACAGGGATCCCTTGCAAGCATATTGTTTCTGCGATCAAGTACATGGACCGTGACCCTATTGATTATGTGTCTGAATATTTTTCTGTCAACACTTATTTGTCTGCTTATGAGCATGGTATCAAACCAATTCATGGCAAAAAGATGTGGCTACAAGTTCAAGGTGATGTATATTTTGATTTATGAAACAAGATGATGTATATGTTGTGGATTGAAGTTTAAGAAACAAGATGATATTTATTCCAGGTTATTTCCATATATATTGATCTCAGCTTTGGTTTTGTGTTTTCTGTATTTGTTAATTTAAACTGAAACGAAGGTATACTCAAACTTTTAACATTACTAAAGATGAAGTATTAGAATTACATTAACCAGCCAAAAGCAAGACTTCACAAGTCTTGATTGATAACAAAGTTTACCTACAACTGTAGATAGGTCTATCTAATACGAAAGGAAGATTACCTAAGTCCTCTTCAACCTATCTAAAACCTAAGCAAATCCCTACATTACTTCAAGAGCCACAGCATAGCAAACAAGACAGCCACCACACAAATAAACCATTTCGTCATCCGAATCTTTGCACACTGTGCCTTCAAGTACGTCGTTCTTCGCCTTCAGTAAATCCAGCTCCACAACCACTGAATGGCTTTCACGCTCTCTGGTATCCATCCTTTCACGGCTCAAAGCAGCATTCATTGTGGCTTGATCACGCTCCTCTTCAGCACTAATCGATTGAAGCCTGAGTTTTAAAATCTGCTCTTTGTAGTAGTCATTCAACTCCGGATCAAACCATTCCCAAAGCCCACATGCTTCTCTGGACTAATTCAACACAATAAATTCGCCATAACTAATCTACATCAAAATTTACCAGAATACTAAATCAACACAAATAAATACGCCATAACTCAATAACTTACCCCTCGAAGGCTGCAGCAGTAGAAGCGGCGAAAAGGGTTTACGGAAGTGTGCGAAGTCCGCAAGGACGCAAAGCCATGTTTGCAGAGCTTTGGACGAGGAGCCCAATTACACAAATGCGCGTTGTTGGGTGGGTTATACCCTAGGTCCGACGACCCCGAGCTGGAGAATGACTCTCCAGTTTCACTGTTCCAGTTCGACGACTTGCCCATGGAGACGGATTCGAATGATGTGCAAATAAAGCTACGCAAGTGTGAATTAGGGTTATGGGTATACGAATTTATTGAAGAAGGTTAAGTGCAATTTCTGTGAAAACGACGAAGTTTTCTGAAGACTAAACGACTGCGTTTAGAATTAGGTCCGGCCTTAATACGTAGGATTTTCTGGAGGTCCATGTCATCAATAATTCGCCGAAACTTTTCCGGAGATCCCAAATCAGATCAAATTAATAGTTTAGAAATTTCCTTAATACACTTTGAAATTCGGTACACAGACCAGAATTTGGCTATAGTTTAGTAATTTACATGTCATTAACCCTAAATTAAATGATAATGATGATTAAACAAAGACACTTTTCCGTCCAGAAATAAATAATGACAATCTCAATATTAAATGAAAATGATCACAAATAAATAGTTATGTTTCCCTCCAAAATCAAAATAATGATATCTCAGCAACTCCTCAAAATTTAAACAAATGAAACATAAACCAACCTGGAACAATTTTTTCCTTTTTTTTCTTTTCTTCTATTTCCACCTATCAAAATGGAAGGGCTCAAATCGAACCTCAAATACTACCAACTTGAAAAGGCAACAAAATCAAAAGCCTAATTTGCGTACAAACTATCTGAAGCAAACAAGCTATCAACGAAATTTGCCAAAACAATATACGTATATAGCTACGCAAATGACTGAAGAAGCCACTCAACATTCATTTCGATAGGGGGAAAAAAAGCATTACATAGGTAATATGTGAACGACCAAATTTTAGTTTTTCGGCCGCCCACCATAAATCTTACAAAATACCCTACAAACATAAAACACTCAAACAACAGCTTCGATCTGAGGGGCCGTTGTTTTAGGTTTCACATACCGATAAATCTGTCATCATTACTGGTAGTACATGAGATGATGCTGGGCCGCAGCAACATTCTGATAGCCACCGTCGTAGATGGCCTGGCTTGCACCGGCGCCCATCCCCATGGACGCTTGCTTCAGAGGATGCTGCCCCTGTGGATGCATTAGAGGATGAATGCTGCCCATTTTGGCGATTGCAATTTGCCGCTCATAAGCTAGAAGGTCAGCCGCGGAGAGGCCCGGCATGGATGCTGGTGCGGGTGGGGGTAGTGGGTTTGAGCCAGTTCCAGCTGGAGTAGGCTTGTTTCCCCATGAGCACTGAGCACAAGAATGTATTAACAAAGTTATGCCACTAAGAGATAGAGCTGGACGAAGAAGTCTAAATGCTCGTATTAGGAGTTGGAACGTAAATGAGCAGCAAAACAATGGAAAGAGGCAATTACAAGTAGACGAGTACACACCTTAATTTGTTTACCGCAGAGATACGACTGACCATTTCCCATTGAAATAGCCATTGCTGCGCCTGCATGAGTACTGTACCTAACAAAGCCAAAACCTTTATCACGCTGGACCCTTACTTCCTCAATTGATCCAGCTCCAAGTGCATGAAAGTGGCGATGAAGGTCAACCTGGGCTACCTGGCGATCACAACCAAGAAAGAAAGATATAGAAATTGTGTAGTAGATTCAAATTTGAAAGGTTATGTTTAACCACAGGAGAGGGACTCAATTGAGTTTACTAAACACTCAAGGGTATTTTCGATTGACGGACCAAATATACAGGGAGGAATGTTTGGACATAAACCTCCAAAATACCAGTTCTGGATAATATTAAAATATACTCCTTCCATCACATTATTTATGGCACATTGCTTTTGGACACAGGTATTTAGGAGATTAAAATTAGGAAGAAAATGTGTGGTGTAAATTTTAATGGTAATTAAATTTTTATTAGTGTAATCAAATAAAGTCTTCAACCCAACTGCATTTCTCCTATTCCCGGTCATCGTGCGACAAGAAGTGGCGAAGGTCGGATTCTTCAACTCAGCCACCCCAGCCTCCTGAATCAAATTCACACACAAAGCTCTGCCAGAGTTTACAATCAAAGCTCTGTCCTCCATTACCAAGCGAATTCCAAACTCAAATTCACAAAATTGAAAAATTGAATAGGCATTCCAAATCAAATTATACACAAAGCTTTTCCCTCAATTACCAAGCAACCAAGCAACTGCCGTCAAGCAACAATTCCCTCAATTACACACAAAGCTTTTCCCTCAATTACACATAAAGCATTTCCCTCAATTTTCTGAGGTTGTGGGGCGTGAAGCTCGCGAACTGCAGAGCTGTAGGCACCACCATCGAAGAGAAGAGGAGAGAGGAGGCAAAGAAGAGTAGAGGAGAAAGGGAACAAGGATAGAGCAGCCGAGTCAAGCGAGATGATGCTGTCACGCTCAGCGTCTTCGTCGCAGTCATCTTACTCGGGAGAAAAAGAAGGCAATGAAGAAGAGGAGAAGAGGGGAGGGAAGGCGGCGAAGAAATTGTTAGAGAGACAGAGAGGACTATGAAATGATAATTAAGATTTGTGAGGGACCGAAAATGTTTTAGGTTAGGGTATAAATTAGGCTTATATATGGGCCTTAATTAAATTCTTAATGAACCCCTAATTCTGGCCCAAAATGGAAATAGGCCATATTACGTGGGACAACACAAAATAGAATACGTGCCATTAATAATGGGACGGAGGGAGTACTTCGTAACTACAGTAAACATATAGGTTGGGGTGCACTGATACCAGAGACATATGTTAAGGACTCTGGAGTACGAAATGCTTTCAGTAAATGAGATGTGGCAAAGAGCAAAAGCAGACTTGCCTCTGGAGCGAGGTTGCCAACATACACAGTTGTATATTGAGGGTTATTCTCAGGAGCATCACTACCTGCAGCCTCTTTAACATCCTCTGTAAAAGGAGTCATTTTCAGCATCGATTTCCGGCCAAGGAGATCACAGAGATAAAATGTTTTGCAAAATGTTAGGCATGAAGTCCAGAAACATAAAATTCTTGTTGAACTCTAGACAGAAAAACAGTGCCTCAGTGCCAATTTTTGTACAACCAAAATATCATCTTATAAACTCAAAAAGCTTCAGATAGGTTTATTGAATTTATGCTGTATCAGCTTAACTCAAAAGGTTTTCTTTCCCATATTCCCCCATCAATTGTTACCATCTTCCATTTCGTTGTTACTGACCTGAGGTGGTAAGTTCTACAACACTTTTAGAATCTGAATTTTGCTTGTCCTCACTGGTACCAGCACCCTTTGTGGCCCAGTTGCAACGTATCTGCCTGCTGCCAAGCCATTTACCTGAGAAGTTGCCGAATGAAAAGTGGTAAGTAGATGTTTTCCCCCTTGTCGATTTAAAGAGATTAAAGATGCCAAATGACAATTCTTTTTTCTAAATAAAGCGAAGTAATCCAAAGATTGCAATCCAAACTGTTCTCACCAGTTAAATCATTAATTGCACTTTGCGCATCCTGCACAAGAAATCCAAATGATTCAGCCAAGTGAAGGAAAGTGTTTCTTTCAGATGATTCGGGTGAAGTCTGCAGAATACCTGTTGGTTTCTGAAAGACACAAATCCAAACCCCCTTGAACGCCCAGTCTTTTGATCCCACATAACCCTTGCATCTCTATGACCAAGAGAGAGACAATCAGCAACTACTAAACTAGGCCAACCACACATAGCTACCAAAGGAAACTTATGACCCACTATTCATTTCTTATCGAGAACAAAGTCAAAGTAATCTGCAGTGTCAAGGCCATGTGCTCCATTCTGAATAATTGAACAGAGAGAAAAAGAGGAACTTACGAACAACTAGGGTACACAGAAAAGCAGGCAAACAGCATTGCATCAGTAACCTCTGGGCTTAGATCACCAACAAAAATGTTGTAATGGCCTGTATAGTAGACATTTTTTTAAGTTACAAAAAGAGATTATATGGAGCAAAAAATAGTCTAAGGTATCTTGTTATATACAAAAGTTGAACAAATACCACATGAATGTGAAACATCATAATGTAAACTCACTTGATGTGTCCTCCCTCTGACCACTGGCATATGCCCAGTTAACTTTGATGGGCTGCCCAAACCTAAATATCACAATACACAATTACACATTACTATCAAAATTTAAATGAAAATGCAAGCTCTAACATCCAAATATATCCCACTTACAGATGTCTCCCATTCAGGGTCAATATTGCAAGTGAAGCTGACCTACGATCAAAGTAGTGTATAAAGCCATAGGATGACTGCGTAGAGCAAAAAGGTGATGAATGTTAACATCAGCTATATACACACAATGCAAACCCGTACATGGATAATAATAGTGTGAAAAACAATATTCAAGAAATATGAGACATGAGTACCTTTTCTTTTCTAATAAGCTTGCAAGCCTCCACAGGACCTGTACTAGCAAAAACTTCTTGAAGAAGTGGTTCAGTCACCTGTGTGTGAATATTCCCCACATACCTGCATTGTCTCAAAATATCAAAAACCATGAACTTCCAAAATACAAAAGAATGAAATAGAGTAGTAATCTCCTCCAGATTTCAAACGATAGCCTAACAAGCATAACAGCTTCACATATAATACAATGACAGGAGAGTTGGAGACATTACAAAACCCCCAACATATTGCACACATGTTGGCCTTAATGGCATATACATTAAGACAAGACAGAAAGCAGGACTATTGATGCAAAGACTTTGCTCACAATCTACACCCAAAAAAGTAAATTGTGACTTGAACTATACAAGGCATTTGCAAGCTACAGGAGCATGCATTGAAGAGGGGAACAATAAAGAAAAGGTAAAAATTGTCTGAACAACACTCACACACTGCGGCATGTACTTGGATCAAACCCAGGAGGCAGATTTCCACTTGGAATTGGTTCGATCTGCAAAATGGAAGGCGAAAAGAAAAAAGAAATAAAAATAAAGAAAAAAAAAAAACCTAGTCTATCTGCCCAAATTGACTATATCCACCCCTAAGGTAATCCACTGCCTGAAGAGGAAAAAAAGCTTATGCACATGGTACAGGTCTTGAAATCTGGCAGCAGTAAAAGTGCAAAATGGAAATAAAAATGCAAAGTGAAATTGAATTTTATTGAAAAACTTGGGCCACTAGCATGTGAAACATCTAAATTGTAAGTTGTAACCATTTGTAACTAATCACATTCCATATACCAAATAACACTTGTTTCCCATAACATCACTAACAGCACATTAGAAACCAAATAGTACTGTTTTTTAAATAAACTTCCATGTCTCCATTCACGCTCTTCCTTCCGGGAAGGGAGGTTCTGCAAAATTTTGATAAAATGGATGAACTAGCCTGACATGATTAGATAGGACTCAGAACATAAACCTAGGATGAAGTACCCTTCACCTACAGCAAAGAACAACGACCCTCACATCAGCCTAGCACGTCTACTTCAATGTTTAAGGACAGCTTCTGTTGTCTATTTTCCAAAAGTTCGTGTCCTACACAGATTGCGATCAATTTATCCATCCGCTACCATCCACCTTTCTCTGCTGAGGATGAACAGTGTCGATAGTAAGCAACCAATCTCTATTTCTTTAAGGGGAGGACACTGCTTGCTGTACACCAACCATTCTCCTTCACCCCAACAATAAATTGACATCTCTAAGCAAACATCATCATAGCTACCCGCTGTTCATTATGTACACCCACAAGCTCAACACTCAAGGAGCGTACGAGGTTGGAGCAAGAACTCAAAACAATATCTGCCATTACATTCAACACTCAAGTATCACTTAATCATGGAACCTCACATTAAGTTGCAAGCTCAAAGTTCAGGTCAGTGAACTAAACTCAACTTGCGCACATAAATTAAAAAATTAACCTCTAAAACAGTAAATGAGCTCAAATTAACACACATGTAAGCATGTAATCTAGAAAATGGCCAACGAGCTCAAACATAAAACAGTTCCTGGAGAACTTGCAATTGTAATAGATTAACACAATGTTACCGAGGACGAAAACAATTACACACTCTTAGACAATTAACGCAGCATAGCAAAACAGACAACAGCCATCACAAACTTCATTTACATCGCATAAATGAACGAGACAAACATTCACATCCTCGAGATCTCTTTCGAAACAGTGAAACGCAACAAACAATCGCACCAAAAAACACTCAAAACAATCGCACCAAAAAACACTCAAAACCTGCGGAGCAGCTAAGAGACCGGGGTGATACAGCGACTGCTGTTGGATGAGAGCTTGTTGCATCAACGCCTGGTGTTGCTGCTGCTTTATTCTTTGATTCAGCATTTTCGATTGAAATGTAACCGATGATTTTATCCGGATGAGATGATCGAAGAAATTTTTTAGAATTTTTTTCTCCAGTGGTAGGGTTTGTCGCGAGAGGAAAAGGGAAGAAACGAAAATAAATTAAAAAATAAAAAATAAAGAAGAAGAAGGAAAAAAAAAAAAAAAAAGAGAGAGAGAGAGAGAAAGAAAAAGAAAAAGAAAAGAAAATGACAGATGAAGAATGAAAGAGAGGCCTCACAAAAAAAGGGGGAAATTTATTGGCATTTTTAGGGGCTATATATAGACGACTAGACGTCTAGACGAGCTTTTACCGAGTCGTGCTTCACACCGTAATTCTGAGTTTCTGACTACTGACTAGTAAATTAATTTGGGCCTCCACTATTGGCCCATAATTTCTGGCCCAAATAAAATATTATTTTCTATTTTTATTTTTGTTAAGTGCTTTGTTATATTGACAAATTTATCATCCCGAAAAAGGGATAACAAAAATTCTCTATTTAAATATTCTCTTTATTTTTTCTCATTTTTTACAAATGGTGTGATATTATCCACCTTGAAGTGAAGAGGTTGAATGAAAATAATGAAATTCCCTTTTGTAGAAAATAAGGAAAAAGAAAAAGAGAATTTAAAGATAATTTCTTTTGTTATTCCTAATTTTTTCATGATAAATTTATCAATCAAAGAAACACATATTATAATACTCCCTACGTCCATAAAAAAATATGGCACAATTACTATATCTGGCAATCACAAAAAATGGAGCATTTTCTCTTTTAAGACATGGACACACCTCTTTTTCTTACTTCTTCCGTCCACGAAATGAGTATCATTTGTCGACGATACGGGTTTCAAGAAATGTATTGGGTGTAGTGTGAATAGAATAAGGGTCCCACATTTTTTTAGTGTATTAATTAAAGAATTTTGTGGGATACATTTGCCAAAAAGGGAAATGTGCACTCATTTCGTGGATGAACGAAAAAAGAAATATGGATACTCATTTCGTGGATGGAGAGAGTATATTTCATCCTCATAAATACCCCTTATTCACAAAAATCCAAATTTTAATTCAATCTCAACCACTCATTTCAAATAATGATGGGACTTTTTCTCCACTAATCATTCATTTTATTAAAATTCGTGCCTAAAGAATGTGCCCCATTTTTGGTGGATGGATGGAGTAGTAAAATTTTATTACGAACATTCACATTATAAATGAAGAAGAGCATGCTCGTAAGTCATAAATTCATCTAGCTCAAACAGCAAAGCAAAGATACCAATATACTTAATTATTTTTATGCACATGTAGAATACTCCCTCCGTCCATGATTCAGTGCCCTGTTTGGCCTTTAAAAAGTGTCCACAATTGAATGCCCTGTTTTGCTTTTTGTACCCTTTTACCCTCCCTCTTTATTTAAAATTGCTACCCTTTGCCATTCATTACCCCACCCCTTATTGTGAAGTTAGTTAATTAAATCATCATTAACACCTAATTACTCTCTCCCTATTTGCACGATGCAATCTTATTTTTTGGCCTCTTCATTCATTCGAACCCTAGCGCCGCTTCATCTCTCTCACTCTCCATTCTGAAAACCCTAGCGCCGCTTCCTCTCTCTCTCCCGATTTTGTGGCCTCTCCATTCATGAATCCACCTCCATCCAAATCTCCTCCATCTTCATCGATGGAGGGCATTTTTATGGATTCTTTGGATGGATTTGTGTTGCGGGAGACGTTTGTGCCAAAAACTGAATTTCCTCTTCCCGATCTCTCTGAATCGGTTGAATTCGTGCCTGAAACCAAAGCGGCGCCGTGGTTGCTGCCGGAATCCGTAGCGGCGCGCCTCCCTATCTCTGAATCGGTTGAATTCGTGCCTGAAACTGAAACTGGGTCGAAGTCGGAGTCGTCGTTGCTCCCTGTCACCGGATCGGAGTCGTCGCCACCGGAATCCGAACCGAGGCAGCCTCCCTCCCTCGCTCTGAATCGGAGCAGATTTTGCCTCCTTACGAAGCTGCGCCATGGTTGCTACCGGAAACTGAGCCGGCGGCCCTCTCTCTCTCACCATCGCCGGAACCTCTCTCTGAACCGCCGGAATACGATTCCGATGGCTTCCATCTCTCTGAACAAATTAGAAGAGATAAGGAAAAGGCCAAGCGAATTGCAGCCCTCCGAGAATCTTTCAGACGCGATCGGGAAGAGGCACAACGAATCGCCGAAATCAGAGAGTCTTTCAGACGTGATCGGGAAGAGGCCGAGCGATTAAGGTGATTTCGTTCTGTGATTGTTGTTTTCTTTGGTGGGGATTGGCTGGTGATGCCTTGTTATGCTATGTTGTTGTGCTTTGGTGGGGATTGGCTGGTGATGCCTTGTTATTCTATGTGGTTGCTGCCGAATGTGTGTCTTTGCTGTCGAATGTGTGTCTTTGCTGCCGATTGTGTGTCTTTGCTGCCGATTGCATGTTCTGCTGTATTGGTGTTGTCTTTGTGTATCTAAGGTGCCAATTTGTGTATCTAAGGTGGTGCCAATTTGTGTATCTTTGGTGGGAAGCTGACCATGTGATGCCTTCTTATCTGTGTATCTATGTGTATCTATGAGTAAGCTGACCCTGTGATGACTTTATAGTCTGAGGGTTGTTTGTATTCAGCCATCAATTCACTCTTGGAGGTTGAATATAAACAAAATTATGCAGTCAATGATGCTAAAGAAATGGCAGAGACTAATATGCTTACAAAAAAATGATTTACATTGCAAACACATCAAAAGATTGTTCATTGTGTTTGTATGTGTAAACTCTGCCCTAATTCATGGCATAAGTCCAATATTGATGATAAGCCCAGTATCTGTGTTCCCCATTGATACTCTATCAGTATGGAAAGCAAATGAGGCCAAATAGGACTTAGCTTGAGGGAGGGAATCGACTGTCCTGTTCAATCGAGCCCGGGGAGATGACGACGGAGAGCTGCATCGCCAGAATCTGAGTACACAGCAGCGTAGGTGGTTGTCGTTCCCCGGACCGCGCAGGTGGCGGCTGTTCGCCGGACTCCAGCGGCAACAGCAGCAGTCCAAGGTGGGTAAGGAATTAGGGCTTACCACTTTGCCTTGAGCATATGATTCCAAAGAGAAATTAAGGAGGGCGAGGGATAAGCAGCGAGGCGCTAGCTTCACCGGGAACCGCAGATGGTGGCTGCCGGTTTGGACGAAGGCGTGCAGAGAGAAAGAGAGACGAGAGCAGACAGGAGAACTCCGGCCTTGAGGCGACGACGACCCTGAAGGTTGCAGGGTGGTGGCGATTACGATTTCAGATGAGAGAAATTAGAGCTTCTTTGCTTATTTTCTTCAGTAGACTCGAGCGAGAGGAATTCAGACGGGAAGGTGAGTGCGACTATAAGCCACCGGAATCACATAACCCCCGGCGATAGGGCGGCGATTGCCCATCAATTCTGAGAAAGGAGCGACAGATTTCTAGGAATTTTGGATCGGAGAATTTTTTTTCTTTCCTAGGTAAAGACTGGCGTTGGAGAGGGTGATGGCAGGATCTGGATCTATGGCCGACGGCGACGCCCGCCGGAATTTTCAGTGAGTAGGGGGCGGCTCGACTGAATCCCCTGCTAAACTTGATTTCCGACCAGAGAGGCCGGAGAAGAAGGTGGAATATGGATCAGAAATTCAGAAACACTCAGAATTCAGTATATGTGTATGACAATGTGAATTATTTGCATGTTTAAGCGTCTGTGAATATGTGCATGTTTCCTCACTGAGTATATTTTAAATACGCTCACCCCCTATCTTTTCAGTTTTGCAGTTTTGAATTCGAGGTGGCCATGGAAGTCGAGAATGACTAGAGATTTAGTATTTCCATAGAAATTTAAGTTGAACATGTCACTTTCTTTTAGTTTATCTTTTTCTTCCATGTTACTACTTTGATTTCGAAAAGTTGATTTTAAATTAGTTTAAATTTTGAAAGTCAAGAAATTTTATTTTTAACTATTAGTTCTTCAAGTTTTTAGTTTGAAAAGTTTAAGAAAATTGGGGTGTTACAATTAATAGCCCGAAAATACACGAACTATCATCGAATTTGCATATTGCACATGACCTTCAAAAATAGCTCCACAATACATCACCTTTTGATTTAATTGCAATTTGCACATGAGTTGACAATCCCTATAAAATCTTAGATGACGTGTCTCCCAAAATTTGCAGTCGTGGATGCACCAGCAGTCATGTAAAATGACGTCATTTTGTCAAGCTCTTTTAAATTTATAAAAAAAATACGAAAATCTGCTAACCATCCCTAAAACCCTAGAGGTCGGTGCAGACTTGAAGCAAATCCGACAAGGGCTAGTTCCAAATGAACAGCAAATGAACCCATCGTCGACTTGAGGTTCTCGAGGTCGGTGCAGACTTGGAGCCATTGAACGGGATCACCGGAGACATCGCGCGAACCTAGGGGAAAATCCCCAGATCTACGATTTTTCGATGTTGGAGCGAGGGGGATTGCTCGGCCTCTGAGAGGGGAGAGGGGTTCTTAAAAATTTATTTATTTATTTATTTATTTTGAAGAAATTCTTCAAAATATCAAAAGAGAAGACAAGCATGTAAAAAAAGTTATGAGTAATGCCATGTAATGTTAAATATTGTCCACATCATCACCGGTCAAACTTAAGAGTAATCGGAACTTTTGTCGTGTGCAAATTGCAACTAAATTAAAAGATGATGTATTGTAAAGCTATTTTTGAAGGTCGTGTGCAATATGCAAATCCAGTGATAGTTCGTGTATTTTCCAGCTATTAACCCAAATAAAAATATATTCGAATCTAACAAAAGTTATGTAATAATGCTTACCAATACTACGACTTTATTGATCAAGAAGTTACTATAATTAATCTAATAAAAGAATTATACAACTTAGAAAAATTTGAAACCCTAATCTTTTTGAGAAGGGAAGTTGTTTAGGTCAATCGGTTCATCACCCTTGAAGATTGGGGCAATATGATCTTGATTATGGTATGGCCCTCTGACAGCAGCTCTGGAACCACAAGCATGGATTAATAAGTATCCAAAATTAGAATTAATTAGAAATAGGATCTAATGTATTTTATTTAATTTCATGTCACAATCGGAAAAATATATATATATATATATATATATATATATATTGCATGCCGTTGATGAAAATTCTATTTAACTACAACACAGTAAGACAAGAAAAAAAAAATCCTATCGTTAGAATCTCACCGTTACCTTTTAAATTGAATTACTCTATTTACATCGATATATACATATAAAATACATCTGCTAAATTATCATTGCAAACAAGAGAAAAGAAAGGTTAATAACAAAATTAGAATAATCCCACGAACTAATATTTTTGCATTTTCAAATAATAAAAGAAAGTGGATAGTCATGGATTAAAGCTGAAATTTATAGTATTAAACCATGATTCACACTTGCAAAATTGATAAAATCCAGACTCCATATCAGCAATTCTAGATCATAAATATCATTCATGTTTCAACCTAAAAAATATTTTTCGAATGATGTAACCGAAGAAAATATTCAACTTATTGAATGATATTTCATCTCTTAATTCAAGATCTCAACTAAAATTTATAAATTCCTGTCAATATTCTCGCACAAGACTCTCCTTATATTTCCAATAATTAATTAACCGTATTCAAAAATCAAGTTTTCCCCTCCAAAATCATACTTCCAATTCAAAACTATAAATAAATAAATAAAAGAATAGAAGTTGCATACCTATCTTTCCTCTTCTCAAGAAACCTATGAAGCGATGATCTCCTTGCAATTGGCAAATCTGCAAACAAAATAAAATTATATACAAGCACAAAATTCAAAGAAATTATTCATTTTCTTAAAATGAAGTTTATTTTTTTATGATTGATAAGATATATGATCAAGTATTTTTATTCACATTAGTATGATTTCATTTTCAATGAGGCATAAATCAGATAAAATAACCAATAGTCTTATAATATTCCAAAGTTTCAATTCATATTAGTAAATAATTGATTATCCAATGCTCTTTTTATTTATTTAGGCTAATTCTAAGAAATAAACGACTCAATCACCTGATCCACTACCCTCAGAAGTAGTAGGTGAGAGCTCTTCTCGAGCTTCCGAACTCGACGGCCCAGCTTCATTTGTGCTACCACTCATCCTCTCCTTGCAGGTGTTCGACGAAATGCCAACGGGCTGCTTACCTTGAGGCCGTGGCGGCAGCCCTTCTCGAGGACCCGACGTCGAGGCCACAGGGTTCGGTCTCTCCGGAACGGCCCCGCTCGATGTGATGCCGTAAGACATTTTCGAACTGCTCTTTTTCGCTACGTGCACGACTTCTCGAACCTTATCCGCCGGAAAATCGTCGAAAACCAACACTTTCCCGGAGTAAAAAATGGTCAATTGCGCGCTCTTGGGATCTTTGCTTCTTCCATCTTTGCTGAAAAGAGAAATACAAGAGATGGGAAATTCAGTTCAACGCATTGATCGTAAACACAGGAGCGGACACACAGAAAATCCTTGATATATAAAGAGCTGGATTTTCAAAATTTTGAATTCGAGAGTTTTGGAAGAGCTGTAGTATTTAATTTCATAATAAGGGTTGTTTGCACAAAAAAATTGCAAAGAAAAAAACAATAATTTAAAGATTTTTCTAAGAATACAGGACATTTTTTGCTTCGTGGGAAATATCAATTTGAACTTATGTTACCTTGGATAAAAAAATACTTGTACTTCCTCGTTAATTAGCGACGATCCCTCTCAACTACAAACACATATTCTCATGTATATATGTCATACCTCAGACTTAATCTCGAGACATTGCTACTTAGAACTAATATTCGCTTATGACTCTGACCTTCCCTCTATTATAAAATTTATTTATCTCAAATAATTTTGGGCCTACTCAATCTCGAACCAATATAATGATATAATCTAGAGTAATTTTACGGACCCATAGTTAATTGCATCAAAATTCACAGGCCACGGAGGGTCAATATTTTAATGGCTCCAATTAATTCTTTTTTTTTTTTAAAACGAATAATGGCTCATAGTATTAATTAATTAATTAATGAATTGAAAAACATTTTCAACGTGCTGTACGGTAAGATAGTGAATTAAACGTTTAAACAGTGAGTGCCCTGAAAAAATGGAAGCAGCAAAGCAGTTGGAGAAAGAAGACAACAGAAAAAAGAAAAAGAACCTTGTGCTAGCTTTATTGGAAGCATCATCCACCGGATTTTCCAACGCCGTATGCGCCGATTTCCCACTGTTTATCGCTAAATCGGAGCTCGCAGGTGTCGGCGCAACAAGAGATGATCCAGGCTTCACTGAAATTAAAGGGAAAAAACTGATTTTACCAGCTGAAAAGGGTGAATAATCAGTGTTGTTTTCTTGTAGAATAGGGAAAAAAACAAGGGGAAAAAAAAAGTAGTTTAAAGTATCCCAAAATTCGCCAGATCTACGTATGCTGCAAGAAATTAAGCTTTACCTAGAGCTTCGAGGCTTTCAACTTTTCCACCGATTTCGAGATTCAAATCTCGAAGCGTGCCCTTCTCCTTCATGTACCGACTGAGAAGATTGCAGGTTTGGGCGAAATTCGATATCTCGAGCGCTTTCCCTTTCCCCTGGCCATGGGATGAGTTCTTCGTACTCCACATGTTTGACGAAATGACAAACTGAATAGGGGGGAAAAAGAGCCTTCCTTGGGCAGATGTTTTGAGCTGAAAATTGTGGTTGATGAATGCTCCTATTTAAAAGTTGGGGAAACAAATTTGGGAGTAAATGGGAAAAGGGAAGTTAGGCGGACAAACAGTTGGAATAGTTTTAACCAAATTCTTGTGCTTGAATAAGTCTAATATTTTTTGAATTTGTGTGATAGAGAAAAAGGTGTCTTTAATGGATGAATTGAGCACGTGATAATTGAGAGTTGAGATAAAGTGAGAAGGGGGGTAGGGGGTTCTAGTGGTCTACAACTACAATATACAGCATGTGGTATACATATAAATCCAAGAAAATGGTGGACCTTGTGAAAAGGGAAAAAGGACATATCTGGATTAAACACGAGCTCCAAATTGAAGTTTGGAAGATGCTAGTAGAGTTTATATGATTTATGAAACACAAGCTTCCAAATTTAGATAGAATGAGTTTATTATCGAAAGAAATAATTAAGAATAGACCACTCATTCAAACCGAGTTCACGATTTTTTAAGTTGTCAGAATGGTCTTCGTTTTTAGAGAGCTCCTCTTATACATTGGGGCTTTTTGTAATTGGGCTTTCTAACTTTATTTAGATTTTCTCCTCAATTTAAACGTATTTGTAGATTAAAATAAATATCCAATTTTAAATAAAAAATTATCCTAAATTTAAATTTCAAGATTATAATAAGATTAATTACGCCAAAAATCAAGAACTATACCTCCATTTTCAACTTTTTCATGAACTTTTTTTTTAATCAAAAATTCTTTAAATTTAAAGGGTTAAATAATTTTTCCATGACTTTCAAGAATCCCCCAATTGAATGCTGACATGACGTCGCCGACAGTGAATCAAAACGACATCGTTTAGTTGGGGGGTAAAACGACGTCATTTTGAGCCCCAACCATGCCTCCTAGCCGGAAAACTCACTAGACGTCGCCGAAATCAGATTTCCAGCCTCGGGTCTGCTGCAACGCCGCCGCTGCTGCTGTGATTTTGAATGCCAGGTCGCACAACACGGCCCCTTCTTTTCGCCACCAGGTCGCGCGCCGCCACCTTTACGATCCTAGGGTTTCGATTTGGGTGTGGGAGGCGCAGGAAAGAGGGAGGGAAACGGCAATGGCGCCGGAGTTCGAAGGCCAAGGTGGCGGCCAAGTCTTTGATGGAGAAGCTAGGGCACGAGGTCTGTGGGAGAAGAAGAATTTCTGGTGGAGAAGAAGGCCCTAGGCGGCGCGAGGGGGAAGATGAAGGCGGCGGATCTGGTGTGGTGGTAGAGGAAGGCAGCAGAGGGTGGCGGATATGGTGATGGTGGTGGAGAAGGGCGGCGACAGAGGGCGACGGCAGAGGCAAGAGTACTCAGAGGGCGGCGCCATGTCAGCTCGTAATTGCCATATGTCAATTTTCAGTCATAGTAGGCATCATGTCGGCGCCATGTCAGCTCGGAGCTTCACCGAAGCAAAAAAGCATGGAAAAATTGTTCAACCCTTTAAATTCAGGGAATTTTGATAATAAAAAAAAAACAAATAAAAGTTCATGGAAAAGTTGGAAATAGAGGTATAGTTAATGGTTTTTGGCGTAATTAACCCATTATAATAATATAAAAATATTAAAGACAATGATTAAAAAATTGCAGCAATCGAAAAATAGTACTATAATTAAAAAAAATAAAAATTGAAAATTAGAATTAAAAATATGTTGATGCTACATTAAATTGATTTTGTATTGAACCTCAAATCAAAGAGTGTATGTTTTTCTATAATGTGTAGTGCATTATAAAAAGAGAAGTTGCATTAAGTTAATTTTGTATTGAATCTCACATGGAAAAATATATGTTTCTCTACAATGTGTAGTACACTATAAAAAGAGAAGCTACATTAAGTTGATTTTGTATTGAATCTCACATAAAGAATAGTATGCTTCTCTATAGGGTGTGTTGTGCATTATATATAAAAAAAGCCACATTAAATTGATTTCGTATTGAATCTCACATTAAAGAGTGTAGGCTTCTGTACAATGTGTAGCATACTATAAAAGATGAAGTTACATTTAGTTAAAACTAGTGTTTTACCCGTGCGATGCACGGGATTACATATGTTGTTAAAGTTTTATTGTAACATATTCTCGAAGACATTTTTGTATAATCTCTAAAATAAATGAGTTTTAAAAATATTTTATTATACAACTGTTATACCAATTATATTACTACAAAAATATATTTAAGACTATCATTTTTAATTACATGAAAATCAATGTAAAAATAATAATACATGAAAAGACAATTGGAAACTTCTCATCTTATTATTATAAATTTTGGAAAATTTCTTTATATACAACATTTGTAGTAGACGAACATTCTACTTTGTCTTCATTATATATCAAGATTTCAGACCCCTTCAACTTGTCTTCCATCATTGCAAAGTACAGTTTAACTACTTTGTGATAAACCACACCAATTACATCTACATATATAAATGCATACCAATAATGTAGATATATCAAAATGTTGAGTTTATAAAAATATGAATTTTGAGTTTATCAATTGAATATGCATGTATAAGGAAATAATGAAATAAACACATTACCAAATAGCATATTGTCATTGCAATGGAGGCCACTTCTTCAAAACTTTTAAAGTTAAATAGTTGGCGTGGAAAACCTTCTTCATAAATTTCAACTATATGACTACTATTAATAAATTTAATATAGTAGACATTTGTTGTTGTTCTATACTTTTTGTTGGAATCATGCATCACCAAAAAAAAATTTATGGCATAAATACTGTCTTTTTTCAAGATATGTTTGAACTTGGGGATCAATGTGCGATCAAGTGTAGCATGAATGTGGTCACCCTATATTAAAAAAAAAATAACTAAATTAGAAAAACATAATAATGTTGCAAAAATGCTTAAATACATAATAGTTTAGTGAATAGAGAATTTTTACCTCACGATCAAGAAAAATACACTCATAGCTGATAACATTGTTGGTGCTTTGAGATGAGCGGTTGTATGCACGCACAAGTCTCATTTTAATTGTAGATATGGCATTATTTGGTTGCAAGTTTTTTATTATAGACCACATGGTCGGCATGCTTGTGATTAGAGAAATGATGAATATCAAAATGAGAAGGGAGTGTAAGTAAAATTTTAACATGAAAAGTTAGTTTATATAGGCCATGGGGATGCACATTTCATGGGAGATATATATGAAACTTATATATTTAATATATTATATTAAATGAGATGCTTTGATAATGGAGTTGATTTTGGTTTGATATAATAAAAAGTTGCTGCATTTTTGGAGATATATAAGGAATGTTGTCAAATTACACATTTCACTCTATCACTCTCTCTCTCCCACAAATTTGACGCCATGCATACCTTGAAATAAGGCTTCTTCATCGTCTGATCATACAAAAAATCCCATTGATCATGCATACCAATCCCTTTGTTTAGTGTGTAAATCAGTAAGAATTAATATGAGATATTGCTAGAGTTCGTAAATAAGTTTTTATTCTCTTGAATTGAAAAACAATCTATAGTCAAAAATTGCGTGTAAATGAAAAATAATATTCACATTTGCAAATGACTACAAGATCCCATGCAATTTATATGTATTTATATTATGAATTTTAAATATTGGATGTTTTTCACAAAAGATTTAATTGAAATTGATAAATTTTCACAAAACTATAAATTTATATTGGATATTTCAATATAAATTTATCTAAAAATATATAAATTCTAAGTATAAATTCATAAATCTACTATTGGTGATTTTAAATTTTAAATATTGGATATTTAAATTCACACGGGTAAATTCACAATATATATATGTGTGTATATATATATATATATATATATATATATAAATTTATATAAATTCACACTGAAAAATATTGGTGACTTTAAATTTTAAATATTGGATATTTATATAAATTTATCTAAAAAAATATAAATTCACAAAAATAAAGGATATTTTTCACAAAACTATAAATTGCATGATATAAAAGAGCATTGTATAGATTGTAGCAAGTGGGCCCCGCAACTTATATATATCATCCTATGAATTAGTGAACTTTCTAAATATAAATTAACTTTCCAAAAATAGATTGAGTAAAAGAGCGGGAAAATTTTTTTGCTAGATGGACCAGCTTTTATATATGTATAGATAGATTGTAAAATTTTAAGTTTTAAACTATTTTTAAAACAAAAATCGATTATTGGGCAGTGTGTGCAACACGTCCTTTTCTCTCTCCTTGTGTACCTCGGCCCAAGTCACCCCCCTTGGTATCATTGTGCGGCTCATTAAAGTTGGGTTCGCGACCTCTCAGTGAATCACGGTGTTGTTGCTCTAAGTTAAAAAGGGGAAATTTTTATTAGAAAGAGAAAATTGAAAATAAATGAAACTTAAAAGAATATGTGATGAAAATAATAAATTTATAATTAAAAAATATTTGTTACATATAAGATTACAAAAAAATAATTTAAGATAGATGAAGTAATTTTTTGGAGGGAATATTTTAAAATTTAGTTTATTTTATCAAATATTTTAAAGAAGTTTATTAGCCCATAAACAATTTATAAATTCAATGGTGCGCCCTCTTAATCAGACTTTGCTAGATAGATTCATATGGAGAAGTCGTGAAGCATGAAATGAATACTCGTACGTTCAACTAAAAGTCTAAAAGAGTTACAAAAAACATAGTATCTCTTTGAAGATCTAACATAAAAAGGAGAAAATGTATCCTTCAAAACTAAGTGAATAATGATATACGAACATGGGGAGGGCCCACATGTGTTCCATGAGATGTTTTTATAGAAAGTTAGCTACAATATTATATTCGCGAAAAATGTGAGTGATATGACACTCCATGTTCATAAGAAGATTGAAGACATGTAACTAACGACCTTTTTTTGTGTGTGAATTAACATGTAACTAACCAAATTTATTCCACCAAGTGATATATAGTTGTGACTTTAGATGAAAGAATTTGAGCCACATAATTAAGTAGAGCTAGTTTCACTATAGATATATTATATATATGATGCCAATTACGCTCATGAGTTATTTCAATAGCAATGATAGTCGCAAAAATTTACTCCCTCCGTCCATGAAAGAACTTCTTAGAAGGGAGTGACACGGGTTTTAAGAAAAAAATATTGTTGAGTGTATTGAGAGTGGATAAAAGGTAGTTGAGTGTATTGGGAGTGGTGCAAAAGTGTTATAATTAATATTGAGAGTTGTGAAAAGTGAAAAGTAAGAGGATTATAAGTGGTGGGGTATAGTCCAAAAATAGGTAGGAAGTTCTTTTGTGAACGTCCCAAAAAGGAAAAATAGGAAGTTCTTTCGTGGACGGAGGGAGTATATGTCAACAAAAAAAACCCATTGCCAAAGTTTAGAGCAGCACGTTCAATCACCAAGAATCTTCAAACTCAATCAACAAATAAAAAATAAGAATACGGCACATACAAAATTTACTTGGTTTGATTATAAAACCTGCGTACATGAGATGGGAAAAGATAAATTTATTTATCTTGATGGAAATTACAACATCACAACTAACCCATATAATATAACTTGCAAGTCAAGAACATTGAATACTATTTTCCCTTCTTTCTCTACTATAAGTGCTCTTCTTTGTAATATAATTAAGAGGTAATTGTTTGTAAATTCATAACGTTTACACCGAATTGATTTTTATACCTAATTTTATTTTTCTACTTTTAAATACCTAATTTTTCATTTTTGTCTCAAATTTATCCGGTGACCAATTTTTTCTTACGCCGGCGCCGAAAATGCCACTGTGACAGTCGGAATTGATGAGGTGGCAGTCGAAATTGACACCTAAATATATTTTTTACATGTGGCAAAAAAAAAAAAATTACCAAATCATCATCTTCCTCAACCTAATTCACCTCTCCCCCCTTCTTCCCCCTTCCCCCCACCTGCTGCTGCCGCCACCATTCACCGCCCCCTGCCTCTCGACCAAAAACCCCAGGTCATGACCACCCGCTTCACCGGATCTCGCTCCACCGCCATGGCATACTCCAGCCGCACCCTCCCTTTCCCCAGACCTCGCCGGCCTTCTCCTCCCCCACCCCAAATCTCGCCAACCTCTCCTCTCCGAAATTTCGACGACAACAGCTGTCGTCTCTCCCTCAAACCTCATCTCGGCACTATAACCCAAAGCCCTAAATCCCCAAATCCGGCCCCCACCTCGGCACCTCCACTTCTCCATCCCCCTCCCTAGACCCGCAATGGCCAAATTCTTCCTCAACAGACGGGCAACAGTCAACAGAGGCACCTCCGCCTCCGCATCCACCTCTCTTCCTCCACACCAGCACAACTCTCTCTCCGCCGCCCGCACCAACATATCCAAAATACAAAAACTCAGAAAATCAAAAACTCGAATTCACCATAAAATTGCATAATTTCAAAAACTCAGACGCTGAATTTTGTGCGCCGCGTCGTCGCTGAAGTCCGGATTTCCAGAGCTTGGATTCGAAGAAAACAAAGGGGGCTCGACTCTTCTCCCTCAAATTGTGTGCTTCTGTTTGGGAGTGGCAACAGAGGGTGGGGGAAGGGGGGGTTAGGGTTTGGGGTGGGAGGAAGGGGGAAAAGACGATGGGGGAGGGGGGTTTCCTTTTCTTTTTCTTTTTTTTTAATTTTTTTCCACATGTATTTTTTATTTTAAATTTTTTCAGATATTTTTTCCATATGTCACAAAAGTACCACCATGTTAATTTTCGGCTGCCACCTCATCAATTTCGGCTGCCACAGTGGCATTTTCGGCGCCGGCGTAAAAAAAATCGGGCACCAGACAATTTTGAGACAAAAATGAAAGGTTAGGTATTTAAAAGTAGAAAAATAAAATTAGGTGCAAAAACCAATTCGATGTAAACGTTATGAATTTACAGGTAATTACCCCTATAGTTAAACTGAATACAAGAATTTCTTTAGTCAAATGTAGCGCATCAACTTGTATTTATAGCCACAAGAACAACGTTGGAGATTAGCTTAATTCCAAGAAAGTAACTACCTAATCGAATAGCCATTGTGCTAACTAGGGATGTCGACCGGTTTCGGGTACGGATAACCGAACCCGAAATTTCCATATTTCACTAACCGTTCCCGAACCGTTTTAGGTGTTCGGTTACCCAATAACCGCTTCGGTTATTTGGGTATCCGAAATACTCATTTAAAAAATTAAAATCCAAATAATTTTCTAGATAAAGGATTTGAACCCTAGTCTCCAAAAAATACACCAAAGCAACTTATTCGCTAGATAATTAAAGCTCATTCTTATACTTTAAATATATCATAATTTTATTTAAACTAAGAATCGATTAAAAAAAAACAAATTAATGAATAAATAATTAAAATGTATATAATATATATATTAAATAATTTTCGGTTATTTCGGTTAACCCGTTTCGGTTATCGGGTTAACCGATACCCAATTTTTTTAAAAAAATGATATTCGAAACCGAATCGATAACCAAAAAATTCGGTTATTAGATACCTAAACCTGGGAATTTCGGTTCGGTTAACGGATTATCCAAAACCCAATAACCAATTAGACAGCCGTAGCGCTAACAAACTCCACTAGCCGATCATCTTAGTAATTAGCTGTTAATTAATCTCCTCTCAACTAAAAAAACTTAGTAAGCTAATTAACAACTTTCTCTCAGTTAACCTTTAGGGTGTGTTCTTTTTAATTCATAAATTTATCATGAAAAAATGAATGATAACAAAAATATTAGTTTTTAAATAAATACCTCATTTGTTTCTTCACTTTTGTAGAAAATGGGGGGGGGGGGAATGAGATATTTAAAGACATTAATTTTTGTTATCCCTCATTTTCCCATGATAAATTTATCAATAAAAGATAACGCAACCTTAGCTAACAATCTTTCAGCTGACCTTTAGCTCACAACCTCAGCCGACTGATAACTTCATCAACTGAAAATTCGAGTATAAAACTAATTTATGATGCATGCACGATTTTTCTAATAAAACATTGCGAGATATAAATTCTTTAATTTCGATGCTAAATGATGAGATGAAAGAGGTAATAGAGCATGTAACTACTAATTTTCTGGTAGGTGTTCAGCTAGTGGTGTTAAAATTTGTACCCCTAAGTCTTTTTTTAATACTAATATATTAGTACCAAACTTAAAATTAAAACTATAGACTAATAAATAGTAATAAAAACAGTTAACGCATTAATTTCTTTCGCAACTAAACTTGTATTTCATCATTCGCAGATACAACAACTCAACAATATTTTCAAGTGACAGAAAATAAAATCAATACTATTATTGAGGAATAGATTGTAAGCTATAATACTCATTAATAACAACGAGCGACGTACCTCATGAAAAATAAATTATGGAATACTCGAGAAAGTTTACGCGGCGAGTCGGATTTTGATGACGAGACTGGCATTTTTTTTCTTTTTTTATAACGAGGCTGGCTTTTGGATGACTATGAAGTTGCATTGGGATTTAATATGTTATTGACCATAATACCCTTCTACACACGGTAGTTGACTTCGATGGCTCATCATAAATTGGATAGAGATCTAACAAATTTGTGCACATGTAAAATTTAAAAATGAAAATTAATTGTGTCTAAATGCGCGCAGACGCCATTGGAGGGGAAGATTTCATACATGTGTCTATTATTTTTGTATTCTCTATTTTCAACTAATGTAATACAGTATATCTTATACGATGTTATATATTTTTATATAAATTAGTCGATAACATCACAACAATGACATTTATTTATATTATAAAATAATGATAGTATTGCTAACATACATATATGGTACGTGTTTCTTTTCATTATTATCCGTCTCACAAAAACATGAACAAAGAAAAATGCACGGGTTTTAAGAAATGTTAATTGAGAGTTAAAGTAAGTGAAAAATGGGTCCCACTTAGGGATGGCAATGGATCTTGGACCCGATCCAGATCCGCAGATCCAGATCCTTTTTTTAGGATCTGGACCTTAGGAAAAATGGACCCAATGGATCTGGACCGGATCTGGATTATTTCTATAATTTCCGAATCTGGATCTGGAGCAAAAAATCTGAGACCCAGATCCGGTCCAGATCCGGTCCATGGATCCATTTATATATAAAAATATATATAAGTATATATAATGTTATTTATTTTTATCTAACTCTAATCTAATATCTATGACTAATCTATATATCTCTTTTCATAAATAATATATAATGCAATTAAAGATAATATTTTACTTTTATTTTAATTTAAATTTTAGTTATCATTATCATTATTATTATTGTTATTATTATTATTATTTGTATTGATAATATTAATTTTCTTTTTTCTATGTAAAATAGAGGACACATTGTTCCACTGTTATTTAGTACTTGATTATTATATTCTTATTGTTATTAAACTTTGATAATATTTTTGTAGAATATGGTTAATTCATTTATTTTGAATAATTGTTGAAAATCTAGACAATAATTATAATTTTATTTGGGATTAATTTAAGATTTACAAATTTATTTTAAAAGACAAAAAGTATGGATCCGGGTCTGGACCCGAGACCCTGTGGATCTTATGGATCTGGACCTGGATCTCATTTTTTTGGATCCAATGGATCTGGACCGGATCTGGGCCTAAGTCAAAAAATTCGGATCTGGATCTGGACCAAGCAAGATCCGGTCCAGATCCGGCCCATTGCCATCCCTAGTCCCACTTTAAAAGGTGTTGTGAGAGTAATGAATTAATTAAGGAAAAGTAGTGGTGAGCCATGATGTACTAAAAAGTAAAGGTTCATGTTTTTTGTGAGACACCCCAAAATGGAAAAACGTTCATGTTTTTGTGAGACGGATATTTATTTATTTATATATTTTTCTTGCATGCATATCAAATTTATTTATATAATTCATCATTTATATAAAAAATATAAATATTAAATTACTAAAGACTACATAAGATTAAAATATATTCCTTAAAAAGCAAAAAAAAAAGTGTTAATATATCAAAGTACCCACTTTCTTATAACAAAAATAAATTTTACCCACTCAAATTAAAACTTAAAATTTTACCCACTTTTTGTGTAAAAAGACTAAATTGCCCTTCTATATAAATGGGCAAACCTCTCATTTTTTTCTCTCTCTTCTCTCTCTGCAGGCACGCTCTCTTCTCTCTCGCTCTCTCATTTTTTTCTCTTTCTCTTCTCTCTCTGCACGCACGCTCTCTTCTCTCTCGCTCTCTCTCTCTCTCTCTCTTCTCGATCTGAGCTTGCTGAGGCCGAGGACTGCGGCGGCGATCGGCTTCCTCCGCTGCTCCAGGCGTAGATCTCGCACGTAGAGCACGGTGGATTGGGCGATTCCGTTGATAAGGAAGGGGAAATTCTTCGCCGTGTACGATCCTAGGGTTCCGCCGCCCAATAATGCGATGGTGAGGAAGATGCTGGCGGTGGCGGCGCTGCCTCGCTGTAATACCCGGGCTTTTGATGACGTGTTTAATTTCTTGAGTTTGAGTAATTAGGGTTTAGATCCCTTGTTTGATTTACTTTGTAAAGAGATGAGGAGTTATATGAAGTTTTCTTGTTATTTTTTTTAAGATGTTGAGATGTTCTTTCGATGATGTGAGAATGATGTGAGATTTTATATCCGTATTTGAGTTTGAGTATTTGAATAATTCGAGATAATTATTTGAATGAGAACGATGAACTCGGAAGTGAGATCTGAGTCCGTTAAGACGTTTTTCAAAATTTTGACTTTTTGACGATGAATAGTAAAATACTGCTATTTCGTCTTTTTGTCGACTTTCAAAATCTTATGTGCACGTCGTCGAGAAATATTCTTAGTTTTTCGATACGAGTCCAATAATGAAAGTTTTTATTTTTGGACGACGAGTGAATAGTAAATCAGGATTTCTCGATAAACGAAATGAGCTCGTTTATCAGAATTTCGAGAACGAGCTTGCGTTTTCTTTATTTATATAGAATTACGAGTGCAATGAAAGTGAGTAGAGGTTGAGAGGGCGAGTAACGAAGAGTATGGGTAGTTAGTCGTTAAAACGAGACGAAACGAGATATTTAACGACTAACGGGTTAATATCCTAAATATCTAAACCTACCCTACCCCAAACCACCCCCCAACCAACCAAACCCACCCACTCACATTTATTACACGGCTATATCAGCCAACTCACACAACAACAAACACATTCACACACACAACACCTAAAACACACACACACTTCACGCCATTTTCATTTTAGCTTGAGCTCAAGCTTTTGACTTCCGATTTGAGCACCGAGACGAGCGCCGATCATCTTTTCGATCACGTATCTAAGTAGGTAAGATCTCTACCTACGTTTTGATGGTTTTCTTTTCGATTTTCGTCGACGTCGAAAAACGTCGATTCTCGACTTTATTTTGAAACGACGTCGGATCGTCGTGAAATTTTAGTATGTTGTTCTTGGGTAGATGTTGAGCATGTTTAATGAAGGGAGTAAGAACGGAACGGACCGTAGCTATGAAACCCATGAGGGCAGCCCCATTTTTCACATATTAGCTTGTCTTTCGATTTTTGTTTGATCGTTTTGACTTGATATTTGTGCTTAAGGGTATGCTAGAATCGATATATATTAAATTCGTATTTTTCCAAGCACGAAAATTGTATAAATTTTTAGAGTATGATTATTTAAATTCGTGAAGTTTGAGACGTTGCATAATGAATATTATTGCGTATATGTGTTCTACGATATCACATGAGCATGCTAATTGATTTACAATTTATGGATGATAATTGTTGAACGAAATTAAAACTGGAATTCTGTCAAAATTTTACAGCAGTTTCAAGCTTATGTTTCGATGAGTTTTCATTGCTTGATGGCTCTGAAATTTTAGTATGTTTATCTATGATATCTGTATTTCGTCGCTGCAAAATTTCATGTCTTTTGGATGATGTTTGCTATTTTAAAGATATTTTGAAAAATCCTTGACAGAATCTGTCAACTATTGGTAGACTTCACAAAAACGTTTATATCTATTAATCCATGAAGGATTTTGCATCACCGTTTTTTTTAAACGAAACTAGACTTCAATACTTTTCTAAAAACATAAGATTTCGATTTTTATGACCTCTGAAACAGAGCAGTTTATTATTTCAAAAATGCCCTGTTCTGCTGTCATATTTTTCCAACAGTAAAAGTGTATGAGTTTCATTGTTTATTTGGCAGATCATATGAACGTTTTCTCTTGTGAAATTTTAACCAAATCTTCAAGGATACCTTTAGTTTTGGCTGATTAAATTTGATGGAATTTTATTAAGGTTTGCCTTGGTTTCTAATGGCCTAAACAAAATTGGCAGAAACTGTCAATCTTTGACAGCCTGCACTAAAAGAGCAATATCTCCAAAAACCTTTAACCTTTTTGGTTAACTACCATTTTTAGAGTGAACTACACTTCATGGAGTTTTTGAGATCAATTGGTATGAGAGTTTATGATGATTGAGTTGGTTGTTATGAATTTTTAAAGATGACACAAAAACAGCAAAACTTTCTAGAAAACAACTTGATTATATTTGTTTTGATGGATGATACGATATGACTAAATGGTGTGAGTTGTGAGAGTTATGATTAACGCACATAAATGTTGGTATCTGACACTCGAACAATTGGTGTCGAGTATAAATGATAGTTTACTGATAAAGAGTTTTGATGATTTTGAATTGTTTGGTTTGCGTTGAAAAGATGTCAAGATGTTAAGTTTTGAGTCGAGAGACGAGTTCACGTAGTGAGATTCACGCGTTGAAATCTCGTGGCTGACATTATATATGAATAGGTCATGCCGAAATTTTTAGTGAAATTAGAATTTGAGCATAGTCAATTCTTGTTGACCCGTGACTCAAATACATGCCTAATGGAAAGTTTAACTTTCTAATTGGTTAATTAGACGAGATGAGAGCGAATAGATCTGCTAAGAAAGTGGACTTTTCGATGTGTTAAATATTTCTTTTAATTGAAGCGCTGCTAATTATAACATAAGGATGTTATAATTAATGAGTAATGACGAGAGATAATAATTGTTATATTGATTAACAATCAAGAGAGATGAACATTAGAGATACTAATGTTTCATAAAAGAAATTAGATTATTAATCGAGGTTTCTTTTATAACTTCTCACCAATTCTTCATAACGATGAAGGTCCTGTTGGGAAGTAACGACTTGAGGGAGAGAGTGACGTTACTCATTGATACAGAGACACAACGAGGTGGGCATTACTTTTACTATACGTATATAGAGATCCCCTGCTTGTCGTAGGCCTCTTATACGAATGAATGCATGAGATGATTTAACTGTTAATTTCAGTTTTATATATCTATCAAATGAATTTAATGTTACATTTGAGCAAGTTATTTCGTTACAAAATATTTGAGTTAAAGTTATTTCAAGTATTGTCTTGCCATAAAATGTTTAAATTTTAGTATGATATCTATCTGCTTTGGCTTTGCCAATGATGCAATCGAATTCGGGTCCTGAGCAGTTGATAGCTATCCTGCCAGGGCTAGTGTACACCAGTGACCGTGAGTCATCTAGCGGGTTGGCCGGTCAAGTGACCGTGAGAGGTGGCCACCTCTCCGGCACACAGTTTCAGATATGATAGATTACAAAAGAACTTAGTCTGATCAGACGAACTTTAAGAATCACAAATGAACTTAGTAAGCTTGGGCATTTTTAGCGAAAAACTCCCTTGCTGTACTGATTATGATGGCATGACAATTTACAGTTTTGAAGCATGTATTTTTATACCTAGGCATACGTGCCCACTGAGTGCTTTTGTACTCAGCCCTGCATATGTTTTCTAAATGTGCAGGTTGAGCTGATGTGATGATGGTGCTGCAATGAGCGGAGTCTCCAGGGTTGTTAATAAATAGTTAACCTGTCTAGAATATGTCTTCATACATATGTCTAGCTACTTTCCGCTGTAAGATGTTGTTGATGTTATAGTATGTTATGTCATACTTTGAGTCTTAAGAGAATGGTTTCATACGATGTATAACTTGATTAATGATATTAATTAAGTTTTATGCTGTCTTTCATAGACTGTTTTCAATTGAGTATTAATGAATAAAAATGACGAGTTTTATTAAGATGAGTAAGTTTTACGGCTATAAATGACGCCCCTTTTCTTCCCCTTCTTCTTTAACCCCATCCCTAGTCGTGGATCACTCGGCCTAACTATCCATAGTTAGGGCGGGCTGTGACAGAGTGGTATCAGAGCGAAGGAAAGCTCTGAATTAGAAGTCTTGAGTTTAGTCTAGAATGAGTCACTAGACTAATAGTTATTAACAACCGTGAGCTCAGCGCACCATCACACCAGGCTCAACGAGGTATGTAAAATTTCAAAGTTTATTTGACGTTAAATTTTGAAGAGCATGATGTTGAGGTTATATGATGAGTTATGATGTTACACTTTAAAGGTGCATAGTTTGAGTTTGAGGATGACAACATGATTAATAATGAGTTATTATGTTGTAAGAGCATATGTTGATGTTACATGATGAATCATGAGAGCGTTTGTATTGTATGATGTTATATGATTGAGGATGCATAATTATGAGTTATGATGTGATGTATTTGAGATGTTTTGTGATGAGAACTGTTTGAGCAGTTGTGATAAGTCACGATGATTTAGATGAAGGAATCTAATGTCATTGTTAAGAGAGATTTTTTTTTACTAAGTAGAAGGATGAAATGAGAACTTAGAGCTAAAGCTTGAGAGAATTAGCAATTGCTTTAAGTACTTGTTGGTTTGAGTTATGAGTTTGAGTTATGAGCTTGAGTATAATAGCATGATTAATGATGAGTTATTAGCATGCTGCAATGAGATATTGTACGATATGTTGAGTTGTTTTGTGACGCGAGTTTTGCTCACGCAACCTTAATGGTACTTGAGGAGGTATCATGAGCCATAGTCTTTGGAGATGGCTTTGAGAGAGAATTGTTGAGTTGTCTTACTGAGTCACGATGATTTAGATTAAGGGATCTAATATCATTGTTTAGAGAGATTCCCTACTAAGTAAAGATGGGACGAGATGAGAATTTAGATATTTTGAGCTTGAGTTTTAAGATAACAGTACTACTTAATAGGAGTTTTGCTAAGTTATGTTTTGTTTATTTCTGTTGCTGGAGCCAAGTAGAGTTAGTTCCTAGAGTCACCTTTAAGTTCTCCTTATAGGTTGGCCAGGACTGTTGGCACTGTACGAAAGTGGACTGTTGTGAGATTGAACTCAGGAAAGATCGGATACGAGGACGAGGCGTACAGTATGTGGTACAGAGATACCCTAGCAGATTTTCAAACACATGTTCATAGACTATGAAAGGATGAAAGCCTTATGGTTGTTACTAGACTGGATGGCATCGTGCACCTAGTCCCCGTGCTACCAATCGAGTGGTAGGATTGAGCAAGGAAGAAATCCACTCAATATGATGGGACATGTCGTCTTGAGCATTGGACCCACAGGAGATGGGATTTGTTACAGATACCCAGATTTTCTATGCGGATCTACTGACCGGATGCTTGTTTTCTACCAGGGACTCTAGAAGAGTGTAGTAGATATCGAGTCGATCCTTGAGTATCAGTTACCAAAGATGATAAAATGATAAACGATAATGAGGATGAGAAGTAGCCGAGGAGGGCTAGAGTTGATGAGGATGAGAAGAGAAGTCGATGTAGGCTAGAGCTAAGGATGATCTTGAGAGTATGCGCGGTACACCCTCGTTTTTGATTAGTTGCAATTACATTGCGATGTATATAACTTACTTAGGAGATACTGGTACTTGAGATTTTGACATGATGATAGATAAGCATGCGAATATAGTACCCTACTGATGTTAAGTAGATGGATGTTCCTAGTGTGCTAAAGTAGCAACTAGATGAGTTAACTGGTAGCAATTACCGTAGGAGGTCCAGACCGAGACATAGTACTATTAATGGTGTCGGTTTAGAAGGGACATTACGATAGATACTATGGTTTTTGTAGGGTTTAAATAACCCCTTTATGTAAGCCCTCTAAAAAGAGGCATTCTACTGATGGATATATTAGGTTGACCAGAGTGGTCTTTTTGTTAGCATTTCGTGAGTGCTTATTGCCTTACAGATGAATGTTAAGGTGACCGTGAGGGTTTCCTTAAAGTTGAGTTAGTAAATTGAACTTGAGTTTTGAGGATGCTTAGAGCGTTGGTCGAGTTGAGTTTTCCTTTTGTGATTTCAAAAATGCCTCAAAGATGTCATCAAGAGTGTGATGTGAAGGATAGGCGGGATAATACTCCGCCACCACCACCGCAACATGAGAGGAGAGTCGAAAAATATTGAACTTTCGAAACAAGAGTCTAGAACATAGGACCCTGAGTTTAAGCTTTTAGCTTGCTGGTGTGAACTTAAGTTTTGTTATGTATAGTATGTTGAGGGTTTAGAAGACACAGAATTTCCAAGTTCGGGATAGTATATCCCGTGTGACTGGGGAGTGATTATGTTGGACCTGGCCAGTCCGCATGATCCAAATCTCAGTAGACGTGTTTTGGGTTTATAAACCCATGTGTTTCAACTTTCGGTTGAAAAGCCAGATGAGTTCTTACTCTAGGTCATTTTTGTTCGACCTGGTAGTTACTTCATTCTACCCTCTGGTCATTCATTTGAGTCTCTTGAACAATTTGTTTTGATGTCATTCTAGGGTTGAACCCTTACAACTTTTGAGTTATCCTAGTAGATTCTTTTGATGTATAAGACTAGTGAGAGGCACGTCAGAGGACTTTAACACCCGAGCAACTGGTAAACTACACCTGAAAACAATTCAAGGCTACTCTTGAGAAGTATGTACAGAGGAGTACAGTAAGCAGCGAGAGGCTGATTATCGAAGTTTGATGCAAGGAAAGAAATCGGTTGTAGAGTATAACCGAGAATTCTGTGAACTATCACGATTTGCTCATCAGAAGATGGATACTGATGATGAGATGTCTGAGTTTTATGTGCCGGTTTAAGGCAGGACTTTAAGGTAGTATTGGGCAAGTTATTGGATGCATCAGTTAGAATCCTGTTTAATACAGGAGCTTCGCATTCTTTAATTGGTTGAAGAATGTTACCTTCAAACTCGAACCAAAACAAGCTAGTCCCGAGTTGAGAGTAATCACTCCTGTAGGAAGAGCTACTACAGTTTCTCACATGATTTCTAACTTAGAGCTTGAGCTAGGATCACTAAAGATGAAAGCAAGAACCTTGCACTTAATGCCTATGTGGAACGTAGACATTATTCTAAGGATGGACTGGTTAGAAGAGAACTTTGCCCCGATTGATTGTAAGAAGAGACAGATAACTTTCCAACCACCTGGGAAGGAACAGACATGTTTTCACGGCATTGATAGAAAGAAGAGAGTTCCAATCGTTTCGGCACTTCAAGCGTCGAAATTGGTAAAGAAGAAAGGAGAACAAGCTTACCTAGTTTACTTGAATGATGAAGGAGAATCAAGTAAAAAAAAAAAAAAAAAACTTTGAGGATGTAGCAGTGGTAAGGGAACATAGAGATGTATTTCCCGAGGTCTTACCAGGATTGCCACCAACAAGATAGTTGGAGTTCACTATCGACCTAGAACCTGGATCAGCACCAGTGTCGAAGGCACCATATAGAATGGCGCCTAAGGAGCTACAAGAGCTGAAGATTCAGCTAAAAGAATTGCTCGAGTTAGGTTTTATTAGACGTAGTGTATCCCCGTGGGGAGCACCAGTCCTTTTTGTCAAAAAGAAGGATGACACGTTAAGAATGTGCATAGATTATCGAGAGCTGAATAAATTGACACTCAAGAACAAATATCCTTTGCCGAGGATAGATGACTTGTTTGATCAATTGCGAAGAGCGAGTTTTTCTTGAAAGTTGACTTGAGATCATAATACCACCAGTTCAAATTTTGACAGGAGGATACACCTAAGACAGCTTTTCAAATGAGGTATGAGCACTATGAGTTCATAGTTATGCCATTCGGTTTGACGAAGGCACCAGTAGTTTTCATGGATCACATGAATCGAGTGTTCCATCAATAACTGGATAAATTTATCCTAGTTTTCATAGATGATATTCTCATCTATTCGAAGAATGAGAAGGAGCGCCAAAACATTTGAGAACGATGTTGGAAACGCTAAGAGTTGAGAAGCTTTTTGCCAAATTCACCAAGTGCGAGTTTTGGTTGAACGAAGTAACTTTTCTAGGACATATTGTATCATCCGAAGGAATTAAAGTTGACCCCGTCAAGGTACAAGTTGTACATGAGTGAAGATCACCAACTACGCCTAACGAGATTCGCAACTTTTTAGGTTTAGCAGGATACTATCAGAGGTTTATTAAAGGATTTTCCATGATAGCAAGACCGAGAAAAGAAGTTAAGTACAATTGGAAAGAGGAGTGTAAAGAGAGTTTTTAAGAGCTTA